>NW_022104341.1:48686376-48705435 GCF_000313985.2 Echinops telfairi
AATATGCATGCCTTACAAATATCCAAAGTGGGGGTGGGGAACAGGATATAAGAAAAGACAAAAACATCCAGTTATGTGTTGCCCAAAAGTCATGCCTAACCAGAGAAAGGGAATGGATTAAACACATACTATATAAATGCAAGAACAACTAAGTAGGAGTTACACTGTGAAGATCCAGTATCTAGAACTCAAGGCTAAAGTGTTAAATGATGCAAGGGAGAAATCTTTTTTTTTTTTTTCCTTGAAAGTTAGTAAAAAAGATAGTAGAAAAACAGGTCAATGTAATCTAAATACTGGTTTACAAAGGCGTCATTGTTTTCTGTTTCTTTCTTTCCGGTAGCACGAGCAGAAATTGGTCAATCCATGTTCTGAGATCACACTGCACTTAAACAGGAAATTATTCAGTATAGAAAATGAATCCTCATCTTTAAAAAGGGTAAAAAATTAAAAGTTTACATACGTCTTGGATCTAAGAAAAAACATTACCCTCTAAGATAATTAATTGATTGTGAAACTATTGAGAACCACAGATGTTTTTAATGAGGTGACCAGTTTCAACTGATGGCCTCAAATAGCTGTCAGACGTCAATAGGCGATTCAAAGTACAATGGAAAAATGCAGAAAATAACTCACAGCTCTCGAGTCAGTCAACTCCTAGGGAGGGCCAGGGGTGGGCCACTCACCGCAAGGCCGGCAGTTTCAAACCAGCGACGCTGTGCGAGAAAGATGAAGCTTTCTACCGAGGTGAAAATCTACAATTTGCAAACTCTATAGGGTCAGTTCTACTCTGTACTATAGACTTTGTATGAGTCAAATTATAATAAACAATAAACAAGCAAAAAGAAGTTAGAATAATTATGCATAAATGATAACAAAATATATGACAAATGGGAAATCATTCTAAATATTTGAACAGAACAATAAATATAAATGTGTTGCTTTTTTCCAAACTAAATGATGATTTCAATGTAGATTATCTTTAAATGTTAAAGATAATATTTTTCGTTGGAAAAATTTAAATAAGAAGAAACCATGTGAAATTCTGAAATATAATTGAATATTTTTTAAGATCTGGGGTGGGGTGGGGAGTCATTTACCATGTTATCAAACCCTGAAGTCTTAAGGGAAAGGAGTAGACCTTGCAAAAGTGTAAAACAAGCAAAACCAAAAATCAAGTTTTTACAATAGCAACCAAGTTACACCTAAAGTTAAAAGGAAAAGTTAAAATCAATAAAAATTTGCAATATGTGTGTGATAAAGAATTGTTAGTGATAACACATGAAGTATCCTTTCACAGCAGAAAGACAAACAGCATAAGAGAAGGAGGTATAGTGTGTGGCAGGACTTTCATAAAATGAAACATTGACTACTGTTATTTAAAACTATATCTTTGCCAACAATTTTCAATTACAAAATTATCAAATGCCAAAGAGTTGATGGAAATTTTGGTGACCCTTGGATAATACAAACAGTTTTCACTTGACTACTAACGTAATGATTACCCCATTACCTGCTGCCATCAAGTTTATTCTAGTTCATAACAACCCTGCAGAGGGGTCCAAGCCTGTAAATCGGTAGGAAAGCAGACAACCTTAGAATGGCCGGTGGGTTTGAACTGCTAATCTCTCAGCATATTAATAGGCTCATATTCACCCAGAGGCACCTTAGAAGAAAGTTCTTGTAATATACTTCTGTATAGCTCCCAGTCAAGAAAACCTCCTGGAACAATTCTACCTGGTAAGTCCTACAGTGTCCATGATGCAGACCCGACTTAGCAATATCTGGTTTGGTTTATTGATATTTTGGACCATACTGCAGGGACATAAGGCCAGTCGTCATTATAGAAAAAAAATGTTCATTGATACCTTTTTCTATGAAGAACATTTATAAACATGTATCAAGAGTTTCTTAAAAATTCATGCTTTTTGATCCAGAAATTGAAATTCTAAAACTCTGTCTTAAAGAAATAGTCAGAAATATGTAGAAAAATGATTAACTGGTATAAAAAATAGCTCTACAATCACAAAGGAATGGAAGCAATTCTTTATCCAACAATATCCATTTGGCTAACCAAATATTAATAATATGATATTGCACATAAAAGTAATTGGTTTTTAAAAATTTATTTACATGGGAAATATTGTATAGCTAAATAAATAACATGAGATTGGAAAATAGATAGTAGTAATACAGTAAAATGTATGTAGAAATTCACCATCATGATAACAGTTGTTTTTAGTCATGAAACAGTAATTTTTGTTTTCATATGAAAGGAAAATACAATATAATGTATCTTTAAACTTTCTTTTCAAATTAAAGAACAACTTCTTTAATGCCACAGTATTTCTATATTTCAAAAATATCGATAGTAATCTTAATCATATAACCAGAAAGGTACTTTTTAAAGAAATTCTCTGTATGAAACTTGTTTTTGTTTCTTTAATGGCAACCTGTCTAGAATGGTAAAGGAGAGAAGCCCTAAGGGACAAAGGTTACATGGGTAGAGAAAACCAAGTGATGTGTCATATCGCTGACATGCACGATTCTGTGTGCACGGTCCTTCTTTACCAAGGTGGAAAACAAGCTTATACACCTGACAAGTTCTTGCTTTTAAGCTTTAGAAGAACATCTGTGGGGGAAAAATGACCCTGTGAAGCTCTTTGGTTTTCCATCTCTTGAGTCCCGGATGCTCAAACCAGCTTCCCATTCTGCCTCAATCAGAACAGGCAACACGTACTTATCCAAGTTCTCATACACTTCCAAAGTCTACACTTCCAGGCAAACCAGCAGCTATGAGCAAGTGGTGATCACAGTTCTGAGACAGAGACTGCAATCTTCACTGTTAATTCTGAGTGAGTTGTAATTTTCAGATTATACTAGTGCTGTTTGGCTTCTTAGAATAATCTTTTGGTTCCATAGTTGCTACATCTTTATTTGAATTATTGTTTATGACTCATTATGTAAAACATTATTTTGTAGCTGTGGGCTGTTTGAAAACAAATCCATATGTCTTGTAAGCACTGATGAAACAACATTTCATCTACTTGCTGCTAAATCAGACTTCGTCCTGACCCCTCTGAAGGGATATCTATTGTTCGGTCAGTCTAGAAGATTTATATACAAAACCCTCCTCCAGTGCATAGTTAAACTCACTGTGAACACTTTTGTAAAAGAGTAGAATGGTATTTAACATATATGCACTATGTTAACAATGTAGTTGACCGGATAACAAGCCCAGCTATCATCTAATTGTGAGCTGATGTCACATTTAAATTGTATTCACGTAAAAACTATGTGTTCTATTGGATGAATTATGGGAAATTGATCATCAAAAATGTGTTTAAGGAGCATTGAATGCCAATAGGTTTTCCAAGATGTCATCTTTACAGAGTAGACTGGCACATACTTCTCCAGCTGGTAGCTTCAAACCACCAACCTTTCAGTGACCAGCATGTGAACTGTTAGTTACAGAAAGCCGGAGGACTCAGCCTATCTGGTGGTATGGTCTGGAAAGCCTCCTTCTGAGCAGGTCTCTGCTCATGCTTCTGCTGAAGACTAAATCCGAGACCACTAAGCCACACGTCTTTAGCTTGATCACTGTCCTACTACTCTGAGGGCTGAGTTTCCTTACAAAAACATTTCCCCACTAAAATGCTAAAATTTGTTCTGATTAGGTTAATCAGTTAATTTTTTGAAGTAAGGTTAAACAAATACAGCTAACTGTTGGTCAATTAACACAGCCAGCCTCTTACTCATGTCAGAGAGCCAGGCTGTTTTCATTATTGGGTTTTCTTGTATTAGAGTTCTCGCATGAAGTGTCTGTGTGGCAAGGAAAGAAAGAAAGAAAGGCAGATGTCAATGAGGTGTTGCTTGTGAGAACTTTTGTTAGTCAGAAGGAGGTATGGTGTTAGATGTGGGGATTTAGAAAGATAGGTCATCAGCACGTGAATATGGAATATAGTCCAGAAGGTGCGGTAACTAAAGGAACTCTTAATTGACTTTAACATTTTGCCTAGAATCATAGCAGATTGGCTGATGATCCTTAAAATAATAACTTGTTATCTTTATCACCACCACCACCATCATCATCGTAGATAGATAAGTAATTTAGACACTAGCTAATAATTACACTTTGCATATATTACTTCAATTAATCCTCCTAATAACCACTGAGTAGCTATTATATTTTTGTCATATGAGTAAACTGAGGCTTAAGTCAAAAATTTGCCCAAGGTAGCCCAGGGAGAGGAATGGAACTTGAATCTAACTGAAGTTCTAGCTTCTGATTTTCAACTCTAAGTTAGTAATCACTCAGTTATAGACTACAGGAGATTCTATGACAGCTTTTACTGTAATGTTTAGAGGTGTTTTGTAATCGTTTTTTGTTTTTTTCCACATTGGGAGTGTGTACTAGGATCTGGTCACTAAAACCTACTAATGGATGAAATGCACACAGTATAGTCAGCTTGGGTAGGTTTAGCAATTGAAAAGGGCAGGAGGGCTGACATCATAAAATGCATAACACATGTACCTAGAAAGACAAAGGCAACTAAACTAAACGGCTTTTCCAATTGTTTCACTGCATGTGCATTTGGCAAATCTGCCACTGGTGCTTTGAGTGGTTATTTTAATGCAGCCATTTCTTTGCATGGATTTCTTTTGCTGTGCAATCATCTGTGTATTCTGCTTTCTTTCTGAAATCATAGCTTGAGAGTTGTTGAATTCTAATAGATTTGAAAAACAAGGCCATATTTTAATGCTCCTTAAAATTAACCCCATCTTTCCAATGATTCCATGACCTGTTTTCATACCTTGTAATATTTCATGGTCTCCAACCAGATAGGCAGATAACAGCGGAGTCCTTGGAACCTGGCCAACACAATCCCCCTGGTGCTGAACCGTGGACGGGCAGCACTGAGGAGGAGCGAGAGAAGCACTTGAGGAAGCTGGAGATGGACATACATTCTGGTAAGGACATGTCGTTACCTGGGAAAGAAATCACAGAAATCCTCGGCCAAAGGCAGCCCTATTTCTATCATGCATTTTTGCATGCGTTTCCCCTATAACATCTTTGATTTCCTTTCCCTTAATGAACATGAGAGCAGGGGGTGCTGGAGAGGCCTGATATGGAACTCTAAAGTTGTCATTAGATATGACTATTGCTCTCTTTTGTTGCAAAAGAAAAAGAGAGAAAACAAAACAAAGGAAGGGCTTCAGATTGTGAAATCCTGGTAGAGATGTTCAGATCAGAATAATGGCCTATTTTGTTGTTTGCCTCCCAGTTAGTTGAAAGGTAGGCACCTTTTCCTAAGCTGATCCACTGGAGACATTGCGCACCCAGGCACATCTCACAAGGAATTCAGTGGTGCCCTTCATTTCCTGAAAGTAGGAAAGAATTGTTATGAACATGCAATCTGACTTTCAAACAGAAGTATTCCAGCCGTAAGAGATGCTGATTAGAGTGATATAACAGGGCAGGCTAAATGCTCACATATCGTTGGTCAAATCAGTTTTTCTCATATTTAGTGAACAACGTTTTAAAAATCCTGAATTGAATGTGCTACGTAGTCATCAAGGACCTTCACCTCTACTCTTTAATGGTGTTGTTATGTGCCTTCACGTCAATTAATGAGAGTCATCGAGAATTGTGAGGCATCTGAGATTTTAGTTTACTTCCAAAACACAGAAATTAATCTGCTGCAGGCTCATGAAGGCTGCCAGAAGACACAAGACTCCTGAGTCCAAATAAAAAGGAAATTATTACTCATGGCAAATAGCAGTAGCCAGTAGATCTCCATTTGTGCTGGTTTCTGAGTCCGACCCCACCATCACCACCACCAAACCATATGGAGAGAGCCAGATGACATGTGTATATCATGGGCGGAGTCAAAATGGGAAGGCACCTGGGCTTCAGGAGGCAGTCAGTAAGCCTGTCTGCCTTCTGCTCAGGAGGGTGAGCTGACATTATTACATTAGATAATAAATTGTCCTGTGCTGCTTTAGAGGTAGACATTTTATTTTCGAGGGAGAATATATATATATATATCCTTAGTTTCTGGTCATAAGAATAGGACAAGTTCTGCTGCAAAACCAACTCTTAGTACTTTCCATCTCTGCACCTGGTTTAATGATGTTACTGTCTACTACCATTCATCAGGGGGGGTGTCCATGTTAACTCAATAACGTATGAGTTCCTATATAACCTAGGTTTCTGATACCTTTGAATTTTGTTGACCTTATCTACTCTGTTAGGCTTTGTGAAGATCATCAATCATGTGTGTGAAGCATCCAGCAGAGTTATGGCAATTTAACATCTGCGCACTACATGGAAGATTACTCAAATGCATTTCAGAGATAGGACAAGCTTAAAATATGCTCATTTTCCAGAAGAAAGTATCAGCAAAGAGTTCCAATATAATCTCATTTATTAAATGAGTAACAATAAAATAACATATTGCATTTTAAAGAGAAGTGTCAATTCTCCAAATAAAGTAAACATAATTTGAACACTAATTTGAATGCTGTCAAAGATTATTGGAAGTACCACGAACTTCCAAAAGAACCGACAGGTCTGTGTTGGAAGCAGGACAGTCCGAATGCTCTTTAGAGGCAAGGACGGTGAGACATCGTCTCATGTACTGTGGACAAGTTGTCGTAAGAGACCAGCCCCTGGAGAAGGACATCAGACTTTGTAAAATAGAGGGCAAGACAAAAGGGAAAGACCTTTGACAAGATGGATTGACCAGTGGATGCAACAATGGACTCAACTAGAAGAACAATTGTGAGGATGGCCCAGGACGGAACAGTGTTTCATTCTGTTATAAGTGAATGAGGAACCAAAATTTCGTCACGTTTTATTTCCAAGTTCCCAGAACTAGCATTCTCACCCAGGCCTATCAGATCCCAAGTCCACATTCATGTCATTCCATCGGCGTGCCCCTATTTAGAAATGTTGCTGACTCTCATTATTATGTTTCAAAGAAAATTATGAAGCTACATTTTTTTAAATATCATGTTTCTATAATCATCTTTCTTACGAAGGCCTCCTGTTCTCCTCGTTTGCTGTTGGAAGGTCAGGTCTGACCTCACTGCAGGGAGTATGTTCACACAGCAGCTCGGCTGGATGCCTTTAGTACTTTCTACCGGAGCATTTCAGCATAGTGTGTTATTGCATCTTGTTGAGGCAATTTCATTCCATGTTTGCCTGAATGTTCTTTAATTAACTCATAAATTTAGAGGCCATCTTCACAAAACAAAGGACTTCATTTAAATGTTTTTATAGCTGACTTCTTAATATACTTTCATGAAGGAATTTGCATAACAACAGATATACTATTAAGAAGCTTGACACACACGTTGCTTCCTCATGTTTTAGTTTAATTTTGTTTTAAATCCAGTAATCATCTCTAATGAGATACAATGTGCTCCATTATCTCAGGTGAATTGACTCTAGGCTCTGTGAATAAGCACTGTTTCTACATTTCCCTTTGGAAGCTTTTAGGTGCTCTTTCAGTAATAGCGGATGTGGCATGATGAGGACTACTATAAAAGTAACCGTCAGCCCATTGATGAAACTGAAATTTTCATTGTGCTCCTTTCAAACAAGACATCAGGTCTTCCATAATGATAGGTGCATTGTTTTTAGGGAGATGTAGTTTCAGACACCCCTTGTCAACAAGTTTGTTATTCTGTGGTGGCTTGTGTGCTGCTGTGATTCTGGAAGTTAGGTCATTGGTATTTTAAATAACATAGGGTCACCCAAAGGGACAGGTCTCAGCTGTTGTTCCAGTCTAAGAAGAGACTACAAAGAAGGAGTAGATGGTTCACTTCTAAGGCCTTTGCCACAGAAAGCTTTATGGATAGTATGGAAACATTGTCACTTACTGAACACCTCCTGACTAGAAGCAGAACGCTGTCAGAGACAGGCCAGAAGATGTGCCACTCAGGTCAGAAGGCACAGAAAGATCTGCTTTCTTAGAGTAGAGCTGCCATAATGATGTGGATGGAGTAAAGCCTTCGGGACTTTCATTTGCTGATAGAATACCCCTCTAAATGAGAAGAAACCATTGCAATCATCAATTTACCATTGGAGTGTGGAATGTATGAGGTATGAATCTAGGAAAATTGGGAATTGTCAAAAATGAAATGGAACCCATCAAGAATGATATTATAGGTGTCAGTGAGTGGAAATGGACTGGTGTTGGCCATTTTTAAAATAAGAAATGTATATAGTTTACCGTGATAGGAATAACAGATTCAAAGGAAAGGTATCACATTCATCTTCAGAAAGGACATTTTGAGATCTGTCTTGAAGTACAAAGCTTTCTGGGATAAGATAATGTCTACGTGTATACATGGAAATCTAGTCAATACAACAATTGTTCAAATTTATGAACAAACCACTAAAGCTAGTGAGGCAGAAATTGAAGAATTCTACCAACATTGTCACTGAAATTGATTGAAGAGGCAATCAAGATCCATTGATAATTGTTAGAAACAAAGATGAGAGAATAGTGTTTGGAAACTATGGTCTTGGTGACAGAAACAAAACTTGAGGTCACATGATGGAATTTTGCACATCTAACACCTTCATCATAGACACCTCTCTTCAAGAACACAAAGGGTGACTATACACGTGGGCTTCTCCAGATGAAAGACAGAAATCAAACTGATTAAATCTGCAGGAAGAGAGAGTGTAGAAACTCAGTATCAGCAGATAAAATGAAGCCTAGCCCTATCTGTGGAAAAGGTCATCAACTGCTCATATGCAAGTACAGATTGAAGCTGAAGAAAAAAAATTAAAGCCCACTAGAGCTGAAATATGACCTTGAGTATATCCACATGAATTTCAAGAACACTTGTATGCTCTTCGAACAATGTATGATTCATTGAACACTGATGACAGAAGCCCTGGTGAGCTGTGGGAGGACATCAAGAGCATCACACATGAAGAAAGCAAGGGGCCTTTGGAAAAACTAGAGAGAAGGAAAAGATCAGCATGGATGTCAGAAGAAACTCTGAAACGTACTCTTAATCATAAAGGAGCCAATGCAAATGGAAAATATGATGAAGTGCAAGACCCAACTCTCACTGCCATTGAGCCAATACTGACTCATAGCAACTCCCTGTATGTTACTGAAACCGCAACTACATATGGGACTAGAATAGTCTTTCTCCTGTGGAGCTGCTGGTAGTTTCGAACTTCTGACCATTCGGATTGCCACCCAACTTGTAGCCATTACACCGCCAGGGCTATAGCTGAACAGAAAATTTCAAAGGGAAGCTTTAGAAGGCAACAGATATTATAGTGAAATATGTAGACCTAGAGTTAGAAAACCAAAACTAATAACATACTTGGCACATATGAAACTGAAAGAACTCAAGAAAAGAATTCAAGCCTTGAGTTGTAATATTGAAAGATTCTATAGGCAAAATATGGAAGGCTACAGGAAACACTAAAAGAAGAAGGAAAGAATACACAGAGTCACCATACCAAAATGAACTACTCAATGTTCCACCATTTCAAGAGGAAGCATATGAGCGAGAACCAATGGTACTGAAGGAAGAAGTTTGAACTTCACGGAAAGCATTAGCCAAAAAAACATTTCAGGAATTGATGGAATGCCAGTTAAATGTTTCAATAAGCTGATGAAGCACTGGAAGCATTCACTCATCTATGTCATCTATATATTTGCAAAGAAAGATGACCCAATAGAATGTGCAAATTATAGAGCAATATCATTAATATCAGGTACACATAAAATTTTGCTGAAGATCATCCAACAAACAGTAGCACATTGACAGGAAGATGCCAAAGGTTCAGATGGGATTCAGGAAAGGAAATGAGACAAAGTGTATCATTGTTAATGTCAGCTGGATCTGGGTTGAAAGCAATTATTATCAGAAGGATGCTTACTTGTGTTTCATTGACTATCCAAAGGCACATGACCATGTGGATCACAACTATGGATAACCTTGAGATGGATGAGAATTCCAGAACTTCATTATGCTCATGAAAACTTAAAATGGATCAAGAGGCAGTTGTGTAAACTTAACAAGGGGATATTGCATGCCATAAAATGAGGAAATGTGTGCATCAGGGTCTCATTCTCTATACTAACCATACTTATTCAAAATGAATGCTGAGCAAATAATAAGAGAAGGTGGATTATAGGAAGAAGAATATGGCACTAGAATGGAAGGAAAGCTTATGAACAAACTATGATATGGAGTTACACAACTTTGCTTGTTGAAAGTGGGGAGGACCTGAAGCACATGCAGATGAAGATCAAGGATTGCAGCCTTCAGTGTGGTTTACAACTCAATGTTAAGAAAACAAAAATCCTCACAACTGGACAAATAGGTAACATCACGATAAATGGGTAAAAAGTTGAAGTTACCCAGGATTTCATTTTGCTTGGCTCCACAATAAATGTTCACAGAGCAGCGGATGAGATTGAACACCACATTGCATTGGGTAAATCTGCTGCACAAGACCTCTTTAAAGTATTGAAAAGCAAGGATGTCACTTTGAGGACTAAGGTGCTATTGACACAAGTCATGATATTTTCAATTGCTTCATATGCATGTGAAAGTAGGACATTGCATAAGGGAGACCGAAGAAGAATGGATGAATTTGAGTTGTGCTGGAGAGGGAAATGGAAAGTACCATGGCCTGCTAAAATGACAAACCTATCTGACTTTGAAAAAGTACTGCCACAGGGCTCCTTAGTGGCAAGGATGGCGAGACTTCATTTTATGTACCTTGGACAGATTGCCATGAGAGACTTGTCCCTGAAGAAGACATCATGCTTGGTAAAGAGAAGGGGTAGTGAAAAAGAGGAAGGTCCTCAACAAGATTGAGTGATACAGCGGTTTCAAGAACGGGCTCAAGCATAAAAACAATTGTGAGGATGGTGCCGGATGCGGCAGTGTTTCCTTTTGTTGCACACAGGGTCACGATGACGTGGAATTGACTTTACGTCACCTTACAATATCAGCTACTACCGACTTACCTAAAAATGATTTATCGTAGTATTTGGAGGGAGAAAGAAGGAGATATAAGAGAGTATAAGCATGTTTTTTGAAAAAAGAAAATAAGGAAGACACATTGCCTGTATCATAAACTTACATTATCTAGATGTTGTCACCCTGCTATGATAACTTATTTTACAGCATCTAAAACAGTGTTTGATGAATAAAAGAGAAAATCCAATTAATAAATATTAAGACGATCATTTTAGAAGATTCTATTTCCAGTGTTATTCTGCAGTTGGAAAATTAAAATGCCTTAACATGACATGAATTTTCTTATTTGATGCAACAAATGTATGTCTTTGTTAAGTAATAAATGCATTTGAAGCCTTTTAAAAAACATACTGAATTTATAGTTATTGAAGTGTTATAGCTTGTACATTGTATTTGCCAGGGAATTATGGATAAGAATTTATGAAATACATCAAGAAGATTATCTATGTTGAAAATTATCACAGACTACAAAGTCTTGCCTTGCCCTGTGATCTTGTTTTGCCAAAGGCAAATCCGTTTTTGAACAAAGATGGGAGGTATCCTGACCTGTGCTACAAATTGGTGTCTTTAGAAAAAATTCTTACCTTGAGCCACAAAATTATTTGATGACTACGTCTAGATGACAGAGAGAGAGACCAGTTATATAGATTCCAAGTGATAGCACACTTATAGGACAAAGTAGAACCGCCCCATACGGTTCCCAAGTCAGTACCTTAGTCAGCCTCAGTAGACTGTCACTTCATTCGCCCACGGAGCTACTGCTGGTCTTGGACCACTCATGTTTTGATGAGCACTACAACTCTGAATCACTGCATCACCTTTTCTTTTTTTCCTACTGCCATTGAGCTGTTGCCAACTCATAGCAACCCTGTGAGTTTCTTACACTGCTAACTCTTTATGGGAGTATAAAGTGCCATCTTTCTCCCTCAGAGTGTCCGTGCTTTCGAACCGCTCCCCACCAGGACTCGTCCTATATCATCAGGTCTCCTTAAATCAAGATATTATACAAACCTAATTTACACCCATCAAGTCAATTCCAACTCACAGTGATTTCTGAGATTTAAACTCTTTAAAGGAGTTGAAAACCTCATCATTCACTCACAGAGCAGCTGGTGGTTCTGAACCACAAAGCCAACAGGATGCTTATTGCATCACACACAAAACAAAACAACAAAAAAAAACAAACAAGAACCCCCCGCCCCCAGCCCCCAAAACTCATTGCCATCCATTCAGTGCAGACTCAGAGCTAACCTCTATGGGTTTCTAAGACTGTAACTGTTATGGGAGTAGGAAACTCAGTCATAATGTATAACTATTACACCACCGGGGCTTCTTATTAAAACAACAACAACAACACACATGCATCAGCCAACTTTGATTTATTGTGATTCTAAAAGACAGGGTAGCACGCCCACCTGTGGAGTTCTGAAACAACTTTCTGACTTTGTGGTTAGTAGTCCAGTAGCTTAATAATATCTAGCACACTGCTCAGTTCACACTGTTTATGATGATCCTGTTAAATGGTCACATGGACCAGAAATGTGGGAAAAGGGCAGTTTTATAAGGAATCATTATTTTTAAGAAGGTAAAATTGTCACTGTTCATCTTGTACAACTATTCTGCTAATCTTATTATTTGAAGGGAAACCAGAAGGATTGTCTGTACACCTATTTGTTTATGTGTTCATGTGTGAATGCTTAACATTTTAGTGCTTCAAAGAGTTTCTTTGCTTTTCAACATTTGTAATGTTTAACTCTTGTTGTTTCCTCCCCAAATATCCATTAAATTTGACAGCACTCTTCATCATAACGGGACACCACTAAATAATAGTGCACATTTGTGTTAGTCTGGGTACTTTAGAGAAACAAATCCACAGAAACTCATGTATCAGAGAGAGTTTTATATAAAAGTTAAGTGCACATCAAGAAAACATCCCAACCCAGTGCTGCCCAAGCCCACAAGTCCGACATTAACCCATATGTCCAACACCAATCCACAAAGTCCTCCTCCATCTCACAAAACAGACACAATGATGCCAACTGCAGGAGAAAAGCCGAGTCAGTGAATGTGTAAGCATCTCAGCGCTGGCAAGGGTCTCCACACGGGTTCTCCAGTTCTCCAGGGCTGCATCGGGGTTGATCCATGTGACTTCTCCTCAGGGATGTCTTGCAGGAAGTGAGCCTTGCAAGCTGAAGCAGGGAACTGGGTAAGGCAGCTGTACCCTGGTCCGACCATCAGAAAGCAAGAGACCCAAGAACTAGAAAGGCGAAACTCACGGAGCCCTTTATTCCTCCACCCTTCAATTAGCCCCACATGTGTTTATTGGCCAGTTTGGCACAATAAACTACCTCAGCACTATAGAGGATAGTTATACCAGAAAATGAAGGAAGTGTTTTGTGTATAATATCAGTTACCCCTTGATATTATGTATAAAAATATGTCTTACACTTAAGTGTTATCTACTATTATATGTACATTTCCTCCTCAGCCACTGGTGAAAGTAACGTTGGTTCTCTAACCTTGTATTTATAGCACCAAATGGGACCTCAGTGGTGGAAGGAAGGCTCGACTCAGACACGGAATCCAAGCAGGTTGCACCACACATGCATACGCTGGAGACAAAGGCAACCATAGAACCTGTTCCCCAACCCAAGGATGCCGACACAATAGAGGGAAAAGGGGAGATGACCTTGGCAGGGGACATAGAGCTTAATGGGCAGTGGAAGGCAGCCACAGTGCAGCCAGTGTTAACAGAAGAACCCTTGACTGTGGAGAGCGAGGCCCCTCAGGAGTTGGTGGATCTGGCAAGGGCAGCAGCTGACAGGGATGGAAATCTGGGTGAAGAAGGGTTAAAACCAGTAGAGGCAGAAGGAGCCAGAGCCTTTGCTTGTCTGAATGAAGACCGGGCTCCCGTGGAGCAGGGCTCCAAACGGAGCAAGCTTGAGACTGGCAAGGCCATGTCAGAAGGGGATGAGGATTCGGGGAAGCCAGGGCTGGGAAGCAGGGCAGTAGCTCAGCATTCAGAGCTGGCTGGGGCGGTCGCGGTGTTATTAGAGATGCCACTGGAGAAGGGAGCAGGCCCAAGAGGGGCTGGGACTAGAGAAGCAAGGCCTGGGAAGCCAGGGGATACAGAGTGTGAAGAGGAAGGAGGCACCCACTTCGCGAAGACAGCCCCAGGGGAACCAGCAACACCCAAGAGAGAAGATGGCTCCGCAGAGGGAGAGGAACCCATCAAAGGGTCAAAGGAGGCCATAGGAATAGAAGTATCTCTGAGCTCCTCCAGCTCCGAGAAGACAGATGAGCTACATCAGATGAGTGGGCAGGATAGCCCTGAAGAAGGAAGGAGCGGACTTAAGAACGGCGTGGACTTGGAGACGATTGAGACGGAGACAGCAGATCACAAGCAAGATGGCAGCAGAGACGTGAGGCCCAGAACCCCTCTGAGAGAAGGGGCATCGGAGGGCAAAGAGGGGGAAAGGGTCAGTGCTTCGAAAGAGGGACCCGCGCTGCAGGAGGAAGAGGGGGCGCAAAGGAACGAACCCCCCTCTGCGGGCGATGCCCAGCCTGCTGTCCAGGGGCTGAGCCCGGGCTCTGATCAGGCAGACTCCAGGGCAGTGACCTTGGCCCGAGCGCGCCCAGAGGAGTCGCTCCCCGCTGGAGGAATAGCCTTGCTGGAAGCGGAGGAGGGATTGGAAAAGTCCCTGGGAAACACTTGGGCTCCAGGGACAGAAGGGGACCAGGAAGGGGACCAGGGGCAGGAGGGCAGAGAGGCCGAGGCTGGCAGCAGGGCAGAGATGTCCCAGCAGGAGGCTGCAGGCCCACAAGGGGACAGACAGGGTGGGTTGGGCGTCCCTGAGAGCCAATGGTCAGCAGAAGCACGGGTGACAATTGTCACCTCCGGTGAGACTGAGGAGGGTGAAGTCAAAGGTCAAGATGGCCTTGCAGACCTGGAGGGGAGGGATAAAGAGGAATCTCTACCGGGGCAAGAAGGCGTGAAGGACGTGACAGTGGTCAGAGGCGATGGTCCTGCAGGAGACACCGTGGTGGCAGAAAAGTCGCTTGGAGGAGCACCGGGCGAGGCCCTGGATGAGGCGGAGAGAGGACACCCTGTGGGCCAAGCCGTGCAGAGCAGCAGGAGCACAGCGCCGGCTGGGAACTTGGGCCAGGGGACAGCAGGTGCTCAAGCAGATTCCAGTCAAAGAGACAGGGCAGAAATGGCCACCGAGGAGAGGGAGGGCTTAGCAGACAGTAAGAGAGTGGAGGGGCCAGCCACAAACACAGCCGCCTCCTCGGCAGATGTTGCAGGGGAGGAGACTTGGCAAGAGATGGGAGGAGGAGCTGGACAAACATCTGCCGTGGGGATGGTGGTAGCGGAAATAGCACTGAGCAGAGAAGAGGGGTCAACGGTGCAGGAGGCGACAGTGCCATCAGCACCCGGGCTGGGGCTGCACACTCTGGGAGAGGCTTCCAGTCTGGAGAAGGAGCCGCCCCAGAGACAAGGAAGGGGTCCAGAGGGAGGGAAGGTGGACAGCACTCCGAGGGGAGCAGGCTCCTTGCCAGGGGAGGAGGGGGCAGAGCACAGTCATGGTGGGGAGCAGTCAGGAGCTACCGAAGCCTCCGGACCAGGATGGCCACAGCAAGGCGAGTCAGAGCCGACTAGGGAGGGCACGCAGGCTGCGGAAACACTTCTTGAGACCCCTGATTTCCCTGACACCCACGAGACACCAGAGCTGATGGTGCAAAGAGAAAATGAGGCTGCAGGCGCTGTCCAGCGTCACGTGGAGACTCAAGATACTGCAGGGCAGACGGTGAGTTGGAAGTCTGATCTGTTGGCATCACCTACACACTGACTACCCATGTATAGATCACTGCGTGCAGACAACGTCACAGACATACACACTCGGACGTTTGGCCTGGGGCTGGTGAGGGCCAGGAAAATGACGGTCTGGCCAAGTCACATGCCAAGACTCCATTCTATTTCCCTTATAATCGCAGTCTGGGTCGTTGTGAGCACAACCATCTGAAGGCGTGAGATAGATCCTCGTGTCTCTCTCTTAAAGCAGAACCAGAACAGTTGGGGCGAATCTGTCCCGACGTTCGACAGCCCAGTGCATGTCAGTGTAGAACTGGGTGCTCCACTGGGTTTTTAAGGCTGTGGCTTTTTGGAAGTAGAGTGCCAGCCCTTGCTCCCAGAGGCCTATGGGGGGATTCCAACGGCCCTTCTTTCTGCTAGTAATGCATCTTTCTGTCAGTAGTACATCTTCGTTTGCACCATCCAGGGCTTCTATGTAGCTCCCTTGCAGGGTCAGGCCCCAAAGATGAAAAACAGGACAGAGTGGACGCATCTAGGAGAAGAGGCAGCTTCTCCCCTCTACATCCACAGGGGGCGGGGCCTGGGGGTGGAGGGAATCAAATCCTGTACCAGAATTTATTTCCCATTTAGCATGTAACATAATGAAATGAGGGTTGGCTATGCTTATTTGGCTCCACATAGGCTCCATGCTTTGATTTTTACACGCACACGTGTGTGTGTGTGTGTGTGTGTGTGTGTGTGTGTGTGTGTGTGTGTGTGGTATTAAAAAGTAGAATTGAAGACCAAAATCATTTTTTGCATTTTCGGATCTTTCTTTGATGCCCTCATACTTGTAGTGACTGGTGTCTGCTAGTCTAGGTTACTATAGTCATGCTTCTATTCTTATCATTATTCAGGATATTTAAACGATGTATTCTGGAAGACATGGAGAGTGGATAAAGATTCACCCAAGCATCTTTCCAGGACTTGAGATTTTAACTTTCTTTTAAATCATTATATTTGTGTTTCCAATCTTCTTGTGGAGACCAGTAGCACAGGAAGCAGCTTGAGAAGTCCCTGAAGTAGCCCTGCAAGACACCAGGGAACGGTGGTCCCTGGCCGAGAACGCTGAGACCCTTATGAATTGTACACAGTGAATGTGCCTGGATCCAAACCACAATGGTGATTTCCAAATGTTTGACTTTAGCAAAGATCTATCTTCCAGGCCCAGTCCTGACACCTGAGATTTGTTTAAATTCTTTTTGTAAATTTTGCAATCCAATATTAGTCCTAATTTCTTACCTAGAAGTTTTGTTTACAATGTGTGGCTTTGGGTTTTAATGACTATGAAATTGAGCTCTCAGTGGAGTCCTTGTAAAACCAATACTAAGAGTTGTTCCCACCACAGTGCTCCCAGAAAGACTTCCATTGCATGTACCTTCCCTTACACTTATAAACAGTCATGCAATTATTTTTTCAAGAAAAGTAATTTAAGGTGGAAACATTATTTGAGTAAGCCCTTTGTTATGTGTGTGTTTCTAAATCCACTTGCCCTAAAAGACTCTGAAATGGGTAATGTGCAGAACTTCATTCCTGTAAGGTCTGATGTATAGGGACACTCAAATTTATTTGTTTATTTATTTTTAATCGTTTTATTAGGGGCTCATACAACTGTTATCCCAATCCATACACACATCAATTGTGTAAAACGCATTTGTACATCGTTTCTCAAAACATTTTCTCTCCATTTAAATCCCCGACCTTAGGTCCTCATTTTTCCCCTCCCTCCCCGCTCCCCCCTCCCGCATGAGCCCTTGATAGTTTATAAATGGGTATTTTGTCATATCTTGCCCTGTCCGACGTCTCCCTTCATCCACTTTTAGGTTGTCTGTCCCCCAGGGAGGAGGTCACACACAGTTCCATGTAATCGGTTCCCTCTTTCCTACCCATTCTCCCTTTACCCTCCCTGTTTTGCCACTCACACCACTGGTCCTATAGGGCTCATCCGTCCTGGATTCCCTGTATTTTCAGTTCCTATCTGTACCAGAGGGACACTCAAATTTAAATTGCAGTGGTAAATAATTTATCTAAGTGAGGATAAATATCATAATCACAGCAGGAAAATTCAGGACATCAGCATATAGGCTTATATATGTCAACATCCTAGATTCTAGACTCTGGTTGATTTCATTCAAAGGAAAGGAAAGGAACCATGGATTAAATTAATGTGCTTCTCACCTTTCAGAGTTCTGTTATTTCAAACCTGTGAACTAACCCTGCAGTGCATTGTCAATCAACAGTCACAAACACTTTCTAAATTACCCTGATATTGTTTCCTAGTTGAGCATCCGAGTGCCTCCCAGGGATTTCGATTTCCTTGTAAAAACCTTTGTTCATAAGTCAGTACCTAGAAAAGAGCACTTACATTTCGTCCCTTTTCTCTAGTGAAGTGAAAGAGAACTCCTTAGGCATTCTCTGGTTGGACTACGTGCTAGAATTTCATGCGGGTACTTTCATAAATGACCCAATCGCTGGCCCCACCCCTAAGATTCAGGTCTTGCTGTATTGATTCTTAGGAACCTGCCAGCACAGTGGTTACACATTGGGCTATGAACTGAAAGGTTAGCAGCTCGAAACCACCAGCTGCTCAGCAGGAAAAGGACAGGACTTTCTACTTCAGTAAACAGTTGCAGCCATGGAAACTCACAGGGAAGTTTTACCCTGTCCTGTGGAGTCTCTGCAAGGTGGCATCAGAACAGTGGCAGTGCGTTGGGAAGTTTGTTTGGATATATAAATATATATAATACTTATCTTTACTTAGCTCAATCATCTTCAATCATTTCTACTCTGTAGTCCAAAGGTGAGAAAGACCACCTTAAGTCATCTTGCAGACCATGCTTGTTGCCTGAAACATTCAATTAATCTTGATTGTGTTTTTCATGATAGTAAAAATTATAGTATAATTAAACTCAAAAGTAGAATGGACGAGCAGTTGTCAAAATGTGGTCTTCCAGTCAGCGGTATCAACAATACCTGGCATGTGTTTGAAACACAAATTTCTGGCCACAATCCCACACTCTGTGTAGGGGGCTCAACAATGGATGCTCTAACAAGCCCTCCAGGTGGCTCTGAAGCACTCTTCAAACTGGACTTGTGCTTGTATCGAAGAGGAGTCTGGTTGGAAAACGATTGTGGAACCACTGTGTGGACGGTCACTCTTTGACCTTCACTGTCTCTCT
>NW_022104341.1:48705585-48720640 GCF_000313985.2 Echinops telfairi
AAAAATTGCATGTTCACCCTTAAACTTATTTTATTATGACGATGATGTCTGTAGGCTGTTCCTCTGTTCCACTTCCATTTGAAGCATGGACTGTCATATGTGTCTGTTGTCCACTTCCTGTCAGGAGCAGAGCTCAGCTACATTTTGCCCAAGTTCATATATTACTAAACAGCAGCACTATGGAGCTCTCCAGTACTTATCCTGATTTCAACCTCAATGTCACAAAGCACTTGTTAGTGCATGGCACCTTATGGGAAAGATTTTGAATGTTTAAATTCCATTGAAAAGTTAATTTTGTACGATGTGCTAAATGGAGAGTATATTAAATTATTTTTATATTTACAACATTTCATTAAACATATTCTGTAATGTAATGTAACAATTTTCTTGTGGGTTTAACTGTGAAATTCAGCGTGGTGATATTGTTATTAAGTGAATTTTTTTCTCTGAAAATACTATGTTAATAAAATTATTTTAATGTTTAATTGGATTGATTTTCCCCTACCCAGTTTCTTCATTATTAAAAACATAAATAAATGATATGTTTACTTAAAAGATATGTGACTGGCTCTTTATAAATAAGACTAGATTCAAAATCCTTTGTTCTTTCCTTATATAATCTAAACTTCTAAGGGGACAACAAAGAAAATTTATTTCATTGGACTGTATATTGTGGTACATATGTTTTATTAACTTTTAAAATTCATGTTACTCTTTTACACTTAAACAAATTTTTCATATACATGAGATAATCTCAGTAAGAAAATATTATTATAAAAAAAGTAAATAGAAGCTAAGTGGCTTGTATAAAATCATGGTCAGTCATGGATCAGGTCTTTTGACTCCAGTCTCTGTTTTTTATCACATACACTATTTCCTAGAAAAAGAAGTAGTAAATGGATGCTGTGATATTACATGTCGACCTCTACATGCTTTATAAATGTTTAGAAGAGTGGAAAAACAAAGTAACAATAATGTATCAGTAAGAGAGGAAACTTGTTGGTATAGATTGTTATGAGTTAGGGTGCTAACCACAGAATCATTGGTTCAAACCCACCACTGCCCTGTGGGTGGGAGAAAGATGATATTTTTTACTCCTGTAAAGAGTTACGGTCTCAGAAACCAACAGGGGCAGTTCCATTCTGTCCTAGAGGGACACTGCGAGTTTGAGTCGAGTCCATGGCTATGAGTTTAGTTTTTGTTTTCGCATCAATGAAAAGGGAGTCATCATTTCAACCACTGTCAAAGAATGAAGTGTATTAATTACTTCAGGGATCCAAGAGAAAACTAGGCAATTGGTAGAAAGTTAGGCAGAACTAGACCTTCTACTTTAATTATTTGAGTCAAACCTTTTCGATGGCTTTATAAACTTTTGTGTTGTAAATCTGAAGTGTAATTGAGTTCCTTAAGACTTCCAAAATCAATAATTTTGCCACCATTATTGCCCTTGGAAAATGATTGCTTTACAAAAGAAAAGAAGGCCTGAAGGAAGATTCATCCAGTAGGTGAAATATTCCAACCGCCTCAAGGACAACCCAGGAGAGATCGCTTCTGACCTCGAATAATATTTCCTCCCTGTCTTCGACACCACCTGAGTGTGTCATTTTTAAATCCCCTGTCAACCTGGCCAGCAGCGAGAGGTGTAAGAGAATGGGGAGTAAACACAGCTGCAATGCTCTACAAGATTTCCCTCATACCTTTTTGTTCTTTTGACATGCATTTTTTTTTTACTTTTCTTTTTCTCTTATGACATGAGCAAACGTCAGAAAGTTTGGAATGATGCACTAGCCCACATTTTATATGAGGGAAAATGAGACCACGCTGAAGATTCCCAGGACTGATAAGTTAGTTTCAAAATCAAAAAATCAGTCTCTGCCTCCTTTATCAAATATCTCCCAATGTGAGTTAAATATCTTCTTACACTTAAAATTTTCAATTCGCACAAAATGATGGGGAAAATGTCCCAGTTGGTTAGGGCTCTGGGTGCTCCAAACTCAAAACGGAACACAATACCATCAAGTTCATGCTGATTCATAGTAACCCCTGTGGGATTCCCACACTGACTGTTCCTGGAAGTAGAAAGCGCGGTCTTTCTCCCTCATAGCTGGTGGTGGTTTCAAACGGCCAACCATGCAGATCACAGCCCAGGCTTATACCCCACTATACCATCAGGGCTCTAACGTGACTTCAACCACCCAAAGCCAAGCCAATTGCCATCAAGTTGATTCTGGTCACGGAGATGCCAAGCATCGCAGAGTAGAAGTGCATCCCACATGCTTTTCAGGACTATGATCTTTCAATAGTGTATTTCCAGGCCTTTCTTCCTACTTCCAGCCTTTGGGGTTAGAAATCAAGTATTTCACAAGTGTCACCCAGGTACCACTCTCCTGTGACAAACCAAACCCATTGCCCGGAGTCAATTCAAATTCATGCTGCTGTTGTTTCTGTTGGGTCCCATCGAGTTAGTTCTGGCCCAGTGACCCTACACACAAAGGACGAAGCACTGCGCAGTCCTGTGCCATCTTCATAATTACTCCTATACCTGAGCTTATTGTTACAGCCACTGTGTCGATCCATCTTGTTGAGGGCCTTCCTCTTGCTCATTGCCCCTCCTGATCCAGGGACTGGTCCCTCCTGACAACATGTCCAAAGTATGTAAGACAAAGTCTTGTCATCCTTGCTTCTAAGGAACTCTCTGGACATACCTCTTCCGAGACACGTTGGTTTGCCCAGTTAGCAGTCCCTGGTGCTTTCAGTAGCCTTCTCCAGCACCACAATCCAAACACATCAATGGTTCTTTGGTCTTCTTTATTCACTTAACTTTCACAAGCATATGAGGCAATTGAAATTACCATGGTTTGTGTAGGGCGCACCTTAGTCCTGAAAGTAACATCCTTGCTTTTCAATACTCTAAAAAGGTCTTGTGCAGCAGATTCCAATTCATAGCAACCAATTCATAGTGTTGCAGAGACTATAAATCTTTTAGGAGCAAACAACCTCATTTTTCTTGTGAACTTGCTGGTGGGTTTGGACTACCAATCTTGCAGATTGCTGACATCAGATGGATCTTGGTTCAAAGCATAGAATACCAGAAAGATGTTCACTTGTGTTTTATTGAATATGCAAAGGCATTCAGCTATATGAATCATAACAAACCGTGAATAGCCTTGAGAAGAATGGGAATTCCAGAACAAGTTATTATGCTCATCGAGAACCTGTACCTGGCTAAAGAAGCTGTTTTCTAAAAAGAACAATGAAATACTGTATGGTTTAAAATCAAGAAAGGTGTGCATCAATGTTGTATCTTCTCACCATACTGATTCAAACTGAATGCTGAGCAAATAATCAGAAAAGCTGGATTATATGAAGAAGACTATGGCATCAGGATTGGAGGAAGGCTTATTAACAACATGAGATATGCAAATGTCACAACCTTGCTTGCTGAAAGTGAGTAGAACTTGAAGTATTTGCTGATGAGAAAGGATTGCAGCCTTCAATATGGATCACAGCTTAATGTTAAGAAAACAAAAATCTTCACAACTGGACCATTAGGCAACATGGTGATATATGGAGAAAAGGTTGAAGTTATTAAGAAGTTTGTCTTGATTGGATCCACAATCAATGCTCATGGAATCAGTAGTTGAGAGATCAACTGATTCACTGCATTGGGTACATCTGCATAAGAACTCTTTAAAGCATTGGAAAGCAATTGTGTTCCTTTGAGGACTAAGGTGTGCCTGACCCAAGCCATGTTAATTTTAATGTCCTCATGAGCATGTGTTGGACATTAAATAAGGAAGACCAAAGCTGAATCAATGCATTTGAATCATGGGCTGGTAAAGGATATTGAAAGTACCATAGACAGCCAGCATCTGAGAGGGTCTGTTACAAAGCACATGCCTTGGAGGAAGCTAGGAACATGATCTATTGACTGATGTAACAATGTGGTGTTGGGCCTGAAATTACAATTCATAGTCAGGCTAAAATTTCAAACTTTTTAGCGCAGATCATTTAAAGTGTTTGGATTGGGTGGATGGTCAAGCTCAAGTGGGAGCTTGGAATGGATTTTCTTGGTTAAGAAATAATGTTCACCAGCAGGCCCCAAATGATTCAAGAACCAATCTCAACGATAGTGGTGTAATATAGACCTTTATATTTCCCTTCCAAATAAGGGAAACTGTGCCTTAATGATATATTGAAGTACCCTTAGATTTAGGGAGCAATACAAAAGCAAATGCCTGACCTTGAAATCTCCGGACACATTTCTTCCCAAGTTTAGCCCCTGCGATGCTTCAATACCCTGCAACATTTTTTTTCTCCCTCTTTTGAAATGCATGTCCTTTCAGGCATTTTCTCCCCAAATTAGCCAGCTTTATCTACATTAAATATTTGATCAAGAAAATAAGCCCTCTCCTCAACAGTTTTCCCACCATTTGGGAAAAATCACTTGTGGCACTTACATAAGCAGTCCCTTCTTGAGCTTGCACCTTACGATCATGTCAAATCGACCTCACTTTGAAACGCTTGAACCCACCCCACTAGCAACACGTTCTCCCTCCCAACTACCTTTGCTGGCTGCACGTGCAGCTCTTAAATCATGACCCTCAAAGAAGGTTAATAGGAACATTATCCTGATTTGGATTGGCTAAGGAAATTATCAGTAGCCTTGTCATTTCAGCAATTAAATCACACTGTGTTCCTTAGAAGGACATGTAGCTCTCATTGGAGTGGAGTGCTCCATTTGCTCCATTACTCCCACTTTATCCTTTAAAATTGTTCCAATTATTTACTGACTGTCGCCTTTCCCAACGTCTGGTGGCACATCGCTGCTTCTTGCTCCTTTCGTTTTCTCCACTTTATTTTCCACTGAGATTGCTTTTCTTTACATTGACCCACCACCAGCATTGGTGTGGGAGTTACCTTTGAAGGCATGTTTGCAAGGGCAAATAAGAGGACAAGCTAAATGCAAATAAGCCACACATTCCATACCGCGTTAATGGCAATGTGATCCAACTTTCCAAGGTGATGGTGGTCTCTTTCCTGCAGCTCACAAAGTGCCAAAGCCACACACTATATTTTCATGAACATCACAACATTTTCCCATGTCCATTAGTACGCATGATTGTATGTAGTCCAACATTTTAATACAACAGGCTTCAATGGCAGCCAGTACTTAAGTACAAATTGTACTTAATTTGAGTGTTCTTAACCCAGAGATTTACTGTATGGAAGGCTTCAAAGAGTTCAGGGAAAATTTCCATTTTTCCCCCCATGAACTCTAAAACCTCATTTTTGAACAAATTGATATTTCAAATACTTACAAGGATAGCTCAATCTAGAAGACACTGTCCACATTTTAATTTCTGTAAGATTTTAATTGCAGAGAAATATGACAGGGTGACCAATAAAAGACTCTGAAGCAGGAAATTTAAAAATGTATACTTTGGCCCCTAGTCACCCTTCAGGTCTGGAACTGAACTTACTCCCTGTGTTAGAACAATCAATCATTTAATATTAAAAAGGCAACATTTGCCCGAGGAAAGATTCAGAGGATTAGGAACGGCAGAGGAGTGGACCAGAAAAGATGGGATGCAGTGGGATAAGTGCTGGTGCTTGGCAATGCGTGAGCTGAGGCCGGTTGTGCATGCCTTAGAAAGTGGAAATATGACTGTCTGCTCTGCGCACCATCACCTCATTCACAACAAAGGGTTTCCAAAAGGATACTGCAGAAGAATAAAGTGTAATGGAGTCATAACTGTATTAAGATAGAAATCACATGAAAATGTCTAATGGTAAAGATGAGCGTAGTCAGGAACTTTAAAACTGAACGTTTGGGGTCGGCTTTCCAGGGAAGTACTTTGTATTAGAAACGTGTGTGTAGGCATTTTACAGGGGTGTGATCTTAAGGAAGACGGAAAAGCATGAAAGGCCTGAAGAAGGCTGAGATGCAGTTGCCACCAAGGTCACAGCCCTACCCTATGACACTCTGAAAAGGGGGTGGCTTCTCGAAGGTTCAGGATCGGGGGCACCTACAAGAAACAGTGGATTATGTGATGTAGGGCTGTATCTAAAAACTCCTACCAAACGCCCTCTCCCTGTGTTGGGTCTGCTAAGAAGGCAGGAGAAGATACTCATGGAATTCACTTGGGCATAATTGTGAACAGGATTCCCTGGAATGCCATCCTGTTTTGTGTAAATTGAGTCCTCTGAGAAGTAAGAGCAGGAATCTCGTCCTCTGGGCCCAAGATGCCTGGACAGCGAACCTCCTGGATACAGAAGACAGCTATAGCGTCAGAAAATCAGCAGCAAAAGCAGGAGCCGGAGCATGGAACAAAGGGCTGGTCTACCCAACCACAGAGCGAGTGAAGCTGAGTGCTTTCGTGCAGGAGACTGACTGGAGGAGTAAGGTCCCTCTGGCCACTTAATTGGGGGATTTGACTTGCTGGCCCATGGAAGCAGAGACGAGTGTCATAGGACTGAGTTGCCTCTGGACACAGACTTCAGGGAGCTGAATGTCCTAAGGTTGAGGCATATAGCAAAGTGGTATGACCTTTGGGCATTTATTAGCAGACTTGACAGAATGTTGTAACATGTCCTGACAAGCAACCCTGAGCATTCCACGCTGGCATTATAACTTCTTAACCTCTTTTTGAAGCCCTCTAATCACGAATTTGGTCTGTAAGTTTTGTGTAGCCATTGCAATGGCTATTAAAAACCCACGGGATTAAAACAGACAACAGTAAGACGATGCAAACGTAACAGACTTGTTGCCAATTAAGGGATTGATCAACTTGCAATAATGTTACTAAGGTGCATAGGACCCTTGTGGGGGAGTGGGGACCATGCATATAAGATATGTGAAACCCGAATATGGGGGATTGATCAATTTGGCCACCCCACTAAGTTTAAAATGAGTCATCCCAGAGGTGGAAGGGAGGAGTCATACTCTCCCGAAGAAGAAGAAGAAGGAGTGACGCATGCTCCTTGGACCTAAGATCCCTGTGCTGAACCTCTTCGATCGAGGAGATAGCTGTGTCACTGGAGACTCCAGGAGACAGTGAGAAGCGTAGCAGCAGCAGCACACAGCCAGCAGCCAGAAGACAAGTGTGAGACAGGTGGGGAGCCCCCAGTCCCTGGGGCAAAAAGCTGAGCACCTTCAAGCAATAGGCTTTCTGGTGGAGTGGTTTCCCTACAGGCACTTCAGCAAAAGGGGGCTTAGTTTGCTGATCCATGGAACTAGAAAGCTCCTTTGGGCTCAGACTTACTGGCCCAGGCATACGGGGCATTTATTGGCAGGACAAAACTAACTGTGTCACATTTCCCAAAGTAGGGCAGAAGCCCATGGGGATCTGTGGCTTTCAGGCTGAGGATCAGAGAGCTTAGATGCCTGAGGTTACGGCTGAGCAGAGGCTATGCTGATCTGAGAACTACATCCTGAATCACTTCTGATATTGTATTATATAACTTGTTACTTCCTTAATACATTTCATAAGCATGAGTATTGTTGTGAGTTCTGTGTGGAAATAGGAAGCTCAACAGAAAAGTTGAGAGTGTCAAGTGGTGTCAGACAATAGTTTCCAGACTTTTTAAAATGGGTTGGAGGGTACAGGCATGTCTGACTTCTATCCCATAGGAATCTAGATTAGGCTGATACGAATGGTGACTCTTCCACTCCTCACTTGTAAAGGCAGAGATCAGATGCCATTGTCTCCAGGCCATTGTTTGCAAACCATCGCTGCTGTCTCTCTGAAAGCTTTCAGCCCAAAGCACCTACTGTAGAGACATCGATAGGTGCCAGTGCCAGCCTGGGCACCTGGGGAATGAGTGCCTCAGCTGTGATGGCAATGCCAGTGTAGGTCCCCACAGTGCCCATTACATAGATGAAATGTTTGCAAACTGCCGTGGCATTTAGTTTTTGTCTATTTGGACAAGAGATATAATCCATTTACCTTGGTCTGATTTTATAACGAACTATAAATTGTGTCTGTAACTTTTGATTTACCAAAAGGTTACATGCCAATTAAAATATATTCCAAACCACCCTCTCTGACCCCAACTGCAAGTTCAAGGGGCTCAAGACTACCCTCAAACTCAATAATCTGTTGGACGACCTGACAGGTCTCAGGAAAATCGTTACACCCACAGTGGTGTTTCTTGTAGGTAGAGGATACAGATCAAACTCAGTCAAGGGAAGAGAGGCAGAGCGGTGGCTCCAGGAGAATTTCGAAAGGAGAACTGCTGAGTGTGATCACAGCATTGACTTCTCCCAGCTGGGAGGTGGTAATCTGCACAAACTCTATGCAATCCAGGAGACCTGGAGACCTGGAGGTATCGCGGCAGACGCCTCGGGCTGTTAACTGCAGGGTAAGTAGTTAGAAGCATGAGCCACTCTACAGGATAAAGAGGAGGCTTTCCACTCCTGTCAAAATTGGCAGTCTCAGAAATCCACAGGGACAGCTGTACCCTGTAGGGTCACTATAATTTGGAATCAATTCAATGGCAGTGAGCATACACAATCAGGGATATTCACTTGAGCCCTGATGTCCAGGCTGTCATACAATTTGGTTGACTTCTTCCCATGTGACTGACTTCAGCCTCCAGGCCTTCCAAAGGTGAAGATGACACTGTGTGGCTGAGGGTCCAGTCGCATAAATCACATTAGTAGCATAGAATATCTGGCTCAAAGCTCCTGGTAAATAAAACACTGCTCAGGCAGGACATTCCAAGGGCTTAAAGGCTACCCTTAGGAGCCAAGGGCAAGGCTTAGAACTCTCTCCCAGCAAGGCTAATTCTGTACTGCACAGGGTATAAAGTTCGTTTTGTGTACGTACTGCTCAAGCTATATATGCCACACAAATAAATACACGTGCTCATGCAGCTTGAAGCTCCAAGAGGAAGAAGTCGGAATAACAACGATGTCTAACTGTTTCTAGGGACACTACCTCTTCAGTTGTTCAGCGTACACTATCATGAGCTAGCAGACAACAGTTGTGCAGAAATAGCAGACAGTGGTAAAGATCAAACTTTGTGTAAAGGGCCTAAAAGGAAGTATTTTGGATTTTGCAGAATATATAGTTACAGCTACTCAATCATGCCACTGTAACAAGTAAGGAGTCAGGTAATATTTATTTGGATATAATTGTGTTTCAATAAAACTTTAGTTCCAAATAAGAAGGGTTAATGGGATTGACCTTGATATCCTTGATCAACAGCTATCAAGTGACTATTTCTTTAAATAGTAGACAAATCTCTCTCAATAATATGCCACTGAAATTTTAATTTTCAAAAGTATACATGCTTTAACACACAGCTATCATGGCTCTGTGTGTGTGTGTGTGTGTGTGTGTGTGTGTGTGATAAATGGGAAAACAAGTGTGGATAAAAATGCGAAAACAATGGAACCGTGTTTGTTGATAACAATGTAAAACCCATGAAGCTAGACCTAGAGTTGAGTGCATGAAATTTATAGCAGAGTGGCATGCCCTTTCGTCATGTATTAGCTGCCCTACAAGAGCTCTGTAACATCTCCCCAGTAAGGCAGAGGCCAACACAGTGCCTGAGAGCCAGAGAGAAGTCTGCCTGTAGGCACAGCACAGAAGAGTCTGTCCTATTGAACAGCGGTGTCCTGAACATTTCTCACCTGAATTCTAATTGGCTAATTTCCCTAATAAACCTCACAATTGTGAGTGTGGCATAAGAGTTCCATGTGGTCATTGCGATGGCTTGTCAAATCCAGACCCAGAAGTACAAAGAGTGCCGTGGGCGGGACAGTTGGTGTCTGAAAAGGGGGAATGACTTATTAGATTCTTCCTGTCCTTTTAAAATCACTACTCAAAAAATTATTCCATCCATGTTTTCAACTGCTCATCCTTCACCCCCTTCTCTTATACTTGTAAATGCAAATACGGGATGCTGTGAAGACAGAAAAGGAAGCTTTAGAATTCCGAGAATTACATTTCTCGTAACAGAGGCAGACTTGATCATTAGTGGACCAGCAACTCCAGGAGAGCAAAGCAAGGTCTGCTTTGATACACGCTCAATCCCTCTGCCGAAAACTGTGTCTGCAAGTGTTCAATACATGAGTAGTGAAAATACTAATTAAAACATACATTTGAATTATGTCACGATGTGTTATTATGAAAGAAAACATTAAGCCCAATCTGATTACATGCAGGAAGCATAAGAATTTATTGACTGAAGAGAAATTAATCACTATTACATCAAACTTTAGAGTTCAAGGGGACACTAAAGATCATGTATCCCACCCATTCCTCTGTATGTATCAGATTGAGAACGTGAAGGCCCGGATGAGGGGAGGAGTCGATTACTCACCAATTCTAGATAAATCAGGATCAGAACACTCACCTTTCCTCTAGCGCTTGTGTCTCCTCCCAACAGTGCTTCTCATTACCCCAGTATTCTTTTCAGAGGCACAGAATCCACATTTCTAAGCAAAATCAATCACTGTCCCAAATTCAGCTTGTTTCTTTTTTTAATTGAGAATAACTGATTTATTTTTTGTTTTGCAAAAACCGAAATGCAAGTTTTCAAATACAGTACATTATGAAACATTTTGGTTGTCTGAATTACAAACGTCTGAGGTTTTATCAGTGTCTACTCAGTAAATCCCATGGATAATGCCAAGGTACATACAGTGAAAATCCCACATACTATTTTATGTGCGCACCGCGGACTTGAAGAAAAAGCAATCTATGAGAAAATGAAGGAAAACCCTCCTGAACCAACCAGAACTTTAGTTGCTCCCTATTTAGCACAGGACTCTCCAATAGAATTCAACAAGTTACAAACCAACTTAAGCACATCAAACTGGCTGAACAACTCTGACGTAAATTACTGGTTCTCACTTTGGCTACACAATAGATCCTCTTGAGGATATTTTTAAATCTCTGGGTAGTGGCCACTTGAACAACAGGATTTTAAAAAAATCCTCCAGGTGATTTCAAGGTTTAACAGCATTAATATGACATCTCAATTGCTACAAAGATTAAAAGGTAAACTCCAAATGTAATTCCAGAGACCTTATTCAAATTGATACAATACCACTGAACACATGCTTTCATTCTTTTAATGTTTTTACTCTTTACTTCCTTAATCATTAATCCTACCTTGCTATGGGCACAATACAATTAGCCTCATTTTATAAAGGATAATATGGAGAAATAGAAAGTTGAAGAAATATGTTCAAGGTCGTAAGCTAGGAAATGTCACAGTTGAAGTTTAACCTAGACAAATGCTCTATCTGGAGCAGGGTAATTCAGGTTTATTGTTCTTAGCTGCTGTCTGCTTTGTCCTGATTCAGGCCCACTCTAAGCACAACTGAACGAAACACTACCTTGGATTTATTATGGATGATTATAATCCATAGAATTTCCAGTGGTCATTTTCAGAAGTAATTTTCCAGGTGTTTCTTTCCAGCCCACCTCAGTCTTAAAGCTTCACTAAACCTTGCTTGATATCACAGAAACATTCCAAGACTCGCTGAGAGATGGGAGCTGCATTTGAAGGTCACTGGGCAGGGAAACCCTTCACAGAAGGCAAGATTTCTGGCTCCAAGTGACTCCCTCCCTCTCTCAAAGTGTAGATTGTATTAAAACCACAGAGTGGGTTTTAGTTTTGGCTTTTTAGAATAGGATTTGAGGTAACCTACTCCCAAATTTTTGTTTCAGTGGGTCCTCAAATGAGCTGGGAATTTCCATTTTTTTTAACCAGTTCCCACGTGGATGCTGATGATGGGTACAGGCACTGAAAACTTAAAGCTTAATGATGTTTTCAAAGGGCTTCCAGGTGACACATCCTATCCTAATGTTTCAGTGCCATTGTTTCATGGTCCTTAACCTTAGCTACATAAAAAAGTCCACTGAGAAACTCTGAAATATCTCCGTGCTCGGGCTGTAATCCAGATCATTAGCTTGGTCAATGACCCCATGCAACTAAGGTTGAGAACCCTGATGGCTAAGCTTGTGTGTCAACTTGGCTGCCTCGAGATTTTTTAGTGGTTGGACAGTTATGATATAGTAACCATCGGGATGAAATGTAATATAATACAGTCACTTCTATGACATGCTGTGAACAGCCATTCAATCCATTGGAAGGGATTTCCTCAGAGTTCAGCTAGCTTCTCATATGGATGGATATTCTGGAAAAGTCCTCTGGCTTTTGGCTCAGTCTGGACCGCGAAGGTGGCTCATCATCATTGGATTCCCAGATCTTTGGGAGTCAACCTGTACCCTGCCATATTGCCTACCGATTATGGAACTAGTGTAGTACCATCCACAGTGTGTGGGTTAGTACCTGCCAATCTCGAGGTTATCAGCTGACACAGCCAGTGGTTTACCATGTTGCCTGCCGATCACGGGTCATCAGCTCCTGCAACATCCAGCTTGACGTCTGACCCACACATTTAGGACTTGCCATCTTCCCAACCGTGTGAGCCATTTCCTTGAGACAACTCTCTCCCTTCCTCTTCCTACCTCCACCCCGATAAATATATATGCCCTTCCATACATTTGTGGAAAAAATTTTGTGCCTCTTATTTCCATTTTTATGACATTTCAGTGGAGAAGTTTCTCTACCTCTTAATTCCAAGTTTATGACATTTCAAAGCCTAAGTTTCACTGATTTTGCATGTCTAGAGGGTCTTGTCTAAGATAAGAACTATTGCTTAAGACTCTAATTTCTTGGCCACAATTCTGTCCTCTATGCCACTGAGATGGGGGTTTCCAGTGCACTGTATTACTAAAATTACAGGAGTAATTCTGGGATCATTTTTCCATACCTAAGAGTTAGACTATGTGTTGTACACTTATTAACGTACAAGATGTTAAAAAAATATCCTATCTTTCACCACTGATATCTCTTACATTGTGGGAATAGTTCTCCTACAATAATTCTGTTTATAAAATCTTAAATTCCTGTAATTGTTTCCCCCCTTCTACCCTGCACTGCCTTCACCCTCCAGGCCTCGCCCCTCTCATCGCTGGTACTGAAGAAGTCACCTATCCTGGGTTCCCTGTGTTTCAAGTTGCTATCTGTACCAATGTACCAATTACAAGAATCTAAGTATTGCCTCCTCCCTGGGGAATGAACAGCAGAGAAGAGGGCGGAGGGAGATGTGGGACAGTGTAACTTATGACAAAACTATAATAATTTATGAATTATGAAGGGTTCAAGAGGGAGGGGGAGCAAGGAGGGAGGGGGGAAATGAGCAAATGATATTGAGGGCTAAAGTAGAGGGCAAATGTTTTGAAATTGATGAGGGCAACAGGTGTACATATGTGCTTGACTCAATGGATGTATGTATGGACTGTGATAAGAATTATACGAGCCCTCAATAAAATAATAAAAAAATCTTAAATTCCATTTACAAACTATAAGATCTGTGGGGCTGAATCATGGCAGATCTGTGGTTGATTGCTGCTCAGTAAGCAAGGCCACACACACAGCAACCATTAGCCCATGTGTGTCTTAAGGCTTAGTGTTAAATAGTCGGACACCCAGCCACCCACGCCACAAGGCCTCCTTCTCAATTAAGTACCACTTTAACCAGTATGATAAATACTCCACTTATCTAGCTCACACCTGAAATGCACCTGCCTCAGGTGATGGTAAGTAATTATAATTATATAAAAGTAATTGAAATTACATGCAATTACTTTACAACTCATATCATTTAAATTCAATGTATTCTAATATCTTTTTTCCAACAACATAAATAGCAACTTTACACATGGATCTGGCCAGACAGAATTAGCAGGATTGATGAGTATTAGCTATGAGTTATTTGTGTTCATTGCAATGCATCATGGAACGCAGCAGAGAGGTGGAAAGTTGGATTGAGCGTTGGTGTCAGATTTGGTTAAGGTGAGTGATGGAGGCATGTCTAACATCCCCTTTATCAAACTCATGCGACAGTTTGATCTTGGTTCTCCTCCCTTGTTTATGTCTCATCAATGTTTTTTGTAAGCAGCATATAACTCTTTTTAGCACCTGGTTTAATCCAGTTACTTTTACAATTATATATTTGGATTGAATTATCCTTTATGATTTCTATTTGTGTCACTTACCTGCTTCTTTTTTTTCTTCTATAATTTTAAAAATATATATTTATTGTTTCTTATTAAATTTCATTTTCACCTTGTTTGAAAATTGTGGGGTATGAATTCTGATTTCTTAGAGGTCCCCTGATTTTTCATGTACAATGAAAATATTAATAACAATGTCTTACCCTTCAATATAAAGATCTCTGATCATTTTACATTCAAACTATTCCTACTGACTTCCATGCGTCACTGTTGTAGTTTTGACTTGTCATCACGATTCTGCAAAGTGAAAATTATCACAATTTTATCTTCTTTATAGAGTGCTCATTTAAATTTATTTACATGTTTACATTACTGTTCACCACTTCCTTCCCAGATGCTTAGACCTTCCTTCCAAGACAACTTCCCTTCATTCTGAAGTAATCTGATAAACCTCATTCTCATTTTTCAAAGATGATTTTGTTGCTTGTTCTTTCAGCAATTCAATTGTTGTCAAAGTTCAATTGTTACACTAAGAGTCTGTGTACCTTTAAGTGCCCTTTTTTGAAGTGATCTACTTTTCCTTTGGGGAAGCCTGGTGGAAGAGCAGCCCAATGCTTCAATTGTTATCCAGAAAGTCAATGGTTCGAACTCACCAGTCCCTCCATAGCAGTCTGCTCTGGAGACGGTTCACACCCTTAGACACCTGACAAGCCAGTCCTGTTCTGCCCTAAAGCATTGCTATGAGTTGGAATTCACTAAATGGCAGTGGGTTCTGTTTTGTTTTTGAACTTTCCTTTATGGATGCTTAATTTCTCTATAATGTGTCTAGCTATGACCTCCCTTCTGTTCGTCACTCCTGATATATGTTGTCCTTTCTGGAAATGTGGATTCTTTTCTTCAGTTTTCAAAATTTCAATGATTACACCGTCATTACTTCCATTTCTTCAATTAATTTTTTTGGATTCTGATTATATGTTATATCTTCTAAATCTATTAACAACATATCTTAGCTT
>NW_022104341.1:48721638-48723333 GCF_000313985.2 Echinops telfairi
CCTAAGGCAGTGTGTCTTTTGGTCTCTTGACTACTGCTTCCACGAGTATTCCAAGCAAGACAAAAGCCTTGACAACTTCAATCTTTTCTCCATTTATCATGATGTTACCTATTAGTCCAGTAGTGAGGATTTTGGTCTTCTTCACATTAAATCCTAATCCATACGGAATGCAATCCGTGATTTTCATCAGCAGGAACTTCAAGTCCTCTTCACGTTTGACAAGCAAAGTGGTATCATCTGCATATTTGTTTGTAAATAAGCCTTCCTCCAATCTTGATGTCATGTTCTTCTTCATGTAACCCAGCTTCTCTGATGATTTGCTCAGCATACAAATTGAACAAATATGGTGAAAGAAGATAACCCCGTCACACAATGTTCCTGATTGGGAAGGACGCAGTTTTCCCTTGTACAGGACACACAATGCCTCTTGATCCATGTACAAGTTCCAAAGGAACATACTAATGTGTTCTGGAATGACCACTCTTCTCATGGTTATCCGTAATTTGTTCTGGTCCACACAGACAAATGCCTTTGCACAGTAGATGAAACATAAGTAGACATTTTTCTGGCATTCACAGTTTTGAGCCAAGACCCGCCATCAGCAATGATAGCCCTTGCTCCACATCTTCTTCTGGTTCCTCACCAAACCAGGAGCAGCTCCCTGCCCATGTACTGCTGCAACCACTGTTGCATGATATTCAGTAAAATTTTACTTGCATGCGATATCAATAATATTGTTCAATATTTTGAGCACCTTGTTTGGTTATTTTTCTATGGGACAGGCACAAAATTAGATCTTTTCCAATCAGTTGGCTAAGTAGTTGTCTTCCAAATAGCCTGGCATAAACTAGTGAGTACTTCCAGTGCTTCATCAGCTTGTTGAAACATTTCCATTAGTATTCCATCAATTCCTGGAGCCTCGTTTTAGGCTAAAACTTTCAATGCAGCTTGACGCTCTTCCTTCAGCACCATGGGTTGTTGCTCATATGCTACCTGAAGAAATGGTGGGATGTTGGCTAATGGTGACAATCAGTATTCATTTGCCTGTGGCATACACTGCTGTAAAGATCCTGAGTGGGCACTGCGTAAGAGTGCAGAAGAACCAGTGTGGTCTCCAACATACAGACACAAGTAATAGCTCTTTTAAAATATATTTTGCTATTTTAACAGCTATTAATGCCTCACTTTACAAATAAGTACCATAAATTGGTATACAGGAAAATGGAAGCACATACAGTCTATAAAAATAGAAATAAACATGATTTTTAAAGCACAATGTTGAAAGTTATAAGGTGATAAAAAGATCTGTTTTGCAACCAGGCCAAGGACATTTGTAAACATTTATAAACACTCTTGATTGTTGCACAATATGACTTTGATTAATTGCAGTGCATGCATATTTTATGACTATTTTTCTAATACTGTATTAAAATTATTGACCAGAAAACTGCTACTAAGGAGGTGTCTCTCTCTGTTTCTTGAGCTGTATTAATATTTTAAATAAATTAACAGCTTAATGAGTAGGGTGGGGAAAGGAATAAACTACTTTAGCTTCAGCAAGCAACTTTAACAGTTTTTCACCACTCACTCTTTTACATTTTGCAGAGTTTCCATTTGTATTAATAACTTATTACTTCTATTAAACATACATTTTCCCTAAAGCTTAATGTTTCTTCAGTGGAGACCAATTAACTT
>NW_022104341.1:48724016-48748342 GCF_000313985.2 Echinops telfairi
CTTATTTAATGAACACAGAAGAGTTAAAAATTAAACCATTGAAAAAGCATCATATATAGCAGACCTCCCAAGGAGTTATGGGTACTTAAAATGAAGCAGCAAGAAGCACCGTATATCAACAACAACAACAAAAAATAAGTAAACAGTAGTAACTAATAAAGAAAAGAATGTTTAAGGCACATTCAAATCTAGTAACAAAATGGTAGAAATATGTCAGTTTAGCAATGATTTCAGGAACTGCAAGTGGATTAAATGCTTCAATAAAAAATTAGGGAGTGACAGAATAGACAAAAAAAAAGAAAATCTTGATCTAACTACTCTGTATTTATGCAACTAATATGTGATACAAATGTATGTACATTGCAAGCCACATAACCCCCCACATCTTAGTTTCTTATGCATGCTATGTGCATCACCTGCATGTTGTTTAGGTGAGTGCACTACAGTTTTATGCTGTTACAAAAGCATCTCCTTAGAAGTCTTTCATTATCAAATTCTTTTTGTTCATCAACTTTGGAGTTATGGTGTTTTTCACTTATGGATTCGATGCCAAAACACTGGGTGGTTTTTGTATTTTCATTAAGTATGATGAATTTTGATAAATATTATATGGAACACCTATGTCCTAGCATGCTCATATGGAAGCAAAGTAGGTTTGAGATTTTTAAAAAATTATGTGTGATGACAATATAATCTGTTAAATAAACATTTGAAAAGCAGAGATACAACCTAAAGTCCCATCTTGCTGCCCTGAGACCCTGCTCAGTGTCCGGTCCTGTGACCGTCACAATCGCTGCTCCAGACTCATGGACCACAACATTTCAAAACAGCAAGGTGCTGCTCATAAATTGCTTTCTAATTTATGCAGTTAAACAGTTACACAAGTTCTAACACCAACATGTATACAATAGTACTTGGTGGACAAAAATCTCCCAAGAAACTCAAGAGGTAGAAAGTGTAAGTGATATGTATAGTAGCATGAATTAAACAAAAGCCCACAAAAAGATTGGAAGTGAGAGTATGAAAAAAATACTCCATGTAAATAATACAAAAGGGAGCTGGGGACAGGGGTGGGGACTTTGAAATCTTAATATTAAACAAAGTAAACAAAATCTCTTAAGAGAGAGAAAGACAGAAATTACTTGGTGATTGTGTTAGGCAGAGTTTTCCAAAGAAGCAAAACTAGCAATGCTAATATGTATATAAAGAAAGAATTTCGTATCAAGAAAATGGCACACAGTTGAAAACGTGGTCAAGTCCTGCCTGTTTCCAGTCTGCAGGTCACATGTCAAGCTGGAGGCTTTGCCTGACACATGTACCTGCCAGGGATGACAAAGCAGAGGGACCACAGCCTGACAGAGCCAGAAGTAACTGCATACAAGGTCATCAAGTCAGACTCTTGGCTGCAGAGTCAAATGAATCCTAGGTCAGCGGGCAATATGGCAGGCTGCTGACATCTCCCAGGGCTGGTGAGTTAATGAGTCAGATGCAAGATTCCAGACCAGCAAAAAGGGAGGTAGTCTTCTCACACTGTCTGTTTAAGTAGGAGTAAGCCACATATCTGGGAAAATTTCTGTTCAATTATATTAAGACATTCATAAGGGGGTAGCACTCAAATTCAATCTTTCCACAGTTGCTTGATTGTTCACAGAAGATCCCATCATGGAATTGATTCTATTATGTTAGATTACATCATGGGAGAATACTGGCCCTGCTAAGTGGACACAAAGCATAACCATCACAGTGATTAAAAACGATCAATTTATGAATGAGGTAATTATTTTGTTGTACCATGTGGGGTTAATTGAAGAGTGGAGGGATAAATGGCTCAGCGAGCCTTGCCTTTCTAGTTCTCAGGTCTCTTGCTTTGTGATGGTTGGACCAGGATGCAGCTGCCTTAGCCAGTTCCCTGATTCAGCTGGCAAGGCTCACTTCCTGCAAGACATCCCTGAGGAGAAGCCACATGGACCAACCCCGATGAAGCCCTGGGTGCTGGAGAACCCGTGTGGAGACCCCTGCCAGTGCTGAGATGCTTACACATTCACTGATTCAGCTTTTCTCCTGCAGTTAGCATCATAGTGTGTGTTTTGTGAGATGGAGGAGGACTTTGTAGATTGGTGTTGGACATATGGGTTAATGGATTAATGTTGGACTTGTGGGCTTGGGCAGCACTGGGTTGGGATGTTTTCTTGATGTACACTTAACCTTTATATAAAGCTCTCTTTTATACATAAGTTTCTATGGGTTTGTTTCTCTAATGTACCCAGACTAACACAATGAAGAAGATTTAAAAATATAAATATATACACACCCAACATTAATGCAACTAAATATATAAATTAAATACTGATAAAATTTAAGGGAGAAATAGATAGTAACTGCAATAATAGTTGGAGGTTTTCACACCACTTTCTTTATTGGAAAGGACATATAGAATGATGATCAACAGGGAAATTAAGGTCCTGAATGAAATCATAAAAAAATGGACTTAACCAGAGGCTTAGACAACCATGTATATGTCAGTTTGTCTCACGGTGGTGGCTTCTGCGTTACTCTGATGCTGGATGCTTTGTCACTGGTATTTCAAATGTCAGAATGGTCACACAAAGCAAACAAATTCCAGAGGAGCTTACAAATTTAGAATGGACAACAAAGAAGGAATCAACAGCCCACTTCTGAGAAGTAGCCAATAAAAACCTTATGCATCACTTAAAAAAAAAAATCAACTACTGAAGGCCTAATGAATGGAAACAAACATTGTCAGAGATAATGCCAATGATAGGCCCTGCCTTTGGAAGGCATCCACATTGTGGCTGAGGAGGAGCTGTTTTATGGGCTGGGAGTCAACAGTGGTGACAAGACAGGAGTAAAGCCTGGGGAGTGAAGCCTTCTGGATGTTTACTTCCTGATCGGGCATGACACAAGGGAAGGGAAACAGCTGCAAGAAATCTGCTAATGATCAAAACTTGGAATGTGTGAAGTAAGAATCTAAGAAAATTTTAAGTTCTCAAAAGTGAAATGCAACACATAGAGATCAGTGTGTTAGGCCATTTTGAATCAGAAAATCATTATTTTCTATGTTAGGAATAGTACAATCAAGAGGAACGGTGTGGCATACATTCTCAAAAAGTACATTGAAAATCAATTATCAATATAATGCTGTGACATTATTATATCTATCTGTCCTTGAGGAAATTCAATCAATGCAACCATTGTTCAAACTTATAAACCAACAACTAATGAGACTGATGAAGTAATTGAAGAATTCTACCATGGATTTCAGTCTGGAATTGATCAAACATGCAATTGATAATTATTGGATATCGGAAGACAAAAATTGGAAACAAAGAGGAAGGTATAGTTGGAAAATATGAACTTTGTGATAGAAATTAAGTTGGAAGTAGCATGATATAACTTTGAGAGACCAATGATTTATTCATAGCAAATATCTTTTTAATAAAACAAAAGGCACTATACATCTGTATAGTGAATACATTTCTATGGAATTCATAGAAATCACATTGACGACATCTGTGGGAAGAGACAATGAAGAAGCTCAAGATCAGCAGCTAAAACAAGACCACCAGCTGACTGCGAAGCAGACCATCAATTGTCCATATGTCAGCTCAGGTTCAAGCTGAAGAAAATTAAAACAAGCTGAGCAGAGCCCAAATATGACTTTAAGTATATTCCACCTGAATTTTAAGAACATTTCAAGAACAAAATTGAATCATTGAACACCAATGGCAGAATGGAATATCAAGAACATCATTCTTGAAGAAAGTAAAAGATCATTAAAAAGACAGGAAATACAGAAAAAGATCAAAGTGGATTTCAGAAGAGATTAAAGATTGCTCTTAATTGTCAAGTAGCCAGAGCAAATGGAAGAACTCATGAAGTCAAAGATTTGAATAGAAAATTTCAATGGGCAGCTCAGACAAAATAATATATTAAAATTTTCAAGACAGAGTTAGAAAATCAAAAAGGAAGAATATGCTCACCATTCCTTAAAATGAAGCAACACACACACACAATTCAAGCATCGAGTTGCAATATTGAAAGATTCTATAAGCAAACTATTGAATGATGCAGGAAGCATCCAAAGAAGATGGAGAGAATACACAGTCACGCACCATAAAGAACTAGTCAATATTCCACCATTTTAGGAGATAGAATATGAGGAAGAATCAATTGTGCTGAAGGAAGAAGTTCAAGTTGCTCTGTGTTAAATCACCAAAGACAAGGATCCAGGAAGAGGTGGAGTACCAAATTAAATGATTCCAAAAAAATTCAACAAATGCTTTTAAAAGTCACTGGAAGTACTCATTAGTCTATGACAGGAACTTTGGAAGACTGATACTTGGCCAACTGATTGGAAAAGGTCCATATTTGTGCCCATTCTAAAGAAAGGAGACCCAACAGAACCCTCAACTATAGAACAATATCATTGATTTCATATACAAGTAATATTTTGCTGAAAATCACAGAACAGCATTTTTGCAGCAGGGAGCTGCCAGAGGTTCAGGCTGATGCACAGGAAGACATGGCACCACTGTTGATGGCAGATGGATCTTGGCTAGAAGCAGAAAATACTAGAAAGTTGTTTAATGTGTTTTATTGATTAGGCAAAGGCATTGCATGGTGAGGATCATAAAAAACTATGGATAATTTGAGAAGAAGGGAGATTCCATACATGTCACTGTGTTCATGAGGAACTTGTACATGAATCAAGAGGCAGCTGTGCTGGTGCAAATAAAATAAGGGGACACTACATGGATTAAAGTCCAGAGAGATGTGCATCAAGGTTGGATCCTTTCACCATACTTGTTCAATCTGCATGCTGAGAAAATCATTGGAGAAGCTGGATTAGATGAAGAAACTGGTATCAGGATTGGAGGGAAGCTTATTAACAACCTGAGGCATTCAAACTATCTGTCTTGAAAGAAGTATAATCAGCATGCTTGCCAGATGAAAAGATGGCAAGACTTAGTCTTACATACTTTGGACATGTTGTCAGGGAAGACCAGCCGCTGGAGAAGGGCATCATGCTTGGTAAAGTGGAGGGGCAGTGGAAAGCAGAAGGTGCTCAATGAGATGGATGGACGCTGTGGCTGCAACTATAGTGTCAGGCATAAGAACAATGATGAGAGTGGTGCAGGACCTTGCATGATATTATTCTGTTGTGCATGAGGTGACTATAGGTCAGAACCAACTTAATGGCACTTAGCAATACTGCTAAGCCTTTAGTGTGGCTTACGATTCACTGCAAAGCAGACCAGAATGTTTACCCCTGAGCCAATAGGTAACAAGATGATCAATGGCGGAAAGGGTGCCTTTGTCAAGGATTTTGTCTTGCTTGGACTCACAATCAATGCTTACAGAGAAGATGACAGAGACGAAATGACACATTTCCTAGGGTAAATCTGCTGCACGCGCTCTCTTTAAAGCTTTGTAAAGCAAGGATGTTGCTTTGAAGATTAAGGTGGGCCTGACACCAGTCATGGTATTTTAAATTGTGGGTTGCGACCCTTTTGGGGGTTGAACAACCCTTTCACAGGGGTCACCTAAGACCACCAGAAAACACATAGTTCTGATGGTCATATTGTTTTTGTGATTAATCACTATGCTTTAATATGTTCAATTTGTAATAATGAAAATACATCCTGAATATCAGATATTTACAAGACGATTCTTAACAGTAGCAAAATTGCAGTTATGAAGTAGCAATGAGAATCATTTTATGGTTGGGGTCACCACAACATGAGGAACCGTATGAAAGGGTCACGGCATTAGGAAGGTTGAGAACCACTGCCTTAAATGTATGTGAAAGATGGATATTGAGTAAGGAAGAGGGAAGAAGAGGAGGTGCATTTGACTTGCGCTGCTGGAAATGCAATGCTCTGCTACAAGGACAAACCTGTCTTTGCTGGAAGAAGTATAACCACATGCTCCTTAGAGGGAAGGGTGGCATGACTCTGTCTTCCATACTCGTGACATCTTTTCAGAGGGATCAGTTGCCGGAGAAGGACGTCCTGCTTCCTTGAAGAAAGTGGAAGGCTCTCAGTGAGATGGATGGGCACTGGCTACATCGACTCAGGCATAAGAACAGTTGTGAGGAGGGGGCAGGACTGCGTGCTCTGTGTTCTGTTGGGCATGGGGTTGCTATGGGTTTGAATCCAATGGAAACTAACGACAACAGAAGCTTAGAACAGGCAACCCACACAAAGCACAGTCATCTTTTCCTCCACTGTATCTAAGTCATTCTCCAGAATGTATCACACTTTACATCACAGAGTACGTCTAATCCTTCAAAAGGAATGAAACCAATAACAGGAAATAAATTGGAAAATGTATAAGTATATGAAAATAAAGTAGGGCAATACTAAATTACAAGGGAGAAATAATATATTTATGATTTAAAGTCAAATAAAAATGAAAGTACAATTTACCAGAACTCATGGAATACAACAAAGACAGTATTTGGAAAGTAATTAATATCATTAAATGCCTAGATGAGAAAGAAGAAAGATCTCAAATTAACAGTCTAATTCAACAGCTTCAAGAACCATAAAGAGAAGATGGAAATAAGCTTAAACCACATATAGAAAAAAATAACAAAAGTGAAAAAATAAATATATAAATTGAAAACCAAAAACAATAGAGAAAAATCAATAAAGCTAGAATTTGGTTCTTTGAAAAGATCAATAACATAGACCAACCTTTAATAGATCATAGTCAAACTTAGTTGGCCTACTGGCCCTTTTTCAGAGAAATGAATAAATTACTGTGTCCTCCTAAACTAAAACCCAATACTCACTGCCATCATAGGGACCCTAGAGGGTAGGATAGAACTGCTCCCCTGTGAGTTTCAGAGGCTGTCACTCATTAAGAGAGTAGATATTCCCACCTTTCCTCCATTGAGCAGATGGTGGTTTTGAACTATTGGTCTTGCGATTAGTAATCCAACACTCTACCAGGCCTCCTAGCAATTAAAAATATCTGCACTATAGTCCATACACCCCAAACCAAACTCCATGCAGTCAATTCTAACTCAGAATGACCCTATAGACAGTGTAGAACTGCCCCTGTGGGTTTCTGAAATGATAAATCTTTATGAGTTGAACTCCTGTGAAGATTCTGGTGGCTTCAAACTGTGGACCGTGTGGTTATCAGCCTCACATGGATTCACTATATCACATCACAGCCCTCAGTCCAAGATTAAGTATTGTTGTTAGGTACCATGAAGTTGATTCTGACTCATAGAGACCCTATTTACAACAGAATAAGACACTGTCAGGTCCTGTAATATTCTCAACATTGTTATGTTCGAGGCCACTGCTGCAGCCACAGTGTAAATCCATCTTGTTGAGCATCTTCCTCTTTTTCACTTCCCCTCCACTTTACCAAGCACTATATCCTTTCCCAGGGACTAGTCTCTCCTGATAACATGGCCAAAGAACTTGAGACAAAGTTTCACCATCCTTGCTTCTAAGGAGTATTCTGCCTGTACTATTTCCAATACAAATTTGTTTGTTCTTAATCCATGGTACTTTCAATATTCCTTCCTAGCAACATAATTCAAAAGTATTGATTCTTCTACTGTTAGTTATTCAAGGTCTAATTTTCACATGAATATGAGATAACTGTAAAAAAGCCACTTGGTTAGGCATGCCTTAGTCCTCAAAATAGCATACTTGATTTTCAAACAGCAAGATTTTATCCAATGTCTGTCAGTTTATCATTTTGTGGTGCTGGGAGCTTTACCACTAGGATTTCAAGCACCAGCAACATCAAGCAAAGTGAACAGGTTTGAGCAGAGCTTCTGGACTAAGAACAAGGAATAAGGAATAAGCTGTTTTCTTCTGAGGACTTGGCCACTGAGAAACGTTTGTATAGCAGCCAATCATTGTCAGATACGGAAAACCTCAGGAATAAAGCAGAACATTGTCCAGTTAGTGCCAGAGGATTAGCCCCTCGGGTGAGAAAACATTCAAAATATGACCGAGGAAGCCTTCAGATTCTTCAGTTGCTCACAGGACACAAATCATACCGAGAAGAAACATTTTAAGACACAAATTAATAATCAGAACACAATATATGAATCTAGGAAATAGGAAGTCATCAAACATGAAATGGAGCACATAAAGATCTACACTCTGGCATTAGTTATCTGGAATGGACTGGCATTGGCCATGTTAAATCAGAAATTCATGTTGCTTACTATTCCTGGAATGACAGATTCAAGAATGACATTGCATTCATTTTCAAAAGGGACATTTTAGGAACTATCTTGAAGTAAAATGTCTGTAATAAGATAATATCTATCAGCTTACAAAGAAATTCGGTCCATACAACTATTATTCAAATTTATGCACCAACAACTAACCATTAGTGATGCAAAAATTAAATTTTACCACCATCTTCAGTATGAAATTGATTAAACATGCAATCAAGATTCATTGATAGTTATTGGCAATTGCAGTGTAAAATTAGGAATCAAAGAGGAAGAAAAAGTGCTTGGAACATGCAATCTTCATGATAGAAATGGAGCTGGAGATTACACGAAAGATTCTGCAAAATCACTGACTTCTTCATCACAAATACCCTTTTTACAATAACAGAAATGCTGACAAAGCAATAGACTTCTCCAGACGGAATACACAGAAATCAAATTGACTACATCTGTGGGAAGAGATGATGGAGAAGCTCAGTGTCAGCAGCTAAAACCAGCGCAGGGGGGGCCAAGTGTGGAACAGACTGTCAATTGCTCATATGTAAGTTTCTGTTGAAGCTAAAGAAATGAAAACAAGAACACTAGGGCCAAAATAGAATGTTGAGTCTGTCTCACCTGCATTTTGAGGTCACCTCAAGACTGCAGTTGCCACAGTGAACAGCAGGGGCAGAAGACTTGGCGAGCTGTAGATGACATGGAGAATGCGATACACGAAGAAGGCAAGCGGTCACGGGAAGGATAGGAAAGGAAGAAAAGCTCCCAGTGGATGTCAGAAGAGACTCAGAAACGTGCTCTTCATCCTAGAGCAGCTAAGGCAATCGAAAAACTGAAGTCAAAGCGCTGAATAGAATGTTTCAAAGGGCCGCTCAAGTGGACAAAGGAAAGTATTACAATGAAGTAGGCAAAGACTTGGAAAGCCAAAAGGGAAGAGCATGTTCAGCATGCCTAAAATGAAAGAACTCAAGGAAAATTCAAGCCCTGAGTTGCAACCTTAAAATGGACACCATGTTGAATGATATAGGAAGCATCCAAAGAACATGAAGAGAATTCACACAGTCGCTGTACCAGAAAGGACTAGTTGGCATTCCACCATTTTAAAATGTAGCGTATGAACAAGAACCAATGGTGCTGAAGAAGATGGATGAAACATTTTCTTCCTACCTTAGCCCTTGGTATCAGCTCATTCCACCCCCTCCCTCATGAACCCTTGATAATTTACAAATTATTATTTTTTCATGTTAAGACATGAACCACTGTTTCCCTTCATCTGCTTTTCTGTTGTCCATCCCTCTAGAGGGGTGGGTGGGCTGTGTTATACGTTGATCATTGTGATCGGTTTGTGCTTGACACAATGGTTGGATGGATGGATTGTGATAAGAGCTGTAAGAGCCCCCAATAAAATAATTTAAAAATTAAAAAAATAATAAAAAGAAAAGAAGGAAAGCTAGCCCTGCCCTTGAAATTTTATGGGAGCTGACAACAATGAGCATGAGAAGGACATGTTCTGAAATTGACTGTAGGGATGATTGCACAAATCTCAATATGATTGAATGATTAAATTGTATGATGTTTGAAGTATATACCAATAAAAGTATTTAACACACAAAAAAGAAGATGGATTGAGCATTATATGCTTTTAAGATATATATTTTTATATGCTAATAGGAACTCAATAGATAGAAACTTCATAGCAGAGTGTATCTCAGAGGTGTTATGTCAATGGAGGTCACCCTCTTGAAGCTGCGCTATATGCTTTTCTGTTTTCTGATATGTGAAACTCAGGACTGATGAACCTATAGGGACAGCAAGTAGAATAAGGGTTCGAAGGGAAGGGCGTATAGTGTTGGTGATGGTGGTGGTGGGGGTAAACGGGAGATGATATCAAGGAGTCCATGTAGAAAAATATGTTTGGAAATTGATTGGGGTAGTATTTGAACAATTCTACTTGATGTGATTGAAATATGGAATGCTATATGTATTCAATTCCAACTAATAATTTGAAAATTAAATAAAAAAAGAGTGTGTCTGGAGAGTCATTTCCCTCTTGGCAAATGCCAAGACTGTCCTTCTCATTTACAGAAGAACTCCCTCAAAGGGAGGTAAAAAGACCTATTCACTTTCTGGAGAAATACTGAATGAGCAAGCATTGCACTAGTAATGATGCAAAGACCATGTATGAATATATTAAGGTAGGAAAATATTAATGCAGGAAAATAAGCAAGCTTATAGAACAAGAAAAACAACAAGAATCATAAAGGGGAGAGCAAAATAGTTCAGCTATTGAGAAGCCTTAGATGGGGTACTTGCCAAAGGCATGGGCAGGTATCCTAGTGCTGACTGGAACATTCCACACAACGGAGTGTGAAAGGGAATGGGAAGAAGGGAACAGGAGATACAAAAGAAGCTGAAAGAAGAGAGCTAATGTTATGACATCAACGCCTCAGTCTGCCAAGCCTGTTCATTTACTTTGTTCCTCAATTCATTATTTCTTTCATCTGCCCACACGCTTCTTTGCTCAACAGACCCAGTCCTCGAAAAAAGAAGGAATGGTCACAAGGTCACTCATCTGCGTGACCTAGTAGCCTACTGGGCTCTCCCCAGATAGTGGACCTACAGATAAAGGCTTTTTTAGGGAGGGCAATTCAGTAGAAGACAAAATGAGGAAAGTTAAGAGAGAGGGAGGGAAAGCAAATCCTTGTCACTGAGCTGCTATCAGCTTGGTCAGGAGGTGGCTGGTTTCAGCTGGTCTTCACTGGTTCAGCTCTTGTGATCCGGGTTCTCTCCAAGGTGGTGGCTGGGCAGCTACCCAAAGTGGAAATCAAAATTTTACATTGCTTACTCTGTTTTACATTCCTCTGAGCCACAGCGCATTCAAAGAACCCACAGGAATGTTCATTCCATCCATAGGAATAAAAAATCAGAACTATACTGGCAATATTTATTGACTCATTTCATAAAACTTGTTAAACTTTTGATGAAACACTGCATTTTTATTTTCTTTCCATTGTTATTTCAGTAACAAACAATGCAAAGAGAAAAATGCAAACAACCAGAGGGCGACATGTTGTCATTTGTTTCAGCTTTGTGTTACACCCCAAATTCCCACTAGATGCTTTGAGTGTATTATGCAATTCCTGAAAGTGTTTAAAGAGTTTAGAATATTGTCAGAACAATTGCTGTAAGTTCAGTAGAAGCAGAAAGGGGTTTGTCAAAGATGAACATTATCTGTTCAAAGAAAAGAAGTCACCTATTTATAATATATGCAACACAATGTCTATTGCTTAATTGGTCCATTGCTGGAGGGATGGGATCCTAGGAGTACAGTGAATAGACAGTTAAGGATAAATCACACAGGCAATGAAGCTCGGATAAAATCGAAGATTATTACTAATGAAGACACTAATCAAGAAACAATATGGAAACACCTTCAATAACAGTTTTATTGTATTTTATCAAGTATTATTTGATATTTTATCATTAATATTTTAAAACTCATAACAGAAGTTAGTTTTGTGTGCCCCTTTATTGTTGTTATTTAAATATGAGCTGGATGAAATAATAAGCTATCTTTTGGCCTATCATTTGTTTTATACTTAAAATGGCCATAAGGGCCCGGAACCAGTTGTACAATTATTTGAATCTCACCACTAATTAAGGACAACTGATTATCAGTCTCATTCAATTGAAACCCTAGGTATAACCAAGTCTCAGAGCAGTGTGATTGGGATCGTGAAGGGAGAATCATTAATTCCCTGTTCCTAGCTTTACATTAATGAGTTGCATTAGGTAAATCTGCACAAGACTTCTACAGCATATTGAAAAGGAAGGAATGTTACTTTGAGGACTAAAGGTGTCCAGACACCAGCCATGGTATTTTCAGTTGCTTCATATGCATATGAAAGTTGGGCATTGAAAGTCAATGTGTTTGAATTGTGGTGCTGGTGATGAATATTGAAAGTACCACAGACTGCAAAAGGAAAAAAACAACAACAGTGTGCTTTGGAAGAAATCAGGCCAGAGACTTCCCCTTGCATACTTTGGACATGTCAGGCGAGGCCATTCCCTGAAGAAGGACAGCATGCTTGGTAAGGTGAAGAAGTAGCAAACCAGGGCGAGGCTCTCAGGTGATAGATAAGCACAGTACTGCAACAACGGACAAAAGGAAGACCTGTTTGGGGGCAGGGATAAATTCTTTATTATATGTAAACTTTACATTACATCAAGGAAAGAAATGATTTGCTTTTCATTGATTCCTCTTGCTGCAATGTCATATAATCATAGTAATCATTATGTAATTTTATCATGTGCCTGGCTCTGTGACAAGTAATTTTCATGCATTATTTCATTTCATCCTCACTATGAAGCAAGAATCTACACTTTATGAAAGGGAAATCTGAGGCTCCACAAAAGGAAATGACTTCCCCAGGAAGCCCAGTGAGGAAGGGAACTAGATGGGCACCCGAGTCTGACTCTCAAACTATAACCTGGAGACCTGTAGCATCAGCATCCTCAGGTAACTTGCTATTGATGCAAATTATTGTATCCCACACTAGAACTTTAGAATCTGAAACTCTTGGAGGGAACCCAACAAATTGTGTTTTAACCAGCCCCAATCTTATTGGCCTACCAATCCCTTTTCAGAAAGCAAGTAAATAAATAAAGTTAATTAAAATAAATTACACAATACGTCCTGCATTCGTCCAGGTAGACTAGAGAAACAAATCCATAGAAACTCATATGTGTATAAGAAAGAGTTTCATATAAAGGGTAACTGTACATTAAGAAAGTATCCCAACCCGGTCCAGTGAAAGCCCATAGATCTGATATTAGCCCATATGTCCGATACCAATCAATAAAGTCCTCTTGAGACTCAGGAAATACATGCAATGACACCGAATGAAGGATCCAGTGGCGTTGTATGCATCTCAGTGCTGGCAGGGGTCTCCATGTGGCTTCTCTGGCTCCAGGGGTCTATCAGCATCATGCCAAGTGTCTGGTCAGTAGAGCATCTCCAAGGAGAAAAATACTGGATTTCCCAGAATTCTCAGAAGACCATGCCCACACAGAGGCCTCGTTGGTTATATCTTGATTGACAGGCCAGACTCCACCCCTTCACTCATAATCCTCTCAAATTGACACCAGATTAAGTAACTACCACACCTCCCTTTCAGTGAAAAACTCTTGTACTTCAGCCCATAATTAAGGATAAAGGGTAGGTACGTGTTTTTGCATACCCAGCATCTCCGAGATTTCCAGTATCACCCAGTTTGGAGAACACTGTTCTTGTACTTCTAGGAATCTGGAGCTAATCTAAAAAAGTGGACAATTTGAACTGCCCCAAAGGAGAAAGATGCAGCTGTCTGCTCCACAAAGATCGACTGCTTTGAAACGCTGTGCACAGTTTGAACTGTCCCACCGGGTTGTTATACTGTGAATTAACTCTACGATAGTGGATTTGGATTGGTTTGACTGGTAATTCAGATGCTCACTAAAGTTTCAGAACTGCTCTATGATTCTAACTCTCAAGACTTCCTGGTAAATACATGCCATCCAGTGCCCCATTAATTTTCTTTCTGATCACAAAGTATTCTTTATATTGATTTTTTTCCTTGGACTAATTTGAGTTTCAGGGGAAAAATATAAAACCTTTAAAGGAGGTTCATTGTGGGTCAATTTTTGAAGCTGTGTTAAGTAGACCATGGATTATTATGAGAAAAAAAAAAAGAAGGGCAAACCAACATTCAAGTGATTTCTATCACATTTCATGGTCCTGCTTGAATCTGTCTTTTTTACTGATGAGAGAGCTGGAGGTCACAGAAATTAGTGAGTTTGGAAACCTTCCTTAAAGATGGTGAAGATATTCTTCTTCTGCATCTGAGTCTATTGCTTAAAAGACAGCTACTTGAGATAATATTCCTTTTATCTCACTAATTAAGCAGAAAGCGAGCCTGGGAGTGCTTTGGAGACATGCCCTCACCAGCAGGGCCTGGCACCAGTGGCAGTGTTCATTCAAGACGCCTAATTTAATTAGCACCCTGCCACTGGGTCGGTTGCAGGGCCACCTTGCATCTCTGGCCTGAGGAGAAATGTGCAGCCCCTGCCCTTTGATTTTCAGTTAGCCTCAGAAAGGTGGGCTGTCCAACGAGGGAGATGAACGTCCTTCGCCATCATTTCCCGTCCAGTGCTAATTGAGCTGACCATTTTAGAGCACAGTCTATGATTGTGGCAGTGCAGCTCAGAGCTGATAAAAATCAAGCCGAACCACCCCCTGCCACTGATCTGACTACTACTGGGAGCATCCCTACAGGGCAGGGTAGAGTAGACCTGTCCCTCAGGTTTTACAAGACTGCAGGGATTTTTGGAAGTAGATTGCAATGTCTCTGTGGCTGGGAGGTTCGAACTGCTGACCTTTTGGTTAGCAGCCTAGTGCTTTCACTGCTGTGCTGCCAGGACTCATTCATAACCAGTGAGGGGTTTGAAAATGTCCAATGGCTCATCGTTGTCCTTCTCGCTCTTGATCTATGGAAGCGAATTGATCTGGGGCAGCTCTTCTGTCTGCATGCTTGAGTAACTGCAAGCAACAAGGAATTCTGACGGAATAAGGAATTCAAATCTTACTGGTCCCTCGCCCCTCACTTTCCCTACCCTGTGTGCTAATGAGGAAAGGAAAATGTGAAAGTCCTTGGCTTGCCTAATTGCTGTGCTTTGCCCTCATACCTTCTTTTTGATTTTGCTTATCAGGGTGAGATCCTTGCTTCTGTCAATCATTTCTTGTTCTTTCCACATAGAAAATAACAATGCATGTTTTTGAGCCTTGAGATTATTTCAGCCCCTTCTCTTCCATAATTATAGCACAGAAAACAATTATTATTATTATTTGCTTTTTTATTTTACTCTGTAAGACTGAGATATAGCAATCAGCTGTATTTGTTCTTTTAAACCCTTAAATTTCTCCTAAAGCAATTCTCAGTGCTTCTGCTGGACTACAGGAAATTTTACCACAATTTTGAATTTTGAACATTTATTTTTTTTCCTACTTTTTCCTCCATTACAGTGGCGGCACTACTGAAGAAGAAGAAATCCTAGACACTTGTACAAGGCTAACTAGAGCTGGAAACATGGCTTCATTCGGTGCTAGCTAAGAATAGAGGCTTTAGCTCTGTGCACGTGGATCCCCTATTTGAAAAATTAAGGTGAGAAGAGATTCTTCTTGTAGGGCTATTCAGGGTACTAAGTAAAGTGATACAGTTAATTGGCTTAACAAGAGGAAATCAGCAACAATAATAATAAGCATTCACTGCCATGGAGCCGATTAAGACTTCTAGGGTGATGTAGAATCAGTCCCGTGGGTTTCCAAAACCGTGTCTCTGTACAGGGAGCAGAAGCATCACCTCTCTCCCGAGAGGTGGCTGGGAATTTGAGAGGTGGTGACCTTTTGATAGCAGCTCCGTGTGTAGCCCACTCTGCCACCAGGGCTCCTTCACCGCAATCATCACGATGCACTAAGATCAGCTAAAATTGCCCCTGTCACAGAGTCAGTTGCTTCATAAACAGGACTTTTCTATTTTTCTTAGCACCCCTTCAGTTAGGAGAATTGTTCTGGTCCTTGCATTTAGCTAATGGGTTTATCTTTTACATTTACTTCAGGGATAAATAAAACGTCTCTACCAAAGCCAGTGGATCTTCCGACAGAAGTATAAATTCAGGAGGCTATTATTTACAAAGATGGTGCTTTTAGGGACTACATCTGTAAGGGAGAAAGGCGTCGCTACCTTTCTCAGCTGTATCGTCTGTAGTACAGCTCTTTGTGGGATGATGTAGCAGTCATAATATACTACATTTATAACAACCTCTATTATGACATACAGTGTGTCAGACATTGTAGGAGGCACTTTATATTATTTGCAATCCTTACAATCATTTTCCATGAGAAATGTTATTGCAATTTTATAAATAATAAACTGGAGTTCAGATAGTTTAACTAACTTGCTCAAATTATAATGATATTGTGGTAGGTCTGAGAACCTCCACAATCAATGACTGATGTTCAAGTCAGAGAAGAATGAAGGGGGTGGGGAGAAAGGGAAGGAGAGAGCAAGGAGGTAAGAAAGGGAGCTCAGGCCCGTCGTTTCAGAAGGATTGTTTAGCCTTCAACCTTTCTCCTTCCACTAGCACCCAACCTCTCATATCCCCAGGAAAATGCCAATTTGGGGAATAATTTAACCCAAATCATCACTCTGTTGGAATAACTCTTTCCTGGTGCTGTAGTGATTTGGTTTACAATTACAGCTAATTGAACATCTTCAAAGTGAGCGAGCTCAGTGCTGCATGCAAGTGCAAAAAAAAAAAGTTTAATGTGCTAAGCATGAAAAAACATGATCATAGAAGCTCATTTTTTACCAGCAAAAAAAGAAAGCAATTAGTGAGACATTTCTCAGCAACGAGGAAAAAAAACCCACCATGATTTTAAGACAAGCTCTAAGATGATCCCTGGGCCCCATTAAGGGTGCAGTAATGAGAAGGGCTTGTGAGCCACATGTTGGCATCTGTGAAAAGGTTTCTCTTCTCAGGAATCAAGACACATTAGTCTCATTATTTGCCGATACTTGACAAGACAAGAGCTGGAGGGAAGCAGCAATAAGGAACTGCAGCATGGAGGGAGGAGGTGGCTAATTAGAAGGAGGAAGACAGAAAGAGACACAGAAAGAGAGGGCCTGCAAGATCTGTTCTAGAAGCAGCCCCCACCTTAAATATGGGGCAGTTTAGAAACAAATAGTACTCCCTCTGGATATGACCTCCCTTCCATGGGAATCTGGGAGGAGGCTTATTTTATCCCAGTAAAGTTCTGATAATAGACACTTTCCAGAGTAGACACTTAAGTTAAAATGGTCTGTCCTCACTTTCCAAGCTATTTCTTTACCTCAATTCATCAAAGAATTAGGGCCCAAAGTGTGCCAGGGATTGGTCCAGTCCCTAAGTAGCTAGAACAAAGGCCTCAAGGAGGAGCAGTGGAGACGTGGGGGCTTTAATCAGTTTCCTTTGCTCCTCTTCTGTCTGTGCTGCAAGGGTTTATGCCTGAGTGGCCATGTCACGCTCCTTGTTCTTACTTATTACAAAACCCTTTGTGAGCTTACTTCCTAGTGTACGGTGCCTGTGACTCCAGAATAATTGGGTGGGGACACGGAAAGGCTGGAAGCTAACAAAGGATAAATCGAGTTGGAAGTACCATGGCTTTAACCTCTACCTTGGAACCTGCACTGAGACACCCAAAGCTGATCACAGGATGTGAGAACCAGACACGTAGTAACCACCAGTCAAAAGAAACTTCGGCTTAATGGGACTTTAGAGTCCAGGTTGTCATTCTCCTGATAGAAATCGCCCTCTGGAAACATCGCTTCTAATGGGCGAATTGGGGGGAGAACAGAAGAGCTTGCCCCGCCATCTAAGGAAGAGCAATCTGCACATCTATCCAGTTCCATGTGCGTGTAATGAGTTCACAAAGTGTTCACAGGGTGGAGAGAGCAGATATGCCCAATGGCACACGGCAGTCACCAGCAGGATGAGCTCAGGCCTTGATTTCCTTTAGTTACTCGTCAGGCCCCTCACTGTCCCCTCTGAACTTAGAGCAGGGGGTGCAATCAGGGCCACTTTTTGCTGGGGACTTTTAGCCATGGCTACACAGTTTTCATGGTCATGACACGGGATATGTTACTAGTAGATAGAGCCCAGTGCTTGTTGCTCTGTGTGGACCAGTCTATTCTGATTCTTGGTGATCGTGTGCGTTGCAGAGCAGAACTGCTCCATAGAGTTTCTTCACCGCCATCTTTATGCAAACCGAGGGCCAGGCCTTTCTCCCCCTCAGATCCAAAGCATGAAAACCAAAACACCCTGATGCATTCTGACGCATAGCGACCCGGTAGGATAGAGAAGGACTTCCCCCTGGATTTGGATTTCCAAGACTTTAATCCTTTCAGGAGTCAATGAACTCATCTTTCTCCCGTGCAGCAACGAGTGGAGTCAAACTGCTGACCTTGTGGTTAGCAGCACAATGTATAATTCGCTATGCCACTAGAGCACCTTCAAAGTATTCATGAGTGGCTTCAAATTAGGTTAGCTAGTGATTGCAAAATATTTGCACCACCTAAGGACCTTGGATGCTACTAAATATTCTACAATACAGAGGATTGCACCCCAAAGCAAAGACTTATCCAATTCAAAATGTCAATCGTGCTGAATTTGAGAAACTCTGACTTAGAGGCTGTCTAATCTTCCTTTGCTAATTTTATTTTTCTCTTTGTTTTGACTTTGCTGAAGTCAAAAGCAGTAATTAACATTTTAATTAAAATTTCATGTTTTTACTGATTTTTCTCAAGTCTGTTTTTTTTAATAGGAAAATAATTTTATTTGGTGGAACCATTCCTGCCATCCTGGCTAGAAGAGGCAAGGAGAGCAGATGTGCCATTCATTGAAAGCAGCAAGTGGCTTAGGTGTGCTCCCATCACACTCTGCTGGGCTCTGGTTTGCACCAGTGGGCTGGTGTTAAAAATGAACCAATAATGTTGATAGAATCTTGGTGTTTCCAGATACAAGTTGTCCATATAAGAGCCCAGATCACTTGCTATGATGTAGAAGGCTTCATAATTAAGGCCCAGCCACTCCTACAAGAGTCTAGATCTGAAATCATTCCTTCCTTTTACCAATATGGATGCAAGAAGGAATATTAGTGGAAATCTGTTGGAATGAAATTTACTTCTGAACCAATTCTGTATGCAATCAAAGAATCTTTAATGACAGAACGAAAAACCACAGCAACATAGTAAGATTTTAAAAATGATCAGCATCTCATGAAATCAAACACAGGACTCTCAAACACAATTCTGCACAATTCTGCCTAGGAAAACATAATCAAGTGCTCATAGCCCCATATCCATGCAACAGTATCAGTTTATTTTCATTTACCACATTAGGAACAATGCTGTGAATGCATTCTGTCTTTGTTCTTTCACATTTTTTCCATTGGGCACAAGTCTAAATCTCAAGCCAATCTGTGACAGGGAATTACATAGGATCAGTAAATAAACAGCCAATTTAAGGAGACCTTAGAGGGTAAAATATTATAATTGGAAGCAAACCTGCCATGGTTGGAATTGTTGCTGTCAGTTTTGTGGGAAACGCTCCTTAGGTATATGCCTAACGCTGTCAGTTGCTGTCCTCAAAACTGCCACTATTCCAGCCAGAGTGAAAATACATCGGGCTCATGGGATCAGACACATAACCTGCATCAGAAGAGAAGTGCAGTTGTTACCAGTTGCCCTTTCAGCCCTACCTCCCCATGTCCCGCCGTCCCGCCTGACTCACTGCCAGCCACAGCCACCAGATGTGTGTGGGCGCGGAGTAGGGAAGAGAGGTGCTGGTTAGCAGTTGCCAAATCAAAGCAACTTTTAAAATGAAAGCTGAGAACAGAGACCAGAGGAACGGGAGATGTTTGTTTGGGTCAGCCAACATTTGGGGTCTGGAGTAAAGAAAGATAGTTCAAGAAGGTGTTTGGCCACTGTAGCTAAACGTGCCGTGTCAGAAAGATCTGGGTCTATGCTGTGGCTCCACTCGTTAGTGGCGCTGTGACTTTTATCATGACTTTACCTTTATAAGTCTCAATGACTTCATCTGTGCACAGAACAAATCACAAGACTTAACTCATAAGGGACAGAGGGCACTTAGCATAGTGTCTGACATCAAACGAGTGTGAATGAAATGTTGCCTAAAAAAAGAGATGGACATAGCAGTGGACCAAAGAAAAGGGCTCTTTTCTCTAACAGGTTGCCCTGACCGGCACTTTCTCCATGCGAGCCTAATGTTGAACTACACCAACGCCTATGTCTACAGACCACTGGCAATGGGCAGTGAAGCAATAGTCCAGGGGGGGTCCAGAGAATCGACCTCGTGACTCCGAGCAGGGCCAGGCCTCCAGAGAACACATGGAACATGCAGGAAGACACTTGAAATGAAGGAGGCCATTCATTTCTTCCGTGGAAATGGGTCCATTTTGTCAAGAGCTCTTGCTGCTTCTGCTGCTCTGTTAGAGCTGAGCTTCAGAAATCAACTCAGCCATCTGCATTTTCCTCAAAACTCCTGCAGCATGCAGTTGAATGGGCATATTTCTTTTCATAAGACACGGTTCTGTCCAAGTCTCCTAGGCAGCACATCAAGTTTCCAGAGGAAAAGCCGGCCCCACTGCTGACTGCCCTTTCTCCTGTCGCTCCCTGGGGTGGGCTCCGTGGGCACAGGGAAGCTTTGAGTGTGGGGAGGGTGACACAGAGGGGTGATATCAGATTTCACATCGGAATCTTAATTCAAGGGGCCCTGAGACACAATCTATATCCCTGAGCAAAACTACTTCCTTTCCAGGCCTTCAACGGTGCCTTCTTTCCAGGTATTGATAGATGCTTTCATTAGCTCATAAGCGTTTTTATTACTAGAATCAGCCTTCTTGTGGACCACGTGCAATTTTCCTGTGCTGTGATATCCCAGTGCCTTTCTTTCTTGAAGACTGCAACAGAAACCCAAATCTAAACATACTCCCCCACCCGCACCCCCACTCCCACCCCAGGGTGGGCGGGCTACTTCTCAGTGATGGGTCACAAAACCAGCAGGGCATCGATGCTGGAATCCTGATAGAAGCATGGCGACAGGAAAACCAGACTGGTTGGGCTTAAGAGAAAATGAACTGAAATCTGACCTCTCGCTTCCAGAGCAGACTGAGTTGCAGCTGCCTGTTTTGTTTTTTGGGTGGTGACAGATCTCAAGTTCAGTGAAAATAGCTATGGGGAAAATAGAGTGGGGGCCGTTTTTAAAGCGGCAGCTCTCCCAGGATTGATTGATGAAATGGAAATGTGACGCCCCATCACAACTGGGGGATGAAATAGGTGTTCTCTTGAAGGCCCTGCACTCTCGTGTGCACTGCTACCTCTGGGACAAGTCAGCACAGGCAAAGTCAACTTTTGTGTAATTGTAGCCCTTTTGCCTTATTTCCCCATCTTGGAGAATTTTGCTCAAAGTCCTTTTCTTTTAAGAAACAGAACTTAGGGTTAAAGAAATATTTCATCTTGCAACGCTACCATAAAAAGAAAGACTCTGGTCAAAGCACACATTTCAAAGGGTGCCCTATATTTTATGGTGTGAAGTCACATCTGTAAATGTTTGAACAAACGATATTACATCTATAAAAAAGATGCAATGGTGTGACACTTGGAGCACATTTTCCCCTCCAAAGGATCTGCGCCTGGACTGGCCAATTACGTTGTAAAGCTGCTGCTAAAAAGCACCGGCTGTATTCCAGACACGGAGGGGGGGTCAGGAGCACACAGGCTTCTTTCCTTAATGTTCTTAAGTAGTTCCCTTCTGCTCTTCTGCAATTTTCACTTTCCGTTCTTAAGAGCTTCTGATGCCTTAGGTAATGACACTCTGTATATGAGGATCCCAGAGTCCCTTGTACTGTCAGCAGAGCCAACAGCCTCCAGGATCTATTGATATTTGTATCATCCAATTTCTTCTTCCTCAAAATTCTTGCAATCAATCTGATATCCTCAACTGATATACATTTTCCAGTCCTACATATAGTCAACTTTGCTATGGCTAAATCGGTCCATTGTGCTAAAATTCTAATTATACTCCTGTGTTGAGCCTCTCAGGCTTAGAGGTCAGAAAGAGTACGTAATGGGCCTTCCGTATTAATATGTCAGAGAAGGGTGATCCCCTGTCTCTTGTGAGCTGTCGTCTTTCTGAAGTCATCCTGTGCAAGAGGTTCCACCCACTTTTCTCTTGCCTCCTCTTGAGTTTTCTGAGGGAGGGGTCTTTCTGAATAAAATGTAAACACATCTCTCCTTGTTCTCCTATCTACATAATTGCGATGCAGTGTTAGCGGTGTTTAGGGGCATTTAGGGGTGGTAGATACAAGAAGGTGGTGGCAAAAGGTTTGAAATACTATAAGATGCAGGATATGCTGTGAATAAACAGAGGTATCCATGTGCACGTACACACACACAGTTACACACACATGCAGACACATGTATCGTGTTTAAAGATCAATGAAGAGCCATACAAGAATTTCAAGGCCAAAACCTATGCCTTTATAATTTTTAAAGCATCTTTCCCTTCTTACTACTTGAGAGTGCAAAACATAGTGTTTTCTCCTTTATGAAATGTGTAAACATGAGGGATATATGTACTCACCATATGTGTCCATAGGTGAGAACGAAGACCTCTGCTCTTCTCCTCCACAGACAGACCCTCAGAGGGGCCTGGTCCACAACTGGAAAATTCCTGAGAGCCAGGTTCACACTGTGGTGGTTCATTAGAACATATTTTTAACAACAGAGTGCATTCGGTCAGCTGAAGCCCCAGAGAAACGGCCAAGTGACACAGAGCTGTATTTCTCTTACGGGTGCTAGCTGGAGATGTCAGAATTACTTGGAGTAAATCAGATCTAAGTATGAACACTTCCAGCTAACTAGTCTTTAACCCTGGGCACATTAACCTTCCAGAGTATCAGTTTATTTATCTGTAAAATGGAAAAAACAAAACAAAACATAGATACTCTCCTGTTTGTTTTATATTTATATACTAAAAAGGAGTATTGAGTCTAAATCTGAATTAATGTGCTTACTACCTTTACTTAAAAGAGACTAAGAAAAACATTATTATTTTAGCAATGATCAATATGAACAAAGTGAGTGCTAATTCTACTTATATTATCAAGTTCATACTATTGTGATAACACTTCGAAGCAGTCATAATAATAATTAATAATGATGATAGTTAATATATACTTCCTATATGATAAGTATTTTATATAACAATTCTATTAATCCTTATTATATCATCACTATTTACTATGCTAGAATTTCTCTCCTTTTATAAATACAAAAATTGAGACTATAGAAATTGAGTAACTTATCACACAGATGACAAACAGCTCTTTTAGAATTCAAACCCAAATCTTTTAGATCCTAGAGCATATGAATTTATTCTGTCTTCAGATATCAATTCCTTACTGATTTCTCTCTTTTACTGATCCTTTCTTCTGGACACCCCTTCTTCCCTTCTATCACGTTGATTAATGGGTGCATTTCCTTCCTAGCTCATCAGACTGAAAAGCAAAAGCTATAAAACCCCCTTTATAATATCTGATCACACCTAGCAATTAATTATACACCCATTTCTTTCAGGGTGCTGATCATTATATAGAACTATATTGTGGATTTATCACAATTTATCCATTTATTTGTATACTGTGCATATTCTGTTCACCTAATGAGAGTGGAGAACTCATCTCTTTTGTTGCCTGTTACATGCTCAACACTTAGAACAGTCCGTGGAGCATGGTGAAGCTCAACAAATAGCCGTTGAGTTAATAAACACCTCAACGCTATCCTTCCCTTGAACTACTCCACACCTGCTCCTCGGGTTATCAAATTGTTTTCTGGTAACATAGTCTCAGGAGGGCACTCCCCTGATTCCCACTGTAATTTCTCAGGCTGCTGTTCCAAGAGCTCCACAATTCAACCCTACCTGCGTTGCACACGGAGCCCTGGTGGTGTAGCGGTTACACATTGGGTTACTAACCACAGGTTAGCAGTTTGAAACTGCCAACCGCTCCTTGAGTGAAAGACAGCTGTAATGAGTGAAGTCTTAGAAATCCACTTGGGCAGTTCTACCAAGTCTGATAGGGCCAATGGGAGTCAGAATACTTTATGTGACAATTAATGCCATTTTTGCATTTGTATCACATCTGCATCCTGTGCTCTACAGCAGCTCATTACCTGTTCTGCCCCTCAAGTTCAACTCACCACTATTAGACTTTGGGGTTTCCTACATGCCTCAATTGTCCCATTCCATGCTTGTAGTCAAGCTGCTCCCATTGCTTGATTTTGATTGTTGACCTCCTTTTTTTCCCTTTTCCCAAAACCATTTAATTTGGAATTAATACAAATATCATCTCATTCTGCTGTTCAATCACATTAAGTAGTATTTTACAAATGGTAACACAATCGGTTTAAAACATTCACTTCCTTCTTGAACTCCTTTACATTAGCTC
>NW_022104341.1:48748850-48751140 GCF_000313985.2 Echinops telfairi
GATGTTTGGGAACCCCCTTTAACAGAGAACTCCTAGAGGTCCCAGATCCTGCCCTAAATATTTAGCATCCAATGAGGATTAGCCAGAATTGTAGTTAATATAGTAGAAGTGTGCTGACTTAAACACAACAAAGTTGTTATGAAATATAGATTTAGAGAAGCCAATGTCTTTTCTGAAAGCCAGCATCAGCTTATCTGGGCTCATTTGCGTAGGTGCCTTCAAACTGCCTTCATGCTTAGGTTATAGAGATCTCAGAGAAACGTGACGATCAAGAGGAAAAAGATGAGCGAGAAGAAGTGAAGGGAAAAGGAGGAAGGAGAGGCTGAGAGTAGGGATGGTATTGTATTGAAGCCAGTATTATTGGCTTGAGGCAGGATGTTATGTGATTTCTGTCAACGTTAAATGATTGTTACTGGACAATATAGTTGAGATGAGGAAGTTCTTCAGATAGACCAACTGGCTATAATGACTCCCCTTCCTCCCCCTGGCTAGCAGTTTGAGTTTCACAACAACCCATTGTGCCTCCCTTTCTGAAGCCTCATGGTTTGTCTAAGTGAGCAGCAGGCTTACAGAGATACAATTTCAAGCTCATTTAGGGGATCAGGAGAACTTGCATTTCACTCTGTGCAGCTAATATGCAACCCCTGGAACATAAAACCAGGTGAAAACAAAGAGAAGAGCTACCTCTGGAAGTTTTCCACCCCACTGTCATCGACTATGAACCAGGGAGGACCCCTCACGATAGAATTTTTCCTGGTGTACTCGGCCGGTTGTCTGTGAGTCATGAAAACAGCCTCCACTGATGACAGCTCTGTATACATGGCCCCTGCAGAGGACGTGTTCACAATAACTGGACATACTGCCATGGAGTGGTTGCAGCCCCTTCACAAACTCCCACCCCAGTGCTCTGGTCGGTCCCCAGGATCCGGAGACAGCCCTAAAGGCAACCTGAGCATGCAGCACAAGAATGTTATTCTTAAAATAAAATTTCTTAAAATAAAAAACATCACCTATTAATACCTGTAAACTCTTTAGCAATCCAGCTCCTTTTAAGAACTATGATAAAAGCAGTAGTCTTGACAACAGCAAGATAATGGGGAATAAATAATTTATCACCACGATGACTATCTAGTTTCCTGTGAATAAAAACCCATCTCCAAGCTGTCCCATTTGTTTAGTGCATGTAATTCATGCCCAGTGAATTAACCTTCCTGCCCAAGAACTGCCACATCGTCTGGCTCTGGACACTGTTCTAGGGTGACAGACAGATGGAAGCTTAGCATGGCCAGGCCAACCACACAAGAAGAAACCAGGCCCTGATGAATGGAGCTAGGAGTCTTCAACTTATTTGCATTGAGACTCAGCCTAGGTTTCACAGGAACTCAGTGTGAAAGATGCTTTGAGATGGAGCTCAGTTTGCTGACGTTGAGGTCGGTGAAGATAAGACTCGACGAGTGATGCAGCGGCCCCATAAATTCAATGAGAGCAGGGCGACCTAATGGCAGGTAAGGGGACATTTACTTTTTCAGTGTTTTAGTATTATGGCCCAACCAGGTGGCTGTCTTTATGCCAAAAGTTGACATATACAAATGATAGGTCATGTTCTATGGGTAATTTCACCTTTTACTTTTCGTGAGACATGTGATGGTCTTTGGGTTAGCAATTGCCTGCTGCCATCTTCCGTCAATCCACCTGTTTGTCAGTGTCAAAGAAGGCGTCTCTCCTTTCAGTCTAAGCTGTTCCCTTTCGTCTGTTTTATGGGTATACCATGAAATGTCTACCCAATTATTGTCCGTGCAGGAGAGTACAGAAGTTGTGGAACGTGTGGTAGCGGGTCGCTGTTTTGGTTTAGTGCCATCACATGGATTGTGATGTGATGACCCCACGTGCGACAGAATCAAATTGCTCCACGGGATTTTCGTGACGGTGACGTTTATGAAACAGATTGCCAGGCCGTTTCTGCCCCAGGGTTGCTTGCTTCACTCTAAGAGCCAATTTCTTGTTATCAGACAAATGCAAAGTGTTGGTACCACCCAAAGACCTTTAAAAAATAAGGCCCCAAGCCTATATCTGCCAAGATCATTCTTCCTCACAGTGACCCTGTAAGACAGGGTAGAACTGCTATAAAGGGTTTCCAAGGTTGTCAGTACTTACAGACGCTGATTCCAACATCCTTCTGTGGAGTAGTTGGTGGGTTCGAACCACTGATCTTTCAGTGAGTAGCTGAACACTTTAACTACTGTGTCACCAGAAATTGTTCCAAAGTAAAGAGGCCAACTATGATCACACA
>NW_022104341.1:48751240-48766669 GCF_000313985.2 Echinops telfairi
CTGATTCCCAATCTATGTTTCCCATATGCAGACTTTCTAGGAGATGGTCGGCTAATTAGACCACTTCACCCCAAAATCTGCAATTTGTATTTTGCCTTTTTGTGTGTACATGCCATGCAGGCATGGCTCAAAACACACTGCTGCAAGTCATGAAAGGTGGCATTGTCTGGGAATGGGCTGCTGTGTACTACACAAAGACAGCGACGATGTCATCCAAACTGATGACAATAGAGATGGGCTGCAACAATTGAGTAACGAGGCCCTCACAAGCACGTGAAGCAGGAGGCCAACGCAGAGTAGATGGAGGTGTACAGTCCCTAAGAAGTTGTCCAGGAACATCAGCTTACAGCAGAGCAGTGGAGAGGGAGAGGTGGCTTCTGAGACAGAGCTTGCCTTTCTGTAGCTTTAATTCCCCAAAGCAGAGCACAATACATCTTCAAACAAAACTAATAGGTTAATGTAAATTGAAGGCAGAGCTCAAGAAGGGACTTTTCTATGCTTTATATACTTTGTAAGCACTTGAAGAAGGACTGTGTACTAGAAGTTGCCGTGGGTTTGATTTTAAGGGAAAAATCATGTCAGATTTGCTTTATTTCCATCTGGGAGAGGATAAATATAACGAAAAATCTATAGACCAAAAATATACAACTTGATTCTAGCTGAGTGTTGGACAGAGTTTGTGTAATGCCTTTATAGGTAAGAAGGGTTCCAGGTGACAAATGATTAGACTGAACTGTTACTGGTTGAAAACCCAGCCCGCGTATTTGATGCTTCCAACAGGATTTAACTAAGCCTTACACTTACGGGAAAAGAAAGGAACACCAGACAGGAAAACCTGACCACATTTCTTAAAGTGGAATTAGCCAAAGGCAGAGTGAATTGTTCCTGAAGGGAACATAGTTTCATCCTGAGAAGTGTTCATGTCCTGTTGGCCAGACGCTATAGAGAGGCCAACCAGCCCAGCTCCATTCATTTCTCACATCCCTTGATTCTTTAGAATGTACAGCTCTGAGAACCTAATCAGGCTGTATTAGGAAGGCAACATGAGATCCCCGAGTTCCCACTTAGGCATAAGATTCTTCTCCTCCTTTTCTGTAGTTCATGACATTTGGCCAGGGCTGGATGTCTGATTTCTACACATATGCCATAGCATACCTGGCTACGTGCTACTAGGTCTACTCAGGATGGTGGTGGTAGCTTTCTGTCTACGTGCATTCCATTTAGTTCAGTTAATGAAATGTGCTGTTTTCTGAAAGATACCATCTCTTTTATTTCGTCTCTCATTTCAAACAAGAAACCACATTGCCATCTAAGAAAAAGGACAGTAGAGAAAACACTCTTCTTATATAACCCATCGTCAAGGGCTTCCTTGATGGGCAAAAGGTTGGAAGGTCAAACACACCCAGCAGCTCCATGGGAGGAAGATGTGACGACCTATCTCTGTAAGACTGAGGCCAAGTAAGGTCCGAGAGGCAGTAGGCTCTGCCACCTCAGGTCACAGTGGACATCAACTTGACAGCACCCACCAACAGCAGCAGCAAAGGGTTCAAATGACAAGTTGAGTTAAGCTGGTAGTGAGAAATGAGTGCTGTTTCACAAAGGTTGTTTTATAAAATAAATCTGTAGAATAGTCATAGTGTCATACCTTGGGTCAGGCGGGGGTGGGATGCTATGCCATCTCTAACCTACGCAGAGTATATTGTTAAGCCAGGTCCCAGAGGAAATAAGGAAAACACTGGCTGAAGAGACTCTGGGGAATTCCAGAGCCATCTCTGTGAAGTGGTGGGACCAAGCTGCGTGACAATAAATCTAAACGGCCCCATTTAGAACCTTGAAAACAGACAGTGTTGAGGCTTCCAAACTATGGCTTGCCAAATGATTTGGGTATTGAAGCAATGAATCATGGTGTTGGCTGTGGGGTTTTGTGAATTCTCAGAATATTTGCTCATGCCATAATTGCTTCTGACTAAATCACATCCCAAAGAAGACTTCAGATTCTCCCAAAGAAGAATCACATTCTTCTCACTGTGCCTTTTGTAGCATTGGGGAATATATACTAGTGTATATTGCTTGAATGCAGGCGTGGAATTAAAATGATAGAATAAATTTAAAAAGACCTTGAGCATTAAATTCTGGCATAATGACATAATAATAATAATATCTTATGTTTGCAGAGAGCTTTATAGCTTGCATGTAGTTTTCTATTGATTCACTTACAACATTTATCCAAGATGCCCACTAGAGTTTCTGGGAAGGTATTACTTTTACCTCCATTCTATGGACATGAAAAGTCGGGTTCACAAAGTTTGAATGAATTGCATAAGCTCAGAGAATTATCAAGGAACAGAGCCCAAGTCCGAACAAAAGTTGTTCCGATTTTCAGTCCATGCTCTTTCTGCTAAAGCTCACAACTTGTAATAGCAGCTCATGGCAAGCCAACTGTGGGGTTTCTGCGACCACTTGAGGGGCTTAGTGAAAGAGTTAAAGAGGTTTAGACCCTGTGTGCCTAACGATGAACACTAAATTCCTCCCAGGAAAACAGTGCTCATTAGCATAGAGAATCCAGGATTACCTTTCTCATGTTTGATTATGTTTGAAAATGCATTATTTGATCTTTTAAGAAACAGTTCCCCTTATCCAACAATGGTTTGCCTATCACCTGCAGTGACACTAAAGCATAGACCATATCAACTTTCTTAATGAGAGGTTTATGATCCCTCCCTCCCCAACCTCTGATCCTGAATCTGGTTTTCTGAGCTACATGCATGAATTCATCTTCCTAAACACAGATCTGGCTATGTCAAATAGAAAACCGTTAAAACCTAGTGTGATTAAAGACTTCAGGCAAAAATTCCCTTCCATCCAAACTGGTCCAATTAGTTTTTATGCAGCTAACAATGCCCTCAGGCTACCTGTACCCTGGAAGATTTAGCCAATTGGACTTTACATAAGGCAACACAATCCAAGGCCTCCCAGCTTTGCAAATATGTTTTGTGGCTTATTGAATCTTTTTGCCATCTGTCATAATGATGCTACCTACCTAAGATTATTAACATGAGGATCAATGCCATATGTACTCTTATCCCTTTACTCCAGAGAAATATGGTCAAATTAGAAGTCATTTCTTTCTCTAAAAAGGAAATATATTCCGATAAGTGTCTACCCAGAATTTCAATGGCTTGTTTGTTTTGTTCTGTTTTGGCATGAATCTATGCGAATAATACAAAGAAAATGTAGAAATACACTCTATTGAGATGCCTAATAAAGGTGTTTACACAAGAAAAACAAATGCCTTGCTATAAAAGGCTACTGAAGTCACCTGGTTGATATTTTGGCATTTAGCTGAAACAAATAGATTTAAAATATCTCTGTCATAGAGATAAATGTCTTTATGCAAAGCCTACTTTATTTTAAACCTCATCTGAAGAGAAGAAAACATTTCCATGAGACAATGTGTCATGTAATAAATTGTGTCCCCCGCCTCAAGAAGTGTGGTAAATCCTCCCACAGCAGAAAACTCAGCAGCTTAGATTGAAGAGAATTGAGAAAGACGGAAAGGAAAGAACATAGACTGACTACAGCGGGGAGGCAGGCCACACGAGCTTCATCTGCTGAGCTTAAAGAGAACAAAAGGGCCACCACTGAAGTGGCTCAGAGACCAGCACGATGCTGGAAGCAGCACAGGTATCAGGACCTTCCGGATTTAAAGAGCTGGTCCCCGGGTCTCAAAGAGCAGGGCCACGGCCTTCGAAGTTTCGAAGAATTAGCTCTTCATCAACTGGGTTCCAGATTGTGGGGTGCCATCCAGCTGTGCCAGAGGGGATAGGGCCACCATTGAAGCTAAAGTTGAAGGGCTGTCCTGCCCAAGGGACAGCGCAACAGGGCCTCCCCGGGAAGAGCATGTGCCTCCCCCTCGGATGGACTCGGAGAGCGGCTGAGGAAGCAGGGCTGCTACCCAGTGCTTGGAAGCCGGATGGCGCAGAGCATTCAGAGCGCAGGGCCATGGCCCCCAGGGGCCCAAGAAACACAGGATTATCTTCAAACCTTGAGAGCTAATGACAATTGTTCTGCTGAATTGTGAACGTCTGTGGTCTCTTTTCACTCAGTTTCTCCATTTCCTAATAGAAATACCTAACTTGTGCCTGTTCTACTTTTCTGTGGAAATAGATACCTTGTATTCTAGATTTAACAGGCTCACAAATGAAGAATTTTGCCCCAGGATAGAACATGCCTAAAGTCTCACTTATAATTGATTTCAACGGTTGAGAAGATGAGATTTTGGACTAGGGGCAGATTTAAGACTTTGGAGATGATGTAATGGGCTAATGTGACAAGGGCAGGGATTTTTTGGGCCATAGTACAGCATGTTAAGGATCGAATTATGTCCTCACAAAATAGGTGTAGCAAATCCTAGCCTTTCTTCATGTGGGTATAATCTCATTAGTGAGTGAGTTTTCTTTATTATGTTAATGAGACATGATTACAGTGGGGTGTATTTTGAAGTAATCTCTTTGGAGATATAAAACCCCAAACAAACTCACTGCACATATAGTGATCCTGTAGGAAAGAGTAGAACTTCCCCTGTAAGTTTCCAAGACTAATTGTTTGGGGGAGTGGAAATCCCGCTCTTTCTCCCTGGAGCAGCTGGTGGTTTCGAACTGCAGACCTGTGGATTGCAGTCCAACACATAACCATTGTGCTACCAGGGCTCCCTTTGTGATATTAAAAAGCTTTAAAAACATGTTGCAGAGGGGAGATGGGTTAAGAAAGATGCCCAAACACATAGAGATCTCCACAGACTCAGGAAGTAGGAGGGGAAAAGACAAGAGCTTTCCATTGGTGCTGACAGAGAAGGAAAGCCTTTCCCTAGGATCCGTACTTTGACTTTGGGCTTCTAGCCTCCTGACCTGTGAGGAAATAAATGCCTTTTATTAAAAGAACCTACACGTAGTCAATCTGCTATCGCAGCACTATATGGGAACATTTTTAGCCCAATGCTTAAATACTGTAGTCCATTCAGATGCTTTTGAATATTCATTTTTAAAAATCTATCAGCTAAAATGTAATACTTTCTTTTATTCATGATTTTATCCTGGCTATTTTTCAAAGCATTATTTTGCCTTTGTCAGTAGCCCCTGCTTGAAAGTGTCATAAATTAAATCAAATTTATTGTTCCTATTACCCTGAATGGGCAATGGCCAAAGTATTTAATGGGGTCAGAGGTCAGCACAAAACCCAATCAGCTTTCTTTCAGTGGTAAGTGTCCCCAAACTATAAAAGGACTGAAAGACTTGGCAACTGGGTCACGGCTCCATTTGAGCCATTAGGCAAATATCCAAGGTCTTAGCACCTTCAGTTTTAAAGGAAAAAGCAATTAGGCAAAGAATTATGAATAAGAAAAAAGAGCAAAGAGAACTTAAAGTGTGTGTTAATTCTTTGCTGGCTTATAAATTATTAATATTCTTACCAGTGGCTTAACATCACCAGGCTCGATTTACCTACGGTCAGCTGGTATGGCTGCGGGGTGCCCTCGAGTCCGTCCTTGCTCGCAGCGAGCCTTCTGTGAGACCGAGGGACACACTGCCCTGTCTGTATCTTTCTCCCAATTGTGGCTTCGCCTGATCCCGTTGTTCCAGCCGCTCGTTCAATCTGCCTTATTAGGAGCATTCCTCTTTTTATTGACTCTATTTTTCCCCAGCATGATGTCTTTGTACAGGGGGAGGCCTCTTCTGACAAAATGTTCAAAGTAGGCAAGACATGGCTCCCCTCTCCCAAAGCAGAATTGCTTGTTCTGATATTCCGTGGTGTATGAAATATTTTTTTGCCAACACTCCATTTCTAAAGTATCATTTCTTCCTGATCTTCCTGACCAGGTGCACAGATGAATAAAGTGGTGGCATCTACCAGGCACACCTCGACCCTCAAAGAGACACCTTTGCCTTTTGGACTGATTTAAGCAAGTCTAAAAGAGTCCACTGTAGATACCGATAAAAGGTGGATTTTGCACATCTTGACTTCTAAAACGAGGACCACCTTTTAAATATAGCAAAACCTTTCATAGCCTTCACCTTCTGCACTCACTCTTATGGGAGAAAGGAGAGCATTTTATATTGTAGAATTAAGAAATCTTGGCAACAGGACAATTATAAACTCTACTTCTCATTTTGAATTTCTGCACCTCTCATCTTGTGAAGTGAAATAACATGGTCAAGTGCATACATTTGAAGGTTGTCATGAAGTCAGAAATAAAGCCAAGAACTTGAAACGTAGAGTCTTCTTGGCTAACTTGTGTTCTTGCTTTTAAAGGGGGCAGAGAAACAAAAATGTACTGATGTCTGCTAAGTGCCAGAAAACCTATTCTGGGTTTTGCAAACCTTGTCACATTCGATCCACATAAGATCCCTTTTTATATGTGAGGAAGCAGAGGCTCATGAAGTCTAGGTCTTGCCCAACACCAAACTAAAAATACAAACAAAAACAAAGGAAAAGAGTTCACTGCCACACAGTGGAGTCCTGCTTCCAGCAACACTACAGAACAGAGTGCGAGTGTCCCCGTGGGTTTTACAGACTGTGCACCTTTACTAGAGTGGGAAACCTCATCTTTCTCCCATAGGCTGGTGGTTTTGAACTGCTGACTTTCAGGTAACATGTAACTTATCACCCACTACACCATTGTAATTCAAGCATAGGCAGTATGCAAATCCCCTGCTTTTGTCAATGATGGAAGCAATGCTCATTATATCTGCAACCTCGATTCTCTGTCTCGTTACATGTACATTGAGCAAAATGGCAGGTGCTGGGCTCTGTGCTGGAAGCACAGGTATGGGCGTGATGGGAACGGTCTGCACTATCTGGCAGAAATAGAGGTGTAGAAGGATACAGATGGAACTCCCATACCGGGAAGAAGGCACATGCCCTGGATGCCCCCTCTCCACCCACAGTAAATGAACGAAACGAAACAGGGAAGGAGAAGGGGCACCAAGGAGTGAGGGTAAAAACGAGGCATGTTGCAAGACCTTGGGAATCTTTTGGCTGGGTTGAGAAACAAGTTTAAGTTTTTAACTTGAAGCAATCTCAAACACATAGCTTTTATTTTCCTGGAACTTCTCAGTTAGTTTCCAAATTTCTGCTCTAGTATCTGCGGAATACTTAAGAGTAATCAAAAAATATGACACGTTCCCATCTACTCTTCAGACCCCACTCAAGTTTATCCAATAATCTCAGTAATACCTATTTTAGTTATTTAGTGCTGCTATAACAGAACTACCACAATCAGGTGGCTTCAATAAACATACATTTATTGCCTCATTGTTTAGAAAGCTAACGTTCTGAACTCAGAGCCCAGTTCTAGGGAAAGGCATTCTCTCTGTCTGAGTTCTGGAAAGAAATTTTTGCCTCCTAAGCTTCTACTTAATTCCCTGGAAATCTTCATGTGTATGTCTCGGCCTCTGTCTAGGGCTTCCAACTAGTTCAATGTGGCTACTAGGGCCCAGGGAAATGAGGGCAGAGTACATATAGCATAGCAAGCAAACCTCTTTCCTCTTAGAATTTGCCCGAAGTAGGAAACAGAAAACTGTGCCCTGCTCTCAGATGGGCACCACCTTTGTATGGGACACCGCTACCTTGCTCCTATTTATGTCAAGTCAAATGCTGAAAGAAAAAGATTCACTTGCAATACAAAGTGTATACTACCCTTTTTCTTCTGTCTGCTAGGACCAACGAGTTTATAATCAGTTGAAACTCCTGCATAAATCATACCTCATTTCTCCTCTGTTTGTTTCAATTTTTTTATATATATCAAAAGAGATTGACTCAAGATGCACACTACACTAACCTGGCCTCATTAACATAATAAAGACAACCAAATTACCAAATGGGATTATAATCACAGGCACACAGGATACGATTTACAACACATATTTTGAGGGAATATAATTCAATATCCTTTCTAGAAAAAGGACAGAGTTCAGATTCACATGCTACATTTAGCTGTCACCTCTAATTGACTTCCAGCTTGACATGTTTGCTTTATAGAATACCCCTTCAATTCAGTGTTATCTGAGGGTTCCTAATGACTAGATTCAGATTGTGCATCTTTGGCAGGAATATTACAAAATTGAGGCTGTGTTCTTTTCATTGCATCCCATCTGATTTTTGTCTCATTATTATGTCCTTAAATTTGATGATTCAATTAAGTAGTGTCTGACATGGTTCTACACTATAAAACTATCCCATGCTCTCAGAATTAATAATTCTTTTATGGGAAAGTACATTTCTGGCTCAATCAGATTTAATCAGTTTTTATTTATATTTTTAATAATTGACATGTATGTTGTGGCTGTTGTTGTTGTTGTTAGGTGTCATCTAGTTGCTCCAGCCTATAGCAACCCTGTGCACAACAGAACAAAACACTGCCTGGTCCTGTGCCATTCTCACAATAGCTCCCATGCCTGAGCCCACCGAAGCAGCCACTGTGTCGATCCATCTCATTCATGGCCTTTCTCTTTGTCACTGCCCCTCCGTTTCCCAAGCATGATGCCAGGGGCTGGTGTTTCCTGACAATATGTCCAAAGTATGTAAGACAAAGTCCTTCCATTCTTTCCCCTAAGAAGCACTCTGGTCTTACTTCTTCCACTTCAGATTGGTGTATCCTTTGAGCAGCCCATGGTACTTTCAATATTCTTCTCCAGCACCACAATTCAAATACATCAATTCTTCAGCAATCTCCCTGAATCATGAGTCAGGTAAAGCCTGGGGGAAGTGGAGCCTTCAGGATCTTCATTTGCTGATGGTCAGGACTCAAGGGAAAATGAAACAGTTGCCACAATCTTCTAATGATTGAAACTTGGAATGTGTGAAGTCATGGATTTGGGAAAATTGGACATGGCCAAAAATAAAGATTGCTATCCTAGGTACTAGTGAGCTGAAATGGACTGGTCTTGGACATTTGGAAGCAGAAAGCCTTATGATTGACTCTGCCCGCAGTAACAAAGTCCAGAGGAATTGCTTGGTATTCCTTGTTAGAAAGGGTCTTTCCACATCCATCATAAAGAACAATGCTCTCTGTGATCAGATTATATCTATCTGCCTTCAAGGAAATCCAATCGATGTAACTATTATTCAACTTTATGCAGCAACCACAAAAACTAGTGATGAAGACATTAAAGAAGTGTCTTCAGTCCCAAATTGATCAAGCATGCAATCAAGATGCATCGATAATTATTGGTGATTGGAATGCAAACGTTAGAAACAAAGAGGAAGGGCCGGTAGTTGGATAATATGGACTTGGTGATAGAAATGAAGCTAGAGAATGAATGATACAATTTTGCAAAACCAACAACTTGTTTATAGTAAATACCTTTCTTCAACAACACAAAAGATGACTATACACCTGGACTCCCCTAGGTAGACTACACGGAAAGCCAATTAACTACATCTGGGGGAAGATACGATGGAACAGTTCACTATCGGTAGCTAAAACCAGACCAGGGGCCAGCTGCGGAACAGATCATCAATTGATCGTTGTTGTTTAGGGGACTATAGATAAAGCGATGGTTCTTACTTATTTGGATGTCTATGTTATGTCACGGTTGATCACTGGAGCCCCATGCAGCAATTCTTTTGCCATAAACCCATCTCTGTTTGAGACCTTCTGCACTTTTTAACACAAGACATTCCTGATTCATTCTATACTGCCCTTGATCTAGGTCCTGACACCATCATTTCTCCAAACTGCGTTGCTTCCTTTTAGTGAAAAGTGATGTTTAGAAATCAAGATTCACATGTTAGGCACTTTGAGATGCTTCTTTCTATCATAGCATTGTTACTACCTCTGCAGAGGTAGATGGTAGCGGTATTTGTGTATGTGGTAAATCTGTAAATCTCCATGGCTCCATGGAGTAGAGGTTGGGGTGCTAACCACCAGGACATACGTACAAAGGACTCCAGGGAGAGTCATGAGGCTGTCTGCTCCAGTAAAGAGTCACAGTCCCTGACACCCTATATATGGTCACTATGGTTCTTACTAACACCCTATGATATGGCCCAACTATGCTTGCTGAAGGTGTTTGTCTGGGAACTTTAGAGAAACAAATTCACAGAAACTCATGTATAAAAGAGAGCTTTATATAAACGTTACGTGCACATCAAAAAAACATGCCAACCCGGTGCTGCCCATGCCCATAAATCCAACATTAACCCATATGTCTGACACCAATCTACAAAGATCTCCTCCATCTCAAAACAGACGCAATGATGCTGACTGCAGGAGGAAAGCTGAATCAGTGAATGTGTAAGCATCTCAGCGCTGGCAGGGGTCTCCACACGGGTTCTCCAGCACCCAGGGCTGCATCAGGGTAGGTCCATGCGGCTTCTCCTCAGGGATGTCTTGCAGGAAGTGAGCCTTCCCAACTAAAGCAGGGAACTGGCTAGGGAAGCTGCACCCATCAGAGAGTGATGAGAGCAGGAGACCTGAGAACTAGACAGGTGAGGGTCACTGAGCCATTCATTCCTCCTCCTTCAATTAACCCCACCTGTGTTTATCACCCAGGTTGGCACAATAAGCTAACTACCTCACTGAAAATAAGAAAGTTTTGAAGCACTTGCTGAGGAAGATAAACATTTGTAGCCTTCAGTGTGGGTTATTTCTCAATGTAAAAACAAAATAAACTCAATGCTATCGAGTAAATGCTGACCCATAATGACCCCACTCTGGATTTTCAACTCTTTAAGGGGTAGAAAGCTCAGCCTTTCCCTGGTAAAAGTCAATGTAATGAAGATAAAAATCCTCAAAATTGGACCAGTAGGTAACATCATGATAAAGAGAGAAAAAAGGTTGAAGCTGTCAAGGATTTTGTCTTGCTTGGATCCCCGATGCTCTTGGAAGCAGCCATCAAAAGATCAACAGGTTTATTGCATCAGGTAAACCTGCTGCACCTCTTTAGAGTATTAAAAAGCCTAAGTTTTTCCTTCTGTTGCACACACGGACACTATGAGTCAGAGCAGCATCTAACAACAAGCCTGAAGGTTGATGCTTTGAATCCAGGCAGCAATATCCTGGGAGAAAGCCCTGGCAATGTGCTTTTCACAAAACTTACAGCCAAGAAACAATTTTGAAGCAATTCTACTCTTTAACCCATGTGGTTCACATGAGTCAGAATAAACTCAGCGGTAATGGGTTTTATCTCTCTATATAGCTATCTACTATCTATCTACAACAATATGTTTACACTTATATCTATAACTCCAATCCAATACGACAGGGTTCATTTCATTTTCTACCTTCCTAAATTTACAATTCCCTTCTCTGACACCAAGAAACTTAGCTTCCAATATCCCTGGTACACTTACTTAATTGAGCCTCACACCTACTCTGTATGTGACTATCTTCCATTGTTGCTACATCTTCCAAGACACCAACTGAGACTCTATTTAGTTCTAACATCTCACATCCATTCACTTCTATCGCCGCACCACTCCATCATTGGGCATGACCTCTCCGTCATTTCTCCTCTCACACCCTGCTCTGGGTTATTCTTCTGTTCCTATTCTTCTGTGTCTACCTTGTGCTCAAATGCCTAATGCTGGGCTGTCCCTTCACCTTGCCTGGGTTCCCATCTCTTCCACTGGGCCTCTAGCTGGCACACGAATCTTCGTGACCTCTCCCCAGTTCCCAACGCAACCAGGCACTCTTCTATACAGGTACCTTCTCAGAAGCACCTTGGCTATCATCTCTTCGTATGGCCCACTTACTCCCCATACTTGGGATCTGACACCTTGTGTGGGGTCCTGTTTCCATTACCCCAGTTCATGGGTGTTTTCCTTTCTAGGCTTGCATTCTGACATCCTTTGATGGGTCCATTTCCCAAAAGGTTGCCTTTTCCACCAAACCAGGTGTCTTAGTTTCTGTGTGCACTCTTAACAAAATGGGAGTGGTGTTAAAGAACAGCAACATTTCCTCATGGTTCTAGAGTTCCTCACGAGTCCAAATCAGGGGGCAGAGCAGTCCTTTCCTTCTGGGGCTTGCAGGGAACAACTGCTCTCTCTCTGAAAGCATCTAAGTGAAACAAGGCCACTTACCTAGTGTCTAGTGACTGGAGGTGATTCTTGGTGTTCCTCTGTTTGTAGATGCGTCTGCCTTCACGTTAAATCTTCCTCCGGTAGGATCTGTTTCTAGCTCTGTCTTTGTCTTTTGTAAAACGCCACTCAGAAAGGATTGAGATTAAGACCTACTCTACTTTGGTAGGATTTCCTTAACTGAAAACGTCTGCAAAGAACAATACTATTTCCTTCATCACCACATTCACCAGGGCTGGGGCTAGGACGTCCGCATATCTTTTGAGGTGGGAGAACACAATTCAATCCCTAACACTTGGGTTTCAACACTGTGATCAGGAAGCCTCATTTTCCCATGTGAACCCTATCCTCCTCTACTGGGTCAGAAGCCACATTCCAGGCCACTGCCATGAACTACGCCTGCCCCTAGACGGCATCCGATTAGAATCTGGGCCTGTAGGTGGGAGCTTATCTTGGTGCACCCTAGCTGATGGATTTGGGACAGAATACTTCAGGAAGGAGAAGAAGGAGGGAGAAGATGATGCACCAGGATGAACTTTGAAAAATATCAATCAGATCGTGTCACTTCCCTGCTAATGTGGCCCTCAGTGACTATTTAACACAAAGCATAATATCTTACCAACAACAAAATGTATAAAGCATGAGCTAATGAGAAAAAAAGGAAAAAATAAAAAAGCCCAACAAATATTTGGCAAATATCAGGCACAGTGAAAATTGCCCTTGTTACTTGAGTTCTCATTCATCTTCCCTGTAGCACTTTGAAGACAGTGATAGTTCCGTGCTGTGGATAAGATGTCTGAGCCTCGGAGAGCTCGATAGCATACATATTAGAAGTGGTAGAATTTAAATTTGCGCTCAGGCCCCATCTGGACCCAAGCTTTTAACTAGTACTCTAGGATAATGGCCACAGGCTGGTTACATAAATAAAAATCATAGGACCAATTTTATTTATGAAAGATAAAAGAGGCTACCAGATAGGATCCTACAGAGCAACACATATCCCTTTCCCCTTTTGGACTGAGGAAAGTTCAAAGGCCACCTGTGTTGATTTTCGATCTTTGGGCGACGTTGTATGGATTCATATGCCTGTGAGACATTCCATGTTCCTTTGTTCTTTATGACAGGTCAGCCTGAATGGGAAGATTTTAAACTCCCTAAACTCTTTGAACATGCAGAATATTGATCTTCAAACCCTTTGAAATACCCTAAGGAGCTTATAAAATTATAGGCAGTGTTTTTTGTTTTGTTTAATTTTGTTTTAAGTGAATATATATCAAGCCTCTGGTACTTTTTGCCTCATCACCCAACACCAAAGCTTTCCTCCCTCCTCTGTGGTCTTTGTTGTCAGAGCCTGAGGAATACACCGGTATTACACTGCCAAGGTGCCTTGTTCCCACTGCCAAAAAATGTTTCCGCTCTTCTTCCTCGGCTAGTGGTGTGGGGGCTCTTACCCCACGCTGGCACGATGGCTCTGATGCTTCTTTGAGGCCCAGAATGACCCACACTCAAGGTTTGACGCTTCTGTGTTGGCAGGAACATGACGGTGGGTTCTTTTCAAAGTGCTCCAAGCCCATGTCCACCGCTGGGTCTTTGGGGCCATTTTCAGCCTTGGTGTTTAGTAAGCCTGGATACGCATGTGGCACAACACACTGCACATGCCTTCCGAGATGAGCCAGGTTTTGTTCTTTGCCTCTGATCACTGGCATTTGAGAATCGGCATAGCGTGTACTCTCAGAACATATTTTAAACACTAATTTGGTTGAGCTGAACTCCCAGTCATATCTCCAGGTTTCTCTTTCTGCCCGATTGCCTCTATGTGAGTGAGACCTGGGGTTAAGAGCGCCAAGCAAACCCAGAGTCAGGCGGAGTGAAGTCTTAGAATACCCACTTCCTAGCCATTGTCATAGAGCAACTAACTTCCCCACGCCTTCATTTCTTTTTCTGAACAATGGAGAATCTCTGAACAGTAGAACACCTAGTAGATACATAAAGAGCCCTTGTGGTTTGGGGGGTTAATTGTTGGGCTGATAACTAAAGGTTGGCAGTTCAAACCCACCAGCCTCTCTGCAGGGAGAAAATGAGGCGGTATACTTTTGGAAAATGTATACCCTCAGAAACTTTAAGGAGCAAGCAATTCTAGTCACCCTATAGGGCCACTGAGTCACAAGCAAATTGACAAGAATGAGCACCAGACAAATAGCATCAATGAGAAGAGTAAATGGAATTACTGATGCATTAAGTACTCAGCAGTGTTCCTAAAGCAGTTGCCCTTGACCCAACACAGATGCATGGTGACCCCACATGTGTCAGAGTAGAACGGTCCTCCATCAGGATTTCAGTGGCTGCGTTTTTAGAAGGTGATTGCCAGACCTTTCTTGCAGGGTACTTATGAGTGGATCCAAGTTACCAAGCTTTTGAATAGTGGCCAAGTACCTTAACCATTCGTACCACTCTAGAAGACTAACATAATAAACATTCAGTAAATGTCAGGCATTGTTATTATGATTATAGTTTCTGCTTGTGTCATTCTCCCCTTCCCCTCTTCTCAATAAATCATGTCAGTTGTCATTTGAACTTCAGTTGCCCTCTTCCCCCAAATGTGGCTAGGTGCCCTTTTGGTTACATGGTTTCACCATTATTTCTTTGCTTGTCTATCTCTCCAGTGCACACCCCAGTGTTACATAAAGTATTGATTAAGTAACTAAGTGAAGAGAAAGGAAGCTTAAAAGGGAAAGGAAATTAATTGATTCCCATGCCTCTAGCCTCATAAAGGGTGCCAGTCAGAGTGGTCTTTTTAAAAAGAATCCAGTTGTGTTACTTCTCTTCTCATTCATTTCGATCCCAGTGAGAGCCACAAGCCAGTACTTCCTCAGTGACCGGACTTGATTACTTCTCTCCTTGTCTCCTACGACTCTGGCCCTTCCCGATGAGCAATATGTTCCCTTTGACATCCATTTTTGTGTTAGGCCAGATTGACTAGTGAAACAAATTCAGTGACACTCATATATATGTAAGAAAGAGCTTTATATCAAGAAACTTTATATTTAAGGAAAACATCCCAGCCCAGTCCAACTCAAGTCCATAGGTTTAATACTAGCCCATAAATCCTTTTCAGACTCACACAGCCACATGCAATGATGCAGAACTCAGGATGATCACACACTGGTGGGTGCTAGGTCCTGTGGATCCAATGGCACAATTCAACACAGGGCTCTGGCAGGTCTCAGAGTGGCTCACCAGCAGGTAAGCAAAGTAGAGAGAGAAAGGGGGAGGTTCCCAGGACCCTCCTTATGAGAAGGCCACACCCACAAGTGGTCACCATCAGGCTGTCACCTGATTGCCAGGTGAATATCA
>NW_022104341.1:48766826-48792382 GCF_000313985.2 Echinops telfairi
TCAACCATTGTTTTTTGAGTTAGGCCCCTCCTCTCCACCCTTTTATATTGCCAGTCTCATCCCTTTTAGCACTCTCTGTCCCCAGGGCTGCTTTTCTGTACTATGTAATTTGTTCCTTTTTAAAAAGTATCTGTCACTTACCACTGGTCTATGAGCTCCATGAAGGGACGGATTATTTTGTTACTTTTATTTGCTTCTGAATCTACAGAGAATTGTACATCCTAGGTCAGCATTTGCCAAATCGATGAGTGAATGACATTAAAGAAAAGAAAACTGCGATTGGTTGATTTGGGGCCCTCCAAAAGATATGTTGTCGTCAGTGTGCACATGTCATTATTAGGAAGTAGGAGCTTTGTAAATTTAATTAGTTAAGTTAGCAATAAATTATACTGGAGTAGGAGGAGCCCTCCTCTAATATGACTCCTGTTCTTTAAAACAAAAAGAAGAGATGCAAACAGACCCCTGGGGAGGCAGCTGTGTGAAGATGGAAACAGGGATGGGAATCAGGCTTCACGGAGTTTTGCTACAGGTCAAGGGTCACCCGTGCCTACTGGAAGTTGGAAGAGATAAGAAAAGGCTTCCACCCTTAGAGCCTCAGAAAGAGCATCGCCCACGGCCCACGGCCCACCAACATTCTGAATCTGAACTACTAGACTCGAAAACCTTAAAGCAGTAAACGTTTATTGTTATAAATCACATAGTTCATGGTCTTGTGTTTTGGCAACCCTAAAAATATAACAGAAATTCCTGCAGTCCCCTCAGAACAGAGGAACATGGAAAATCTTTTAGGAGTTTCATTCTTGAGACCATACTTGCTAATGGATTTTCTTGTAAAAGTTTAGAATAGGAAAGACCTGTGTAGCGCTCCCACAATGAATCATCCTACACAGCCATGGCTGCAGCCCATGGGACTACCCAGCTCTCCTGAGGCCCTACATGGCGGGGCACTGCAGTCTTAGGCACCATTACTAGAGGGGCCAAGACTGCTGTGTCCCAGAGAGCTCTACGAAGGATGATTGCAATAAATAAGCAACTTAATAGGGTAGAGATCAGGTTGTTACCACAAGCAAGAGGCTCTTTGGATCATTTCTAAAGAATTATCTGGTGGCAATTACCATGTGCTTACTGTGTGTTTTAAAGACTTCATAGAAGTCACTGGAATTTTTTTGACTACTGTCACAAAAATGGTTGGCTGTGTTTGTGGCTGGCCACAGGTAAGTCTGGTGCCAAATGCCAATATTAATTAGTGAAAGTAATAACTCTATATCCACCAATGCCTATGGAATTATGACTTGGTTGAACTGTTTTTACTCTTATCATATGACCTGCACAAAATCTAAAGAACACATAAAAATCTCACTCACAACTAATTACATGTCTTTTCAAACCTTGAGATTTCATGTTAATATCTATTGCAATCATGTCTATAGAAACACAGTAAAATCACATGGTCAAAAATGATTTTATAGACAGTTTCTAAATTATCCTTCCAGGTAAACATGAGGGTGTGTGTGGGTATCATATCCTTTATTTTTTTCAATGAAGAAGCTAAGGTACAGGAAGGTCAATCGATTTGCCTGTAATGAGCTACTCAATAAGAGGAAGCAAAGGGTTGGTTGGAATGCCTGCTGCATCTCAGTGCTCTGGTCGACTGTCTGTCAGCTTCATCGTGCTGCTGCGTTCTCTCTGCTGGAGTGGAGTGCATGCCTAGGGTTCTTTCCTCTCATTAGAAATTTGAATTTTTCAATTTCCACTGGACAATTGGACATGGGGTTAAAATTTGGGTTTCGGGTCATGAGCTGATTGAAGCTTTGGACAATGCAGTGCCGGGCATTATGTATTCACAGTCTAATCTTGAATTTCCTCTGTAGAAGTTTCCACTAAAGCCACAGGCGATGGTAGAAAGGAAACAGATTTTGAACCGATGAAAAAATACCAATTTCAATCCAGTTTTGAATCGCACAATGTTCCAATCAGAAAACGACTACTGTTATTCTAGAACTGCTTCTGTGGGTATTTCTCTCTGTCTCTGTCTCTCTGTCTCTCTGTCTCTCTCACGTTCACGCACGCACGCACGCACGCACGCACGCACGCGCACGTGCCAATCCCACTGCCCTTGTGTTGGTTCTGATTCATAGAGACCGGATTGGATGGAGTAGACTGTCCCATAAGATTTTCAGATCTGTAAATATTTACAAAACAGAATATGTCTCCTCGTTCTCCCGCTGAGCAGCTGGCAGGTCTGAACTGCCAACCGTCTGGTTACTAACCACGCACTTTTAACTACAGCACCCACCGTCAGAGCGTTTGCACAGGCTCCGAGACTAGAAAGACAACCGCATACATTTGTAGGAGAGGTGGAAGAAATACAGATTCCCTCTTTTCCTGCAACTTTTTAAGTATCCTCAGGAGTAAGTGTTCTATACTTCTCTGTTTCTATGTTGAGAGAATAAATCATGCAGTTCCCACTACAAATATTCCGCAAGCACCACGATGGAAGTGTACCCCTTGGTCTTCCTTTTAAATGAGACGCCAAGCAGAAAGGAACATGCGCCTGGGGAATGGGCAATCCCAGCCCCCCGCGCAGGCTCCCAGACGCACGCCAGGAACACGCTCAGTGATTTATTTCCTTCGGCAGCCGCCGCCTCCTTCGGATTCTGGCTCTTAGCAAAAGAGCAGAACTGCCCTAAATGTCTTTCTTTGAAGCCCTTGAGTCCACAGCTTTCTATTTGTGTCTGGCCCCGATTCACTACAGGCATGAGCCACCTGCTATGTTAAGTTTCCAATAGAGCTTGATCCAGATTTTTTTTTTTAAAGAACAATCCCTGGCCAGTGAATGGGAGCATGAGAGAGTTGAAAAGGTGAGAAGAGTATGGAGCTGTTTATTGTTTCTTACCCTCTATCTTTAGAAAGATATTGATAGATCTCCCTCCTCTGGATTTCTTTTTTTCACTCTATCTGCTTAGAAGATTAACAGCAGTTGGATGTAGACCCCAAATCACCCTGGACATTGAAGTCATTATGATTCTTAGGAGACAGAGCATGATTGAAAGACATTCTGACTTATTCTCAGGGATCGGAACACAACCTTTATGAAGAAATAGCTAGAAGCCTTCACGCACCCATTTACACATCCATGTATTCACGTGTTAGACCCTGTGCCTCTCCTAACACAACATCTATCCTGTTGTGCTAAACTGGCCTGTCCACCAACTGTGAGGGCGGGGATGGGATGCATGCACGGATAGCTTAGCCCAAAACACTAGGTAAGCATGTGCTTACCTACAAATCTATGGGAAACCATTTCATGTTCTTCACCACATTCATGGCTCTGCTCCTAGATATGCTTGACATTTTTTTCTCTCCCAACCACATCTTTGATGTGGCGAAAACATGCAAAACTATCCACTATAGGTTTGCAAGTAAACATATGTAAAGGCATGCTTACCTTAATTACTGGGTACGCTTCCCTGTCATATTTTATGAAATTGAAACGAGACTTGGATCCTGGAGGAAGGGACGCATGCTTGTGAGAAAGAGAGGGACTGGTCACACCTATGCTATGCCGACCACAAGGTCAGCGGTTTGAAACGACCAGAAAGATGAGGCCTTCTATTCCCTAAAGATCTGTAGTTTTGGATTCCCAAAGAGGCCGTTATAATCTGCCCAATAGGGTTCTGTGAGTCAGGATTGACCCGCTGGCGGTGAGTGAGTCACACCTAGAAGCAGAATGTATGATGTGCTGAAAAGGTAGGAAATTGTTCATTACTACTGCGTCTATGTTCGTTTTGCTTATTGGGTAGTTCAACAAGGAGCCCATCACTGTGATTACTTCGTCCCCTATGCCGTGCATATAATGGGTCCTGACTAATGCTTTGTGATGAAAAAGAGGGCTAAAAGGAAGGAAATAAAATTAAATTATAGAAATAGTAGCATTTAAATTAAGTTATACATGTAAAGTTGTAACTATTTATAAAATGATCAAAGTTGTGTGTGTGTGTGTAAAGTGATCAATGGTAGACTTCTTGACTTTTCTGCAGGGAACTCTGGCCAATGCATCTCATGTGCAGTCACCACATGCCTATGGTGTTAGTCCAGGTCGACTAGAAGAACAAATCCATAGAAACTTATATGTGTATAAGAGAGAGTTTTATATAAAGGGTAATTGTACATTAAGAAAACATCCCAACACAGTGCAGTCCAAGCCCATAAGTTTGATATTAGCCCATATGTCTGATACTGATTTATAAAGTCCTCTTCGGACTCATGAAACACATGCATTGATGCAGAATGCAGGACAATCACAGGCCAGTGGGTAGAAAGTCTTTGGATACAGTGGTGTTGTAAGCATCTCAGCCCTGGAAGGGGTCTCCATGTGGCTTCTCCAGCATCCAGGGCTGCATCAGGGCAGGTCCATGTGGCTTCTCCACCTGGATATCTCACGGGGAGTTAGCCTTGTCAGTAGAGAGTCTCCAAGGGGGTGAGCAGAGTGAGAGAGGGTCTCCCAACCCCAAGGAGGAAATTTTTGAATTCACAGAATTCTCAGGAGAAGGCCATGCCCACACAGAGGCCTCGTTAGTTATAGCTTGATTGACAGGTCAGACTCCACCCCTTAATTTGTAATCCTCTCAAATTGATACCAGATTATGTAGCTGCCACACCTATGAAACTATTTTTGTATGTTGCTATGATCCTGAACAGTTTTCAATAGCAATTCCAGGCTAAGATAGATGAAGAAGAAAAGTCTGGCAACTACTTTTGAAAAACTAGTCAATTTTACGTCACAATGGTCCAATTTGTAACTGATCTTGAAGAGGAAGCAAGAACTAGCAGCATTTTTCCCACAGTGCTTGGGGTTGCCAAGCATTAGTGGAAAAGTAGATAGCTACTAACAACAATATATCCAGATATATTGTGTGTGTATGAGAGAGCAGGAATTTACTGTACTGATATCCATAGTCCATAAGTCACTGCCATCAAGTTGATTCCGACTTATGGTGACTCTCTAGTCAACAGCTAACATTTATTGAGCACAAGCTATGTTTCAAACATCATTTTAAAGTGACTTACGTAGATTATTCAGTTCATCCTCACAATAACCAAGAACTAGCTATTACTATTATCTTCGTTTTACGAGGAAACACGTAGAAAGCTTTATTAGCTTGGCCAAGGTCACATAGTAGGTAATGGCAATGGTAGACTTTGAGCCCCATCAGTTGAGCCAGAAGAAAGTGCTTTTAATCACTGCTATCCTGATTCCACCTGTGCAACTCTCTAAGGTGATGGAGGGGAGACATTGTTGAAACTGGTCTGGAGTTACAGCTGGAGAATGAGCTGTTGCTTAAAGTGGAAATAGGGAGAAGGTAGATCTGTCATTCGACTGATTGGGTGCTCTGTATGCATAGGGGCCACTATGATTTGCAACCAGGTGAAAAATGCCAGAAGTATGCACCTGAACATGAACCAGCTCCAGCCCTAGGTTTACTGAGGGATCTTCTGACATCTATTAGCTGGCTTCCCAGTATCCAATTCTGGCTGCCTAGACACATCACAATTCCAGAGGGGTCCTTTCTTAATCACCATCAAGCAGACCAAGATTCAGACTCCAAATTCCTCTTCATTCCTCTTTTGCACTCAGGGTCTCAAAAAACAGAGGCAGAAGGATAAAGCTCCTGCTTCACGAGCTAGCTATTTACTTTCATTTTTAAGAGCTGTGCACTTGTAATGTTAGTGTCAGCGGATACGGAGGAAAACCTGTTGAAGGAGGCAGGGCAAGACTAAAGAAGAACATTTCAAAGGCAGAGGCAGGGGATCGCAGGTAGACATTGCTAGGCCCTGGGGGCAAGGGAAGGGATTGTTTGGGAAGAAATTATCTATCTGTCTGTCTGTCTGTCTATCTATCTATCTATCTATCTATCTATCTATCTATCTATCATCTAACTATATCTCTATCTGAACATAAGGTCTTGAGGTTCTGAAGTTATATAGTGATTTGAAAGGAATTTACATGAAAGCTGGTGGCAATAAAAAGGAGCATTCTGAAATTTCCTTGGAAATTAAGAAACAACATTCCTTGATTTCTGTAAGAATATTTAGATGTAATACTTTAAAATGTTCACACTAAATATGCTAGTTGTCACTTCTTTGAAAAAATTAACTACCACTAATAAATGATACATATAACCACTTTATGATAGCTGGATGAACATCGTAAACATTCACCTTTAGTTTATTTCAGTGATTATGTAATTTAATCATGCATACCTGTTCTCACTTTAGGAAAATCTCATGCATAACATCTAATTTTTTAAACTATTTATTTTGTGGGATTGCTGTGTGAAACCATTTACTCTAGAGAAAGAACCTCAGAAGTTATCTTCCCTCTTATTCTCACTTTTCTATTATTTGAAAATGCAATTTAAGAACTCTTAAGGATTATATTTTTTTAAGTAAGATAATTTGTTTTAAATTCAAGGCTAAACACTCCCTAAAGGATGCCTGTTTGCAGATGATGCTTTAAAAACACTCCTTTTACTTCTAGGGAAGAACCTCTGTAAAAGCACAGTGTGAGATCAAACAGGGAATCAAATACTTTTGACTGAAAACCCCAACACTCTTCTAAACACCCTTCAGTATGGGTTATGAGTGTCACTGCCCAAGAAACCTTGGCAGCACAGTGGGTTAAGTGTTGAACTGTTTCCTGAAAGGTGGATGATTTGAAGGACGTCACCTCTCTGTGGGAGAAAGGTGAGGCAGGCTGCTTCCTGAAGGATTTACAACCTCTGGAAAGCCTACGGAGCAGTTTCCCTCTGCCCTGCAAGGTCACTAGGAGTTGATCTTGACTCAACAGTATTAGGTTTGGGATTGGTTTGGTTTGGTCACTTCCCAGATAGGCTTCAGGTAAAACACAGAAACCATAAATATAGTCATGATTAGTGGAACCCACTAAGATTGCTGAGCAGACCAGGAGCTACAATGCCACCCTAAACTTGAGGAATTGGAAGGGTTAGTCGGGAATCACAAATTGTCTAGAGGTAAGAACCATAGCTCAGAGGAGAACTGGAGTCTATAGCTGTCTTTTAGATACATTGGTCCCTGTAGGTAAAGAGGTGGAAGAAAGATGCTTTGAAAACCTCATAAATAACAACAATAAATACAGGGAGAGAATGGTAGGAGGCTTCGTGGGAACAGGAGATGGAAATATACAAGAAGGTAGAGCTCCCTCCAGGCCTCTCCATTTCTATTAATGGCCCAACAATTCTTCGAGCCACCCAGACTGAAAAGCAGAGTGTCACATAGGATGACTCCTTTCTCCTTCATCAATCAGCAAAACCTCTCTACCCACTCCACCGGGCCAGTATTTCTCAATATCTATTACCACCTCTCAGTTTCTACTTACCTGCACTGGAAACCTGCTGGCCTGCCATCTGTCCTCCAGACCTCCCCACGGCTGCCAAATTAATCTTCTGAAAGCAGAACTCAGGCCAGGTCGTCACTTCCCACCTGTCCTGAACTCTGTCCAAGGCCAATATATTAAGTCTTGCTCAGAGCACTGAGAGGAGCTCGAGGCGCAGTAGATAAAATCACTCCACTGCTAACCAAGAGGTCAGCAGTTCAAACCCCCTCTACAGGAGGAAGGTGCGGTAGTCTGCTTCCATACAAATGTATAGAAACCCTTTGGGGCAGTTTTACTCTGTTGTACGGGGTCCCTAGGAATCAGAATAGAGAATTGACTGGAGATTAGTAGCTTTGGTTGTTTTATTTTGGGAGCACTTTGATTTTTAGATCACTCATTCTCAAACTCTGCTCTCTGGAACAGCTCCAGTACCACCCCTTGGGAGTTAGTTATGAATGTAGATTCCTGACTTACCTCAAACCTACCAAATTGGAAACTCTGGAACTGGACCCAGCAAACCCTGCCTTCACAAGGCCACCTGGTGATTCTGACCCACAGAGATGCTTGAGGACCATGGGCTGCATAATGGAAAGAGGGGACCTTAACTTTAGACAGTCCTGTTTCAACTAGTGAGCACAAGTTGTGTTCTTGAAGTAAGTCACTCTCTAAGCCTCAGTTTCTTTATCTTTAACACAGGAGACTGATAATGACAGCCCAACTGAGGTTGTTACTATGAGTTTTAAATATATCTTTTATATTGCTCATCACAGGGCATAACGATCACTATGACTCACTATTGCTATAAGATACTACCCTGGCATGACATCTATTTCCCATGGGCTGGCTCAGCTGACCTACTGGCCGTTGTCTGTGAAGGCCTGTATGACTAGCCTAGTGCCTTGCTTACACACGGGCTCTACTGTTTGACATATAAATCAGTGAATAGTGAAAGCCAGAAAATTCTTGCTGCTAATTAAGTGCCTTAGGGAAGGAGCTTAGCTTGAAATTGGATAGAGTGAAAATTCTAATGACTGTTAATGAGGCATTGATTTACTATCTGACCTGAGAAAATACAATAAACCAGTTGTCTTTTATTCCCATCTGTAAAATGGGATTCATGGTATTTAACCTTCCTTGAAAGAATTACTCCTACAGATACATTACACATGCTAAGTGCCCACAGGTGCTTAAATAATTCCGGTGCTGCACAATAGTGGATCACATTTGCCAAAATGGGGGCCAGCTATGACTAATCTCCATAAACAGACGAAGGACAGTGTTGTTTTCATTTTCTTTTGAATTGTTCTCCATATTTCCTCATAATTCTTCTCAGGGGAATGTATACGGAAAGTATTTCAGAGAGGCTGAAAGAGGAAAGATGATCTGTCCTGTGGTTAATAACTGCTGACACTGTTTTGGTGAGTTGGCAACAAGCGCCCACATCTACATAGAACATTCTCACACTGGAACGTATCCGGAGTTAACTGCCTTCTCCTGTTATAATAAGGTACAAAAATTAAAGGGCAATAGATGAGGGCACATTCATCATTATTACTACTGGAAAAATGAAATGTTTGACTTACTGAAGGTATATATGCCATCTTCGTGCATGAAACAGAAACCATGTTACCTTTTGTACTCATGGGATAGAATTCCTCTTTTAAAGATATTAAGGCTAAGCCCAATATTATAACCAACTCCTGTGGCTTTGAGGCAAGCCCTCCATATACCCCACCCTTGCCCCAGTCAAGCTGGGTACTGTAGTTGAAAGTTTTGTCACTCTTGGCGAGGTGGAATCAACCTTGTCAGTCAAGTAGTGGCTGGATGACACACCCTTGGAGCTGTGACCCTGAGTGTGAAAGTGAGGGATTCTGGGAACCACCTTTCCCTCTGCCTCTCCACCTTCCTGCCTGCTGGAACTCTGCCTGACTTGAGGATGCCCCACATGGGCCACCCTACCCAAAGAGCTCCTTTTGCCCTGCCGTGTTCTCACCAACCTTGGATCCACAGGACTCTGTCCCCACCAGCCTGGGGCCATCTGCTTCCCAGTTCACCTTTCTATGTCACTGGCATGCTGCTATGAGAGTCTGCAGAGGGATTTTTGTCCTAGCATTGAACTTATGAATTTGAGTTGGAGTGGGCTGGGATGCCTTCTTGATATACGTGTATATAAATACTTATTGACATAAAACTATTTCTTATGCCTATATGGTGTCACTGCATTTGCTTCTCTAGACAATCTGGTCTAACACAGTGTGGAATGGCCTTCAAAAGGACTGACCACGCTACCTTCACCTTATGTCCTCAAGAGTGTGTCCACACTCCTAAAACCGTGGTTCTCAACCTTCCTAATGCCGTGACCCTCTAATATAGTTCCTCATGTGGTGGTGACCCCCAACCATGAAATTATTTTCGTTGCTACTTCATAACTGTAATTTTGCTACTGTTAGGAACCGTCATGTAACTGATAAACAGTATGTATTTTCACGGGTACAAATTGAACACAATTAAAGCATAGTGATTAATCACAAAAATAATATGTAATTATGTATAGTGAAATATTTATTTCCAATTACAAATAAATGAGATTTTGTCTTGAAGCATGGTGTAGCATGGGTAACAGTCTTTATGCTGGGTACTCGTATGTGGGCGTATCTGCATGTGGGCAGACCCGCCTGGAGATGGATAGAGGAGCGGTGTCTTGGTTCCTAAGACCATCAGAGATATGTGCTTTCTATGGTCTTAGACAACTCCTGTGAAAAGGTAATTTGACCCCCTAAAGGTGTCATGCCCCACAGGTTGAGAACCACTGCCCTAACAGCACACCTGGATCTCCTTCTCCGCCCTCATCACTTGTTGATTTCTCCCTCATATTGGAAGTTCTTTCCCTTGCTTCCTCCCCCAAGTGGACTTCTCATAGTTTCCCTCTCACACAGTAGAATGATGTTCTTCCTCGACTATAGCATCCATGACATCATATTGTGTGTTCATAGTGTATCTATCTGTTTGCATAAAGACTCATCATTTGAAGTTAGAAACCATGTCTTCTTTTGTTTGTACTCTTAGAATTTAGCAAAAATCCATAATTTGAGAAGCTCCTTCTCATTCCAGTAAACATTTATCGAACAAAAGTGTAGATAAATGAATGGGTATCAACATTCATTGAGAAGTCTTCAATATTAGCCAATATTCTTCAGGCTATTGGGAAATTTCAGAATAAATTCAGCAGTAGCTTTTTTTTTAATCTCTAAATATTAAAGTTGTTATTGATAGAAATGATAGAATGTAGGTGACTTGCACTTAAATTCACCTTTTCAGTCTGATTCCAGTCTCATCACTGTTCTGGGAAGGTTCCTAAAGGATTAGGTAACAAGTCAATAAGTGAATATCTTTCCTTTCCCTCCAGTGAGGCTCCTACAGTGACCAGCACCACTTTCCCTTAGTCACATATCAAAATCCCGGACTAAGGAAGATGCCTTGGCTCCTTGGATCATTAGGCTGAGGAGGGTAAGTAGAGTTCTTTAACATGTGAATAACAACAGTCTAAAAGAAGAGCCTGTTGAGAAAGACTGGGCTTCTGAAGAGAAAAACTTCAGATTTCATTTAGATTCTATCATACCTATTCTTTGACCTAGATTGGGTGTCCTTCACAGATTCAGCTTTTAATTATTTTCATCACTGTTCAGTCTCTGGCCTTAACCTGTTGCCCCTGCCTGCCTCAAACCTTGATCCCCTAAGTTTGACTTCATAGGATGTCAGTTACCTTCCTAACCTCAGTTGAGTCTGATCTCAATTACCCGCAATCTCTCCTGACTCCTGCTCTAATTAGGGAATAGTTGCCAACAACAACCACCTGAGAGGCACTATTGATAGGAAGCACACTCCCTCTCTAAATGTCCTTGAGATGTCCATGGGTACTATACAACGTTAGACTTTCTCCATGACTTTCTTGTTAAAATGCTGTTGTTGATTTTGACTCAGAAACAGACTTGAACTGCCCCATCGAGGCTTCTTGGCTGTAATATTTATGGAAGCATATGTTTAGGCCATGCTCCAAAAGAGCTGATAGGTGGGTTATAGCCTTAAACCTTTAAGCTATCAACACTGGGATTAATTGTTTTGTGACACCAGGATTTTTTTTGGCATTGGCTTAATTGTCAAGTTCCAACTTCTTTTCTCTTGGCCTCTCTAAAGCCATATCTTCCCTTCAAATTTCTATCACTCTTGATCTTGTTTGTGCCTTGATGTCCTAACAGAGTTCCTTAGGCTGCCCTAGACAGAGCACACAGGTGCTTTACAGTGAGGCAAACAAAAGTCAATTCCATATTTCCTCCTTGCTACTGAGTAGAGATGTTTTAATGGCTTTGACCAGTTTTCCCATCTTCACAAGGAGCTAATGTTTCCTGTGCTGATGAAAATGAACAAGCGCTGTCAAATCAATTCCCATCAGAGCAACACCATTTGTGTCCCAGTAGAACTATGCTCCATGGGGTTTTTACTGGAAGATTTTTAGAAAGGGCATCATTAGATCTTTCTTCTGAGGAACCCTGGGGTGGATTCCAACTGCCAAGCTTAAAGTTAGCAGCCCATGCGTTAGCCATTTGTGTCATCCGGGTAGTTTACATCAGTAACTGCCCAAGGCCTCTCCGCTTTCAGGGAGCGAGGTTGCATCATCTGCATATTACAGATCGTTAACGAGTCTTCCTCCAATCCTGTTGCCATGTTCTCCTTCACACAGTTCAGCCTTTCAGATGATTTGCTCAGCATGTATCTTGAATTATACAAATTAAAAAAGGATACGCCCTGAAATACACCTTCCCTGACTTTAAGCCATTCAGTATCTCCGTGTCCTCCTAGAATGACGGCTGCTTGGTCTATGGTAGGTTCCCATGGGCACAGCTAAGTGTGCTGTATTGGCCATTCTTCAAGATGCCATCCGCAGTTTGCTATGGATACAGTTGACCTCCTTTTCTTAGTCTATAAAACACCAGCTAACTTTTCTCTGGTGTAACTTTATTAGAGCCAACAGCCCTCTGGTATCAGGAATGGTGTTCCTCATTCCACATCCCTTTATGAATCCAGCTTGGGTAACTGACAGTTTCCTGTTGATGTACAACTGCAGCTGTATCTGAATCATCTTCAACAGCATTTTATTTACAATTGATAGTTATGATAGTGTTTGATAATATCTCCATCTTGTTGGTTCACCTTTCATTGGATTGATCATGAATATAGAGCTTTCCAAGTTAGTGGGTCAGGCAGGTAGCTGTCTTCCTTTTTTGTTTGTTTGTTTGTTTGTTTGCTTGCATAAACGCCGTGAGCATCTCCACTGCTGCATCCATTGGTTGGAACGTAGCCCTTAGTATGCCGTCACTCCCTGGGTGTCTCGTGTTTCCACTGATGCCTTCAGTGCTGCCTGTTGATATCAGTTCTTGAAATGGCTGAACACTAACGACTTCTTTTTGCTACGGGGACTCAGTGTATTACTTTCAACTTTGTTTAAATCTGCCTGCAGCTTTCCAAGGTTGCTCAAGGAATCAAGGTTCAGATTGAGCCTTGATATTTTTCCCCTTCAGTTCTTTTAGCCTGAGAAATGCTGAGCATTAACTTCCCTCTGGGTTTTCTAATTCCAGGTCTCTGCAGCTGTCATCATAATTCGTTGTCATTTCTAGCCACCCTTTGAAATCTTCTGCTCTCTTAGCTAATCATGTCTTCCTTTTCTACATTCAAGAGCAAGTTTCAGAGCCTCTTCCAACATCCACTTTGGTCGGTTCCATCTTTTCTGTCTTTGTAATGACTCTTTGGTCCTTCATGTATGCGATCTTGGATGCCATTCCACAACCAGTCTAGTCTTTAAACTTTAGTATTCAATGAATCAAATTTCTTCTTGAGATTGTGACTAATTAATGTGAGATAAACTCAAAGTCATCTTTTGGTCATCATGGATTTGCTCCAATTTCCTTTGGCCTCAGCTTACATTTGCATATGAGAAATGTATGGCCTTTTTGGCGGTTTGCCCCGCCACTGGATTTCTCCATCATCACATTTGAGTTACTGGGTATAGATGTTCTCTTCCCAACCTTTATAGATCCCACCAAATGATTAGGTGAGATCATGAAAATCTGATGTGTGAGACGCCAGTGAGTAGGTAAGCTAGTTTAGCCATTCTGCTGCTTTTGAAGTGCGATAACTCCAAAGCAGGAGCAGAGAATCTCAGGCCACCAAGAAAGAAGAGCCATGAGCAGAGCAAATCTGAGATCTCTGTGTAGAGAAGTGGTGGTGGACGCAGAGGCACCAGCGCACAAACTAGGAAGCAGACAACAGGCTGCCTGGTTCACTGAAAGAGTGAAAGCCGTGCCTTTGAACGGGAGACTGGCTTTCAGAGTGGGGTGCCCTTTGGGCACATATTGCTGGGAGGTGCCATCAAGCTGGTTGTGACCCATAGTGAACCTTTGCACAATAGAGCAAAACCCTTCCCCGTCCGATGCTATCTTCCCGGTTGTTCCTATGACTGAGTTCACGGCTGCAGCCACTGTGTCAACCCATCTCATGGAGGACCTTCCTCTTTTTCGCTGCTCCTTTACTGTGCCAGGCATGAAGTCCCTCTCCAGTGGGGCGCATGGTAACACTAACAGGGCTTTGTAATATTACCTGAGCAGCACAAAGACCAAGTGAGCACCTGGCTGAGATGCCAAGGATCAGAGAGACACTTGGCTGCAGGTCTGGCTAAGAAGTCATTGTGGAGAAATAAAACTGTATTTTTAGCATTTCTGATCATGATTTGTAACCTGTTATCTTACTTAATAAACTCCATAGTATGCATATTCTCTGGTCCGCTAGCCCTTTGTGGCCATTGCATGGATTGTCAAGCCCATCCAAGAAGCGGAGTGCCGTGGGAGGGATAGCAGAGTGGAGGGTCAAATCATGTCTGACCTCGGCATCACAGGACTTGTCCTAGCACTCCTGCTGACTTGGATTCGCTTTCCTCCTAGTGAAGCCAGCGCGGGTCAGATGTGGTCTCCATGCCATTCCTTCGTCCCTTTCCACAGATGTAGTTGATTGATTCCAGTGCATTCCGTAGACTTATCCAGGTCTATGTATACTGTCGCTGTTGTTGAAAAAATGTTTGTAATAAATAAGTTACTGGTCTTAAAACATTGCATCATGCAATCTCTAGCATCATTTCTATCACCAAGACCATATATTCCAACGGTTGTCAACCTTGATTACATGTATGATCAATTTTATACTGCAGAATTTGGTAGAAATATTCAATGTCTTCATTATCAGCATCGCTGGTTGGTGCACAAATCTGAATACCGGTGAGAGCAATGTTAACTGCTCTTCCTTGTAAGCATACGGACCTTGTCCTATCACTGAGAGTTCAGGATAGAGCGTGAATTTTTTTATGATGATCACTGTGACATCATTCCTCTTCAATTTGTCATTCTAGTCATAGTAATCATCCTATTGCCTAATCGAAAAGGCTAGTACCAGTCAATGAGCTCACTAATGCCTAGGCTATTGATCTTCATATACTCCGTTCCATTTTTGACCCCCAACTCCCCTACATTCAGACTTCTTGGAGCCCACATTCTGGTTACCAGTGGATGTTTGTAGTTGTTTTGTTCCCATTGGGAGCCTCGTTATATCAGCAGATGGAGGTCTGGGAAGTTTTCCCCCATCTCCATTACTCAGCTTTACTCCACTTTGAGGAGGCACCTCTTTGCCAGTCAAACTGGAGCGCCATCTAACCTAAGGGTTTCATCTTCTGGCACTAACTGAAGCAATGCGCCACTGCTGGTCTTCAGTGGTGAATGTTTTTATCAGCAGAGTGCTCTCTTCCTTGCCTGTCTCCGTTTGGAGCTCCACTGAAACTTGCCATCATGGGTGAACCTGCTAGTTTTTGAAAGTCTGCGGCATAGCATCCAGTATGCACAAAAGGACTGAAAACAAACCAGACACCCTATTACCATATTATGATAAACTGACATGAGTGATGGAAATATATGTACTAGTGAGTGCATAGCAAGTTTTCAATATTTCCTATTGAGACTTTCTTTTTTCAATAAATGCTTAGTAAATAGCAGAGCGGGGAAAAGTAACTTTTGATAAAAGGAACTTTAATATCAATGTTATTCATGAACGTATCTTTTCTTTAATAATGGACATTTTCAGTAAAAGTATACATACAGTAGCACAGTTGTTGAAAGCATTATAAAGCTTTTCCAGTTTGTCAGTTTGTGAACCTCTGACTAATATGTAGAGTTACGAGAGCATGCCTAAAAAAATGATGCCTAGAATTTTGGTAAGAATAAAGACCATATCTCATTCTTGATTGTGAAAAAAATAAGGGTCAAATTATTTGGTTTTAATTGCCATGTAAAATCTGCATTTGAGTACTCTATTGTATACTTCATAAAGGAAGTCTCTGTTTGGGTGTGCTTGGGTAAATCCAGCTATGCAAAATCTGAAAAACTCTTGAATTGAAAAATATGGCTATCATTCACTGACAGTCATTTCAAGGGAAAGAGATGCAGGCATTGTGCCACCTAAGATAGCTTTTCTTAAACTTAATTAGCCATGGGAATAGTATTTATTCCCTTTCGTCTAGAGAAAAACAAAGGGCTGTCAGCACCAGATGCATCTGATTTTTGCAGATGTGGTTATGACTTCTGGAATCTTTAAAGATTCATCTAAAATATGCTTTTGGGTCTCCTTTTTTTGGGTGAAACTTTGACAGGATAATAGAATTAGATTTGCTGAATTTCACTAAACTGTAAAGTAATGTGTCATCAGCTTCACTTACTCCTCAAAAAATATTTCTCTTTGTTAATGCTCATCAATCCAGCTATTCAACCCCTAAACACGAAACTCTGGAACAAAAGAGATGACTCCATCCTTTAGGCAAGTGACAAGATGTTAAACATCTAATACTCCCACATTGTAGCAGCAGCTGCCTCTGGTGAAAGCTAGACTCGTTTCGGTTTGGTTTAGATCAAGGAGGAGGAGGAGACATAGAAGATAGAAAGAAGGGTAAGAAACTATTCTGGCAGCGAGAAAGCAAGAGATGATTCTATGCAGATATGGAGGATCCAGATGAGGGTTGTGTCTACTGAGCAAACATTTTCTAAGATGGGCTCCATCAGGTCTGAATCCCTGCCAGTGGTCCTGGGTCTCCACCTTTCCAGGGGCTCACTCTAATGAGAGCGCTTAGCACGCTACATTAAAATGATTTGCCTGTTGAGGGAAAGAATGGGGCCCCAGTCAAGTGCTTTTCCTACAGCCATCATAAATGCTGTAAAGCTTTTAGTTAAGTGACTGCACAGGAAGGACACAGGTGGCCTCTGGGTCATGATGCCTCGCTCTTTTTTTACAATCAATTCCTGATCCCAAGCACTTCTGCCATGATCTCTGGCCAAACAGTATTGACCTAGGTTTCTGTATGCTCAGTTAATTCCATGGACAAAACCTTAGGATGAATGTTTTGTTAACAGTCCTAAACTAGCCCTGGCTTTAATAGCCAAGACTGTTACCTTCTTGAAGTGTCTTTTAAGGAGAAAAGTTAGCAAGACAGAAAAAGTCCTCTAGGACTTTTCATGGTGAGTCCTTTAGCTGGGTGCAAAACCAAAGAAGGTCAACTTGGGGTGTTCACACAGTCTGTTCCAACCATAAGGCTTGTTAACAAAGAAGTTTTCCACTTCAAGTGAGGCATGCCACAGCAGAGTGCTAATTTGGAAACTCAATGTATGAAACTCCCAGTGGCAAAGACAGTTCAGTATAAATAGCATTGTGTCAACGAAAGTTGTTCCTTTTTTCATTCAATGAACTTTTGATGAACAGCTACTGCGTGCCAAGCACTATTATGGCCACTCAAAGATCCAAGCACATAGGGTTGTGTAGGAGTGAAATAAAAAATGGATAAGGCATATGGCTGAGAGACTGGGCAGGTAATTCCATACGTCTCAATTTCATCACTCACAATTCAATGTAGGGATTAAGAATCTACAAATTGTGAAACTTTGGGATAATTTCCCCCTAATCATCATGATGCTTCTATTCTTGGAATTGTATTTCTAGAACCTCTCCATTAAAGAGACAGACCTCTAAACAATGATTGTGTGCCTGGTATTAGTTATACTGCATTAGCTGAGATCCAAGAGTCCCCTGCAGAACTGCATGGCACCATCATTCCAGGGACTGATGCCAGTTTATTTATTGGTGATGCCAGTGCAAAGGTGGAACTCTAGTGCAGTCATCTTACTCATGTTGTATCTGCATCACCACCCCTAAGAACATGCGGATGCGTACAATAAACCATATTAAATACAGCTGTAGAAATCATGATCCCCCAGGGATCACCCCGTTTAGTTATGAGCTATAGCAATTATAACAGACTCCTGGTTGCATAAGTTGATTCTCTTCTTTCAATGCTTTGATAGGGAACTCATTTTTCTGTTGTTGCTGTTGTTGTTGGTAGGTGCTATTGAGTCCGTTTAGACTCAGAGCGGATGAAACACTGCTTAGCTCTGTACCATCCTCACGATGGTTCTTATGTTTGAACCCACTGTGTCAATCCATTTGTTGAAATTCTTCCTCCATTTTTGAAAAGGAAGACTACTTTACCAAGCATGATGTCCTCCTCCAGGGACTGGTCTCTCCTGAAGAAAATGTCCAAAGTGCATGCTGATACAGAATATCGAAAGTACCATGTACTGCCAAACAAACAAACCTGTCTTGGAAAAAGGGGTGCCAGCATGCTCCTTAGAGGCAAGGATAGCAAGAGTTTGTCTCACATACTTTGCACAGGGTTTTCTAGTTCACTTTCAATCCCCAAACATATTTTCTGCTTCTACCATACCTGACTTGTTACCCTTCCCCGGCGGTATCACACAATGTGGCAGTCAACTTGATGGGGTGTTGGGGTGGCATCTAGCTGGTCAATCAGGCCATAGTCAATGAGGCCTCTGTGTGGGCATGCCTTTTCCTGAGGATTCTGGGAACTCCTATCTTCCTCCCTGGAGGCGGGACACACACTCTCCCTGTGAGACATTCCTGATGACAAGCCAGATGGAGCCAGAGCCCGGGAGCTAGCGGAGCCCCGTGGAGATGCTCCACACCAGCATTGAGATGCTTCCATCACTGGATCCACAAGGCTTTCCACTCACTGGCCCGTGATCTCCCTGCACCACGGCATCATTGCATGTGTTGCGTGCATCTGAAGAGGAATGTATAAACTGGTGTAAAACATATGGGCTAATATAGGACTGATGGACTTGATCTGGACTGGGCTGGGATGTTTTCTCAATATACAATTACTGTTTATATAAAGCTCTTTCTTACACACATATGAGTATCTATGAATTGGTTTATCTGGTTAACCCAGACTAATTAACACACAGGTTCATATCTCTTTGCCTTTGCTGTTTCCCTTTCATCCTCTCTTCTCTTCTCTGCTTGGCTAACTTCCAGGTGAAAGCTAAATGCCATTCCTTTCAGTAACACTTTCTGGATCCTTCCCAATGTCCAAGACAAGCCTATTCTTGGCCACATGCTTATATATCAATCACTTCCTGGACCTCCTCACTAGATGGAATGCCTCCAGGTTTAGGCCGATGTGTTTTCATCCTTGTATCTCCAATGTTTACTACTGGATTCAGTATATATTTGATATATAATAAATGTCAGAAGAATGACAATCTAGGGGAATAACCTAACAAAGTAATGGAATCACATAAATGAAAAGGCAAGGGAAAATGACACATTGATAGAGAAAATCAGGAAAATAAAAAGAAAGTTAATGTATTTAGTTTGCTACATGTGTTTATATAAATATACTACTAGAATATTTGGAATTAAAGCCTGATACAGCTAACCCTAGGAATAGTTCCACACCTTTGAAATTAAACATTTCATATTTTAATTCTATTTCCCCCTGATTTTTTGAAGTAGCTTCATTAATATTGTGAGTAAATTGATCAAGTAAATTTCCTAGTCCTAAACACAGTCAATTAAACAGTCAACTAAACAGGTACATATTGTTCAGGCTGTTATATGTCTTCCTCTAACATAATGAGTTCAATCAATCAAATCTAATACAGAGACCATCAATTGCTCATATGTAAGTTCAGGATAAAGCTGAAGAAAATTAAAACAAGCCCACGAGAGCCAAAATATGACCTTGTGTCTATTTTATCTGAATTTTGAAATCATTTCAAGAATGTATTTGACACAATAAACATTAATGACAGAAAGCCTTCACTCATGAAGAAAGCAAAAGGTCATTAAAAAGAAAAGAAAGAAAAGATCAACATGGATGCGAGACTCTGAAACTTGTTCTTAATCAATTAATAATTTAGAGTGGCTAAAGCTAATGGGAGAAAGGATGAAGTCAAAGAACTGCATAGAAAATTTCAAAGTGCAGCTTGAGAAGACAAGGTAAAATATCATAATGAAATTTTCAAAGACCTAGAGTTAGAAAACCAAAAAAGAAGAACGCATTCAGCAAAGCTTAAACTGAAAGAACGAATGGAAAGAGAAAAAAAGCCAAGCCTCAAGTTGCAATACTGCAAGTTTCTATGGGCAAGAGATTGAGTCATTCAGAAAGCATCAAGAGAAGATGGAAAGAACACCCAGAGTCACTTTGCTAAAAATACTTGCCATTTCAGGAGGTAACATGCGACCAAGAACCAATGATGTTCAAGGAAGAAGTTCAAACTGCACTGAATATATTAGCTGAAGTCAAGGCTCTAGGAATTGATGGAATGCCAACTGAAACGTTTCAATAAGTTGATGAAGCACTGGAAGCATCTATTGGTCTATGCTAGGAAATTTGGAAAACAGCTACTTGGTCAACTGACAGGAAGAAATCCATTTGTCCCCATTCCAAAGAAAAATGACCCAATGGAATGTTGAAACTGTAGAACAATGTAATTGATATTGCATGCAAATGAAATTTTGCTGAAGATCACCCAACAATGGTTGCAGAAGTACATCATACAGAGGTTTAGACCTGATTCAGTAGAGGATGTTGAACAAGAAATGTCATCGCTGATGTCAGGTGGATCTTCACTCAACGCAGAGAACACCAGAAATATGTTTACTTGTGTTTCATGGATTCTGCAGAGACATTTGACTGTGTGGACCATAATAAATTATGGATAACCTGCAGAATAAGGGGAATTCACAACCATGTCACCGTGCTCATTTGGAACTTGTTCCTGGATCAAGAGACAGTTGTACCTCCTGATCCTTGTACAGAACAAGGGAATACCACATGGTCTAAAATTAGGAAAGGTGTATGATAGGGTATCCTCTCACCATACTCGTTCAATCTGTATGCTGAGAAAATCATCAGAGAAGTTGGATTATATGAAGAATGTGGCATCAGGTTTGGAGGAAGAATTAATAACAACTTACAATATACAAATGACACAACCTTGCTTGCTGAAAGTGAGGCCGATTTGAAGCACTTGCTGATGAAGATCAATCATTGCAACCTCGAGTATGGATTACAACTCAATGAAAAGAATTCCAAAATCTTCACTACTTGATCAGTAGGTAACATCATGATCAATGGGGAAAAGTTTGAAGTTGTCAAGGATTTTTGTCTTGCTTGGATTCACAATCAATACTCATGGAAACAGCAGTCAAAGAGATCAAAAGATGAGATGCATTAGGTAAATATGCTGCACAAGATTGAGAAACAAGGATGTTACTCTGAGGACCAAGGTGCACCTGACAAAAGCCAGTGTATTTTCCACTGCCTTATATGCATGCAAAAGTTGAACACTGAATAAAGACTGAAGAAAATGTTTGTCTTTGAAATGCAGTACTGAAGAAAAGTGCTGGAAGTACCCAGGAACATTGGGGGGGTGAGGGCGGAGGTATCTTTAGTGGCACATAGCTGGGAGGGAAAAGTGACTTAGAGCATCTGGGGGGTATCCCGGGAGTCCCGACCGGGTGCTGTAGAACACTGGGACACAGAATCCTGCATCATTGGTACACTAGGCATGCTCCAGAAACTGCCTCTGGAAGAGCCCCCTACGGGAATCCCACTGGGTGAACCTCAAACACACTTGAAACCATGGAACTTAAGCCAGAAAACACATGGTGTCTGAGGAAGCAGAAGACAGTTGTACCACAAAAGGTGTACTGTTGGTTGGTGGACAAACTTGATCTTGCTACATCAACGCCCTGTATGCCTTATTAAGATACATACTACTCCGGCAATCCTGTGACAGCTATTCTGTTATATTTTGCTTATGATTGTTTATATTGGATGTATCTCAGAGGTGCACTGCCACTGGGAATCACCCTCTAGAAACTGTGTTATTTGTTTCTCTCTTTTTTGGTAAATGAAACTCAGGGATGTTGAGCCCCTATAGAAAGAAAACATAACAAGGGTTTGGGGTGAGATATAAAGGGGAGGGAGAAAAAAAGGAAATTATGTCAAGAAGCTCAGGAAGGAAAAGTATGTTTGGAGAGGGATTATGGAAGCAATTGTAGAATTATGTTTGACATGATTGAACTCTGAAATAATATGACATATGTATTAGTTCTGAAGTTCCTGCTTAAAGAAAAAGAAAAAGGGAAAAAGCATAGATCCAGGGATAAGTTTTAGGCTTGTACTAAATCATAGCTCCAACTTAACAATCAGTTCTTACATCATGGCCCTGCTCAATATTCACCTTCATGAAATGATCACTAAAGATCAGGGTGCTGGAGAAAAGTATGGTAAAGAAAGCAGATGGTGCCTGGCTATCAATTGAAATAATGTCTGTAGCCTTCAAGGATTGTATCCAAACAAGCAGCCTTCAAAGCAAGGAGTCAACTAAGTCCATACTTAAGAAGCACACCAGCTCTGTGTTACAAAGACTGCAATTACCAGATTCGAATATAGTGAAGAGAAAAGTTTCAGAGCTAAAATTTGAGCACGCAATTTGGAAAATGCTGTGGAGGACAGTGGGATACCAGAAACCCAGGGTGCATCTGTAGAGTAATCAGAGCCGCTGGCAGATCTGCACTAGGCAAAGGCAAGGGTCCTGAGCAGCCCTACTATCAGGCAGAGATCATTGTAATCTTGGTTATCCTGGATTGATCTGGATATTGGGCCAGTTGACCTCCCTATAGACAGGACTTGGCTTTTTGAATGTTGGTGGGTGTCTTCTCCCACTGATGCATTATTTGTATTCTTATCTTCATACTAATAGGATCTGATCCTTATCATCTTAGTGTGATTTGTTTGTCATTGTTTTCTGTTGGGGTTTCCAGCTGTGAAGCACAGGAAGAGTGAAGGTATAATGATAATAACTGATACAAGGCATTACAGGGAATGCAGGGGTGGGGGGTGGGCAATAGGAAGGGAAAGGGGATTTGGGCAGTAAATAATGAAGGCAGGAAAGGGGAGAGGGAGGGATCACTCAAACTGATCGTGATTGCAAAACTCAGTTAAAAGGTGATTTAACCCTTGGTGGGGGATGCAGGGGAGGTGAGGCTCTACAATAGTTATGGTGGTGATTGTACAACACCTCTTGAGGTGCTTGAATGATTGAACTCTTCAGCTGTATGATATGTAAATTCTGTGCCAATAAAACTGTTGGTGGGGGAGCAGACAATAAGGACAAACTGGTCTATCTTGGAAGACTTATAACCAGAGTGCTCCTCAGAGGCAAGAATGGCAAGACTTCATCTTATGTACTTAGGAGATATTGTCAGGAGAGACCAGTCACTGAGGGACGTCATATTTGGTAAGATGGAGGGGCAGCAGAAAAGAGGAAGGCCCTCACGGAGAAAACTGACACAGTAGCTGCAGCAATGGGCTCGGTCCTAGCTGTGAAGAAGGTTCAGGCCCATGCGATGTTTCCTTCTATTGTTCATAGGGTCACCCTGGGTCAGAATCAACTAGACAGCACCTAACAACAGTATATAGAGCTTGATAGTCCGAATCTTGATAGGAAGCCCCTCATGATCTTCCTGTAAAGATTGAAGATGAATTATGTTCGACTTTAAGTTGCCCTTGAACTCAGAAATGTTTGACTTTAAAAAAAAAGCGGGGTGGCAGGGGGTGGGGGGTGAGCAGACCTAGAAAGCATAAGCAGGAGAAAATCTGCTTACAAAACACAATCTAGATCATTCATATCAGAAAGCAGTTCTGAAACACATTTGCTGATTGAATATTACTTCATATAAGTGACATTTTAGAACAACTACCATGATCAGCATTATTATATAATGCTTTAACAAATTTTATTTTAATTCTGTCAAAATGTAATTTTTTTCTATATTTGTCTCGTGAAATACTATTGTGGAAAAGAACGCAAGACTCATTTGAGATCAAACTATACAGATCTGTTTGTTTTGTTTTGTTTTTTGGATCTGTTTTTTTTTTAAGAATAAAAAATATTCACTTGGATAAAGCCAAAATAGTTAGATTTGTTTTTTTCTCAGGCATTTAAAGTGCTTTCTGTTTTTATCTAATACTCTGTCCTATTTTCTAGCAGGTAGACTCAGAACTCACTATTTTGCCGCAAGGCTTACAAAGAAAAATTGAAGCCCTTACCCTGATTTCAGTTATTTTCATGTAAATAACTGCTACCTAGAAATATCCAGAAAGGACTTCCATCCAAACATCCTTTGGCTGGAGAATGGTCAACATTGTTCAATTTGACAAATATGTGGGGTAGATGGATGAAAAGCTAGTGAGAAATTTATGGGCAAAGGTGCTATTTAATGAGAAAAACTCGTGTTCCACTATCTCAAAGAGAATAAATGATAAAAACCAGGGGAGTGCCTGAAAGAGGGTTCTAAATTCCAGGCAGACATCGGCTTCCTCTTCTCTGTTTCAGAAAGGTCTTTGCCCAGCTCTGTGTAGAATTATGAAATTTGGAATATATGTCTTTAGTTTAAAGCAAAAGCGTCCCAGGGACAATATTAGGTTCTTTCTATGTATCTTTTCCAATCTTTGCTAAAACAAAACAGGAAATGTCAGGATCTTTATTTGGGTCAATAAGACCCAAGTTTAAACTGTTATTAGAAGGCATACCTGGAATTTGAATCCGGATCTCTGTGGCTCCAGGATGCATACTATTTCTCAGAGTGGTAAACCAGCTCCCCTCCTCTGCCCTGAGCAAATCATTCCTGCCTCCTCAGTCTCTCTCTTTGAGACACTTGCTCTGGGTCTGGTTCTGATCCATAACTTGGTGGCCATGTTTCCAGCTAGTTCACAGAGCCCTGCTCTACCCTGTGCATACATTTGATTTGCAATAGTTCCCACATTTTTTGTAGAGCAAAAATCTGTTTCTTGTTCATCTTTGCACTTCCATTCATGTTCAGTAAGGTACCTTCCTCATTATTATTTGTGGAACTGAATTTTAAATCCTGCTATTCATCATGGAATACATTCCTAATTGACTCCATTTCACATGTTCTCTCTACAAGTGGAGCTCATGGCCGGCTGCTCATCTCCAGGTGATGAATCGTGCTGGGTGGGGCCAGCCCTGTACCTGCAGTCAGAATGTCCCAGGGCTCTTGGTTCCAGGCACAGCCAGTTGAGTCCATTTTGGTCAATGAAAATATGCAGAAATATGTAGGCAGATTTCAGGGAAGGTATTTTATTTCATAGAAAATATGTGTGTGTGTGCGTGCGTGTGTGTTAATTAGGACTCATGATGCTCCATAGGGTTTTCTCAAACAGTTAATGTCAAGTCTCTCTTCTGAGGTGCCTTGCTATGGCTTTGATTCTCCAAACTTTTGGTTAGAAATCCAGTTGTCAACTCTTTGTCCCACTCAGAGATGTGAACTCCCCACTTGGCTGTCTGTTTGTCTGACTGTGGTAACTAGTGCATGACTGCTACTTCAGATATCAGCAGCTCACCCAGCGCGAAGGGAAACACAGCTTCCAGACCAGCAACAGACTATGGAGAAGGAATTCCATTTCAGAGGAATTGGTCAATGACAACACTACTGATAGTATCAAAACATTGTTAATTACTGAAAACCTCATGAATAGAAGCAGAACCTTGCCAGAGAAAGTGGCAGAACATGAGTCCCTCAGGATGGAAGACTCTCGAAACACAACCGAGGAATTTGTCTTCTCAAAGTAGAATCGACCACAATGCTGTGCGTGGAGTAACTCCTACAGGAGTAAAGCCATCGGGAC
>NW_022104341.1:48793505-48795530 GCF_000313985.2 Echinops telfairi
GATGAATTGTATGAGCCCCAATAAATGGATTTAAAAAGAAAGCTGGAAACAAAGAAGAAGAAACAGTAGTTTGAAAACAAGGTATTGGTGATAGAAACAAAGCTGGAGAAAACATGATAGAATTTTGCTAGACCAATCACTTCTTCGTTGCCAACATCTTTTTCACCAGCACAAAAAGCATCTATGGACTTTCCCATGCGGAATTCTCAGAAATCAAATGGACGCATCTGTGGGAAGAGACCGGGACAAGCTCAATGTCCACAGCTAAAGCAAGGCCAAGGTTGACTGGAACACACCGTCATTTGATCATACGCAAGTTCAGATTAAAGCTGGAGAAAATTAGAACAAGTCCACAAGAGCCAGCATACAACATACAACATACACCAGAATGTGAAGAGCACCTCAAGAACAGGTCTGACACTAACGGCAGAGACCTGATGAGCTATGGGAGGGCACCAAGAACATCGTCCACGAAGCAGGCAAAAAGGTTATTAAAACATAGGACGAAAGAAAAGATCGAAGTGGATTTCAGAAGAGACTCTGAAATGTGTTCTTAATTGTAGAGTTGCTAAGGCAAATGAGAGAAATAATGAAGGCAAAGAGTTGAACAGGCAGCATATAAAAATGAAGTAAAATTCTAAAATGAAATTTGCAGAGACCTAGAGCTAGAAGACCAAGAAAGAGTAATACTATCAGCATATCTTTAACTAAAGAAAATACTCAATCCTCGAGGTGCTTGAAAGGAAGCAGATTGAATCATGTAGGAAGCATCAAAAGAAGATAGAAGTAATAGAGTCACCGTCCCCAAAAACAGCTAATCGACATTTCCATTTCAAGAGCTAGCATTGAACAAGAACCAACAGTAGTGAAGGAAGAAGTCCAAGCTGCACTGAAGTATTAGCCACGAACAAGGCCAGGAGTACCAACTGAAATGTTTCAAGACACCGATGAAGCCCTGGAAGCACTCACTTGTCTATGCCAAGACATTTGCGAAACAGCTCCCTGGCAACTAACTGGAAGAGATCCATGTTAAGATACCCCACATAAAAGTGACTCAACAGCAGTACCAAATATAGACTATAACATGGGATTACAATTTTACTGATGATCAGCGAACAGTTGTAGCAATCGATTGACTGGCATCTGCTAGAGCTCCAGGCCAGATTCAGAGGAGGATATGAGATGAGGGCCATCATCGCTGATGTTGGATACTTTGTGGTGGAAAGCAGGAAATACTCGAAAGATATTTCCTTGTGCTTCGTTGACTATTCAAAGGCATTTGGCTGTGTGGTCATAACAAGCTATGGATAACCTTGAGAAAAATGGGAATTATAGAATTCCATTGTGCTCATGTGGAATTGTACATGGATCAAGAAGTGGCTGTGTGAACAGAACAAGGGAAAATGGTATGGTTTAAAATCAGTATTTTATGCACAACCTGGTTCTGCACTCTGCAGGACTAAGTTATTAGAGGGAAATTGAGGACTACTCCTTTCTCAAAGCCACTTGTCAACTTGGAGTTTCCGTTACTATATAGGCATAATACCAGCATCAAAGAACAAAAACTCAAATCATTGTAAATCAGGGTGAGTGCAGAGTGGAGACCCAAAGGCAACTGGACATCCCCTTACTGAAGGGTTGCATGGAGGAGATGAGCCAGTCAGGGTACAGGGTAGCAACAGTGAAACATATAACTTTCCTCTAGTTCTTAAATGCTTCCTCCCCCTACTATAATAATCCCAAGTCAACCTTACAAATCTGGCTAGACCAGAGGATGTACATTGGTACAGATAGCAACTGGTAATTCAGGGAATCCAGGACAGATGACCCCTTCAGGACCAGTGGTAAGAGTGGGATACCTGGAGGGTAGAGGGAAGGTGGGGTAGAAAGGGGGAACTGATTATAAGGATCTACATGTAAGGGGGAACTGATTACAAGGATCTCCTCCCTGGGAAATGAACAACAGAAAATGGGTAAAGGGAGATGTCGGACAGTGTAAGATATGACAAAATAATAATAATTTAT
>NW_022104341.1:48795876-48800772 GCF_000313985.2 Echinops telfairi
GGAGCATAGATCATAAATATATATATAATCTATCCTCCCTGGCCCACCAACTGGAAGAGATTCATATTTATAGCCTAAAGAAAAGTGGCCCAACAGAAGTACAAAGTACATAATGTCAGTAATATACCATGAGATAAAATTTTACTAATGGTCAGTGGTATACACACACACACATATATATATATACATATACATATACATACATACATACACACACACATACATGAGAGAGTACCCCTGCCTAAAAATGAAAGCAAGCTCCACTGGGCGGAGCTTTCATAGTAAGCATTTTCCCCACTAGGCGAACATTAGGCAACTCCCTCTGAGTTAGTACATCCAGTGACTTAGCCTGGGAAAGTTCTCTTTGGTCACAGTGAATATTTTCATATAAGCAGTTTTGCCTGAACCTCATTTTTTGTGACGGCTGACTTAAGAGAACAGTGTGTGGCTGTTAAAGTTTGTTTCTTGCTACAGAAACTGTTGTGATGTAGAACACAACTTATAAGAACAGCACTATGGGAAAAACTCACGTGTACGAGTGGCTTAGTGATTTCAAAAAGGTGAAATGTCACTTGATGACAAACCTTGGTCTGGATCAAGAACGGAAGCTTCCAGAACGGTTGAAAATGTCAACTCATAAGTACATCTGGAGTTCGTTCCACCAGGTCAGACTGTTAATCAAGCTTTCTATTTAGAAGTTCTGAAAAAATTGCCTAACAGTGTGTGACAAAAAAGGCCTGCTTTGTGGCAGACGGGGGACCGGTTTAGCCACCATGACAATGCACCTGCTCCGTTACTTCAGATATATCATCAAGAGAGACCGCTTCCTGGAAAAAGACATCAGGCTCAGTAAAGTGGAAGGTCAGCGAAAATGGGTGGACGCTTAACAAGCTGGATTGACACGCGAGCTCAAACATAACCACTGGCAGGACAGCACAGGGCCGGTGGTGTTTCCTTCTGTTGTAGAGAACCCGGGATTGAATCGAAACCGACTCAATGGCACCTCAGAGAACACTAGAGAGCATTTCTGCTCTGTCTTACAAGGTCACTATGCACAGGAATCGGTACAATGGCAGTGGGTTTGTGTTTTGTTTTTCACCAACCTAAAGGTTGGTCCAAGTTCATCCAGAAACACCATTAAAAAAACCCCAGAAACTCCAAGGGGACAGTTCTACTCTGTAACACATTATGGAGGAATGAGGATGCCACCATTCAGAAGGCAACAACTGTTTTTTTAGTTTCGGTTTTAGACTCATATTTAACATACACTTGAAGTGTACTTGTCTTGAAATATTAATAACAGATTCTATGGGATCTTACAAACAAAGCACTATATTATATTCATAACTAAATTAATATGATGATTTCATCAATAATTTCTTCAACATGTTTCATTTGGCAAAATGCACTATGCTGTTTAATGTGTCAAGCAAATAGTGATTTTCAAAAACTGGGTCTTCCCTGAAGGAAAATACACAATATAGACAAGGATACTAAGTTGAAAATGGTAAGGGGGTAAAAAAATGATACAAAGTCTCTAAAAAGAGAGAGAGTCTGTCCCTTAAATCTAAGGATGGGATTAGGGAATGCATATATACAGTAGGAGGTGCCTGAGTCTCGGAGGAATGGTGACAGTGATAAAGGGATGGCGATCGAATGCATTAGAACCAGAGGCATCCAGAGAGACTGGCAGGTCCTGGGCTTCTTAAATTTTAATGTGTGTTCTCAACTCACCTGCTTAAAAATCTTGTTAAAAATGCAGATTATGGTTCAGCTGGTAGGAGGTGGGGCCTGGGACTCTACATTTCTAACAAGCTCCCCGGTGACATAAAAGCTGCTGATCCGTGGCAAGTGCTTCCTTGACATGCCTCACTTATTAGCAGTGGAGAAGTTCATGGGCTCAGGTTGATGTACGCTCAAACCTCAGGCCTGCGTTTTTCACAGCAGCTTGCTTTCTGTGTTTCAGTTCTCTCATTTGTAGGCTCCAGATAAATAACTCCTACCTTACAGAAAAGTTGTGATAGGTAAATTATATGACTGACATACAAAAACTGCACAACAGTGTCGAGAACATAAAGTAATCAAAACATGCTACCTATCTTCCCTTCGCCTTCTTTGCTTGCATTAGGATTGCCACCTGTGCCTATCCCCACGTCCCCATCTTCTCTCCAGAGTCTAGACTGTATCTGCATCCTGTCATGTGTAGGAGGGCAGTTATAATTGACAAGTAAATATGTACCTGGTTCAGGCCAAAAAGGGAATTCACTTTTCTATTTCTTTGGAAGAGAATGCAAGATGGTATAATCTCCAGTAAAATTTTTGTACATGTTTTCAATTGAGTAAGAAATTAAGTACACCACCATTAATACCACCAATTTAAGGTGTTTTCTATTTGTTTTGGTTTTTTGTTTTGTTTGCTTTTCATTCTAATGTATCTAATACAAGAATTACCTTCTACCCAGGTCCACGATTTGGTTTTTTTTCAGGCTCCTTTGGTTACAGTTATTGAAATACCAGAGGATACCTCAGTCTCATAGATTCCGCAGAGACAATACGACACACTGACTTGTGAAATGCCTTCTCTATTATGAAATACTAGCGAGCCAAATACTAGCGAGCCAAAAACAAGGGCCTGGCCATTTTCTCAAAGATACGAGGGTTGGATTTAGTCCACATGGAAGGCGCTTACAGGTGAAAAGGGAAAGGAAAAAAAATCAGCCACAGGAATTAAACCTGTTAAACTGTGCAGTGCCATTGTAATAGCTGCTTCAGAAATCTATTTAGAAATCATTGCTCTTGTGTCTGACTCATTCCAGAGACTCCAGCATCACCCACTTCGTATTACCGCAAACATAGCAACAGTTGCCATGTTGGCAAGAGCTTCGCAGCACAAACACTGGAGTGGGCGGGGGCCGGGCGGCGTGGCGTGCCCTGTACAGATTGATCGGGTGGCTGTTCTCCTTGGTCCGGGCCTGTGTCCCATCAGGCATCCCAGCAGAGCTGAAGAAGTCTCCAAATTCTTACTTGCAGTTTAACACAAAGCTAACAACCCAAAGCAGGACCTGCTTGCTTTGACGTGGGCGTGGGCAAGAGTGGCTCTGGGCCCTTGTTTTGTATAGGTGTGGGGGGAAAGGAGCTTTTTTCGTGCATGAAAAGCTCATAAAGGGCTCGTCATCGGAACGTCGGGCTATTAGCTGTCCCAATATGTCATTTGATCTCATTGAATGCTGAGCAATCCGTCCCCATCTTTGGAGCAGTTCGCCTCTGGCAGCTCCGTGGCTGGGACTTGGTTAATTAGCGCTACACCACGCTGGAAGAGGGGAGAGCACTCTGGTTCCCTCTTTGGGGTCACCAGGGAACCCGTTTCAGGGCGCTGAACGAGGGTAGAAACGGACTCGAATGAAAGCCTCGGAATCGCTCAATCTTTTCATGCAAATCTTTTGTGCTGGACAATAAACCCCGGTCCTTAAAGCTTACGGAAAGAATAGGTGCCAATTGCACACCCCATAGGGCTCTTCTCACATCTTCCTTTTATATTGATTTCCCATTTTTCATCATTTCGTCTGCTAGACGGCAGGCATTTTGTTTGAGGGTCTTTCTTTTACATTTTTAATGGAGAATGGCTGTTACGAACTAAGTGTGGTTTTAAAAGTCAAGGATTTAAAGAAAAAAAGAATGGACATTTCTCACATGCTCCTCCACTTTAAGGCTGCACGCCTTTGTTCTGTGAAATCTGAGTCCTCTGGCAGCACAGACAACATGCAATAGGCGGAGGCGCCGCAGGCGCCGCAGGGTGCTCACTGGCTGCCAGGTGGCGCTGGAGAGCAAGGCCAGTTACAAGTGCCTGGGCAGGGCTGCTCTAGGTCCAGCCACATAGGCCAAAAGGGGGCTCTCGCATAGAGCCCCATCATTCACCACAGAGCGTTTCCAATTAGGGCTATTTGTAGGATCCCAGCAGCATGAAATGCAGAGTGCAGTGGCAATCGATTTACACTCCTTTCACTTTGTGTCTGGATTTTTGCCTATAGAGATCGCTTGCTTACATCACTATAGGGCTTTCTTGCTATAGCACTTAGGTCTGTAGTGAAGAGGATTTGTCTGAAGATACATAGATGACTGGATTTATATTTTGGACATTTGTGGAAACAATTTTGACTGTCCGTCCTCCCCAATGCACACAACTTTCTCTCATTTTCTACTCCTAATAAGATGGGCATTCACGGACCTGGATCCATCTCATAAAGGGGAGATAGCAAGAGTTTCCACACTCTCATAGAAAGGTGCATAGTTATCTATTTTCCCTGTCAGCCTCATACCCCGTGACATTATGAAATGTTCTGCGTTTGTTAATTAGAGAAATAGACGCGCACCTCCAGACGATGTGAGCTTAAAGAGAAAGAGATAAAAGGCAGCTGATAGGCATCGTGGCACTTGCTTAGATACCATCTGCTCTCCTTTGGCTTTTATATTTCCACTGCAGACTCCTAATGAGCTTTATGACTGGCCTTCAGCAAGTGGGTGTCATAAAAAGTATACATCCCAGAGATAATAACTATCTTGAGTGGGGCGGGGGTCCTGTCCTTGGACTCAGGCAAGTAACATCTGAGTTTTTATATTATTTGAACTGAATTCTCAAACAATTTCTTATTAAAAAAAAGTTCTTATACAACTGAAGTGAGTGAGGTCTATAGAATTTAAGTCACTTGACCAACATCTCTGAGTTAGTAAGTCAACTCTGTTTACACACAGTGGTTCTCAACCTGAGGGTCGCGACCCCTTGGGGGGGTGTGTCGAATGACTGTTTCACAGGGGTCGCCTAATTCATAACAGTAGCAAAATTACAGTTATGAAGTAGCAACGAAAATAATTTTATGGTTGGGGGTCAGCATAACATGA
>NW_022104341.1:48801592-48802990 GCF_000313985.2 Echinops telfairi
ATCTATCCGCGGGACAAAGATGGATCTTTCTACTCTAGTAAAGAGTGATTGGCCTAGGAAACACAGTTGTACCCTCTCCTGTAAGGTAGCTGTGAGGTGACAACTACTCCATGGCAGGGAATTTTGAGCTTTTTGTTTTCTTTTAGTTTGGTTTTGGTTTGGTCTATATAAAAATCAAATAGCTTATTTTAAAAGTCTACTGAGCAGGAATGAGTTAAAGCAAAGTGGCTGGTATCAGAGTCACAGTCAGAATGGAAAATTCCCCTGCAATTCAAAGTTGTATTGACGATTGTCTGCATTCTGTTGGGTCTGGCTGAGCTGTCACAGAGGTAGTTCAGTACTCTGGATAGCTCCCAGCTGGGTTCCCCTCCCCCCCTCATCTAACTTATTTAAATGGTTTGAGTCTCCATTTCATCAGAAAAAGGGAAACAGTGAGCACTGCCCCAGAGTTTGCTCCGATTATATGGGGACACTATCGAATTCATTTCATAAACATGTACTTAGCACCTACCCTTGTGTTAGGAACTGTTCTAATCACTGCAGATAAAAGTGAAATAAGAAACAAAGTTCATATCCCCACGATTTTTAAAAACTAGTGTAGATATTGGGGGTGGGGGCAGTACATGAGTGGCTAAAAATAGAATTCCAGGTGAAAGTGTGTTCTATAAAGCTCTCATACCAGTCCAATCAGTCCAATGCCTGTCGACTGATCCCAGACACAACATCTTGGAGTCTCCGTCCTGACTTAGAGATGTTTGACTCGCCAGATGCCATAATTAAATGAGCCACTGCTTAAATAAGCGTACCTCAATAAATCCTGAGCAAGATAAATGAAAATAAATCCATTCCTAGATCCAGCATAGCTAAACTGCAAGAGACAATAACAACAATAATGTGTGGCTAGAAAGCAAGCGATGATTGAAAATAATGAAATGACTGCACGATTCACAGGAGACGTTTCAACAGCAACAATATATGTGGAGTCCTATCTTGAAGGTACGCAGAAAAATAATTGAACACCTAAAACTCTCTTTATGTTAAAACATGGGCTGGAGAAAATAAAGCTGTTTCCAGATTAAAAACATAACAGAATGCTTACTAATAACAGTCAAGCTAGAGCAAATTTTAAGGATTCAGTTGAGAAATAGGAAAATGATTTTAGCAGGAAAGCCTGAAGTGTAAACAAAATGAACAATGAAACAATAAAATAGCTAAATCTAAATAAAACCTTAGTTTTATAAAATAAGTTCTAAGTAAAATAATAGAGAAATGATTATGTCAGTCAAGAGGGAACAATTTGTAATTAAAATACTTTAACAATCTTTCTTGTGTTTGGCAGAAGGATAAATATATTTACTATATAATTTATTAACTTATATATTATGTTAATGTTCCCAC
>NW_022104341.1:48803785-48806391 GCF_000313985.2 Echinops telfairi
GTTGGGATGTGTTCTCAATGTTCAATTGCTCTTGTATACACATATGAGTGCCCCTGGATTTGTTTCTCTACTCTACCCAGACTGACACAGGGCATTCAGGTTGTGTCCTTCTGTTTATTATCATGAACATACTGTGCTGATGACCAGGAGTGTCTAGAGTTACTCATTTCACAGTTCTTATTTCTGTAGGATCTCACTGATCTAGCCATAGATACAATTGTGAGGTATTTCTATTTCCATCTTTCTATGGAAGTGTTGTGCCACTTTCCAAACTGGTTGTACCATTTTACAACCCTGCTAGCAGGGCCTGAGGGTTCTGGTTCCTCCTCACCCTTGCAGTGTTTGCTGTTTTGTTGAACTTTACTGTTATTGCTGGAGTGAGATATCACATTATTCTCTTGATTTGCATCTCTTGAATGGTTAATGATTGGAAGAAATTATTTAAGTGTTTGCTAGTCAACTGAATGTCTTCTTTGATGGTGTCTGTTTATATTGGATTATTTGTCTTTTTGTTGTTGAGGTATTTGAGTCCCCCCCACCCCAAACCATTTTATTGGACGCTAACAGATATCATATTGTTTCATAGTTTAATCATATCAAGCAGTGTGGTACAATTGCTACCACAATCAGTTTCTAAACAATCTCTTCCTTCTTGAGCTCCTTGATATCAGCTCTGTTTGCCCACTACCCCACCACCCCAAACCTCTGTTATATCCCCTACAAACCGTTATTCTACTTACTGTCTTTAAGGACCATCATAGATTTTTGTTATATGTTTTTCAGTATGTGAAACCCAGGATTGAGAAATTTAAGTTAAAATAATTTTCTTTCTTTTTTTAAAAAAGAGATTTGTCCCTTGTCAGATATAGCATCACCAAAAAAATTTCCCGGTCTGTGAATTTTCTTTTAACTGTAATGGTGAAACCTTTTTGATGTGAATAAATGCTTACTATTAAGGAGGTACTTGCCAACTACTTTGTCTTGCTGTTCATGAGTTTTTAGTAGCATCTGATAACATCCGTATGCAAGGATTAGGGCCTCGATTGTTTGGATAATGTTTACAGTTTTGGTTTTCCATTTAGGCTCTTTGTTATATCTTAGGTCCATTATGTAAATGGTATGAGATTTGGCTCTTATTTAATTTTCCTAGAAATGAATTTTCAGTTTTGCCAGCAACATTTGTTAAATAAACTACAGATCAGCTGTCCATAAGTGGAAGAGTTTACTTCTGGGTTTTCAATCCTCCTCCCTTGTTCTGTGTGTCTGCCATTAACCAGTACCAGGTTGTTTTGATTACTGTCATTGTGCAGTAAGTTTTGAGATAGGAAAGTGTGAAGCCCAGTTTTGTTCTTCGTAAGTAGTACTTCATTTACATGGGTCTCTTTCTTTTCCATATAAAATTTGTTCATGGTTTTTCCATTTTTAAGAAATGGATTGATTTCTATATGGAGATTGCTTTTCCTAATATTGATAAATTCACAATGTTTTCTTCCTATCCATGAGCACTGTATATGTTTCCATTTATTCAGGTCTCTCTTGTTTTTGGCTACACATTGGCCTGCAAGATCAGCAGTTTGAAACCTCCAGGAAATGCACTGGAGAAAAACAGGTTTTTCACCCCCATAAAAAGTTACAGTCTCAGAAACTCACAGGGGACATTTCTACCCTGACTTAAAGGGTCTCTATGAGTATCAGTATTAACTCAATGGCAGTGAGTTTATATTGATTTTGTTTTTATGGTAGTGTTTTATAATTTTGTTTACATAGATTTTTGTATCTCTGGTTAGATTTATTCCTATGTATTTAAATTTTTATGTCTATTGTGAATGGTATTATTTTCATTACTTCCTTTTCAGTGTTCATTTTTAGTGTAAGGGAATCCAATTTGTTTTTATATGTTGATTTTGTATCTTGTCCTTTTGCTGAATTTTTCAATGAGTTCCAATAATTTTCTTTCTGAATATTTGGTATTTTTATGTATATTTCTATTATCTGCAAAAAGAAAGTTTTACTTCTACTCTGCTGAACTAGATGCATTTTATTTTCCTTTCTTACCTTATTGTTCTAGCTATGACAACCAATATAATCTTGAATAGGAATTGGGATAAAGGGCATCCTTGTCTGGTTCCATTTATCAAGTGGAATATATTCAGTATCTCAAAAGCCTCTTATAAGAGAATATCACAAGGAAACCAACCCAGATACAGAAGCATCCTAAGTAAAATGAACTTACAAGATTGAAAGTAGCGAACCAGAGGCTTGGATTTATAAATAAGGACAACTACAAAGCAGAAAGTGGGAACCATGAAATTTTAAGACTTCCAAAGGAGAGAAGTTCAAGACAAGAACAACAGAATGGACTATTTTACATCTGGGAAGAAAATAATAAATTATAAAATAGCCTAAAAGAAAATTAATAAGGCCGTTCATGGATTTGGGGTTTGCATTCAATCCCACCCCCAATCTAAGAATTATTTGTTCATATGACATGGACCCACTCATAACGTGTCTCATGAAGGGATCCCTACAAATATGGGTGACATAACAAATTGTGGTGAATAAACCAGCTGGTGCCTGGCTATCTGAATGAATAGTGTCTGGTATCT
>NW_022104341.1:48806576-48808450 GCF_000313985.2 Echinops telfairi
ACCCATTTTGCAGAAAGCTATTTGGAGAGTGCAAACCCAAAATTCATTGTCAAGATACCGACCTGAATTAAGACCCCAATCAATTCTCCTGAACATAGGGCAGGATGCGAATAGCCTTGATATCAGAGAGCTTTGTGAATTCAATTATGACAGATTTAATTAAGTTAAAAATGTAATACCCCATCATTTCATCCTCCTTTTGATATATTTTAAGTTGTTTCAATTATTAGTATATTTTGCTCTCTTTTAATAGAGGTTTTTTCTGTTTTGTCTAGTCATTGTTGTTGGTTTTTTGTTTGCTTGCTTTGGTGTTTTATATGAAATTTTATATATGAAATTCATGATAGGTAAATTTATAGTCAGTAACTGAATCGATAATTTCTTAAGGACATGGCAGGGGAGGATGGGGGAAAATGGAGAGCTACCAACAATAAACATGAGAAGAAATTGTTCTGAAGTTGATTGTGGTGATGATTGTACAATTCTTCTTTAATGTGATTGAGCAAATAAATTGTGTTCTATGTAAAGTACATGGCAATAAAACAATTTTTTAAAATCAGAAAAAAGCAAAATTCTCACACTGACCAATAGACAGCACCATGGTAAATGGAGAAAATATTAAAGTTTGCACAGATTGGATCAACAAGCAATGCTAATACAAGCAGCAGTCATGAAATTAAAGGACATATTACACTGGGCACATCTATTTCATAAGACCTCTTTCGTATTAGAGAGATTTTTAAAGTATTAAGAGGATTAAGGTGTTCCTCAATTAAATGATATTTTCAATTGCCTCATATATTAGACACTAGTGAAAGCTAGACATGGAATAACAAGACTGGAGAAGAATTAATGTATTTGAATTGTGGTGTTGGCAAAAAATATTGGAAATACCAAGGTCTGATAGAAGAACAAACAAATGTGTCTGAGAAGAGGTACAGCCAAACCGCTCTGTAGGAACTGTGAGAGTGAGACTGATTCATGTACTTTGGATATGTTATCAGGAGAGACCAGTCCCTGGGAAGGACATCATGTTTTGTAAAGTTTAATCCTGATAACAAATCCACTATTAAAAAATAAAACTATAATCCAATATTCATCATGAACACAGATGCAAAAACAGCCAACAAAACCCTAGCCAATAGAATCCAAAATATATATAGTTTTAAAAACCTGAAAAACAAGAACAACAACAAAACAGAAACATCGTGATCAAGTGGGATTAAGAAAAGGATAGTGCAACATTAGAAAAGCAATAAACATGACCTACCATATAAATAAAATGAGAGAATAATAGGACCATGTAAATTAATAGTTTCATTACATTTAGAGCTAATGGAGAAATGTGTGATGTTTAGCAGCAGGGTAATTAATCATGCAATCGAAATTCTCCATAAAGAACTTTATGCTGCCAGTAAGGATCAGGTGGGTGAGGTCATGAAACTGAATAAAAGTTAAAGATTTAAAAAAATCTAGCAAGCTGAGAGGTTGGATATATAGAATATGTATGTAATTTAGTTCATTATTCCTAGTCCAGCTTAGTTTGAAAATTCTGCTGTAACTTTTCACCATGGCTAACTCTGTTGGTATTTGAAATACCAATGGCATACCTTCCAGTGTCTAGAAACCACCCCAGTATCGCAACCAGGCCTGGGTAGTGCTTGTTAGTTCCCATCGATGGGTTGTTTGGTGTTTCTGGCTATTGAGTTGATTCTAACCCCACGTGCACAAACTAGAATTGCTCTACAATCTGATCGTCAGGTCTGTCTTCCATGGCACTTCTGGATGGATGTGAACTGCCAACCTTTGACCAGTAGGTCATGCACATAACTGTTTGCAACACCCAGGGCTCTACATACACACACACACACACA
>NW_022104341.1:48811161-48812188 GCF_000313985.2 Echinops telfairi
ATTTGATAATCACTCTGCTTTCCACATCACGAAGTGGACACGATCCTCTCAATTGTCTCGTGGTACTATTATCTCGCACTATCATATTCCAGAAACACTATGTATAAATTAAAATTTTATGTTATATTCAACTTTTATAACTTGGATTGTGCTCTAAGTGCACCAGGCAAGTCTATTGAAAGGAACACTTTGACAGACCCCTTTGCTTTATGGAAAGCTAATTCCAAAGGCATCTTTTTTCCAGTTTACGTCTCTGGATGTCTGCTTTTCTTCTTCTGGACAGCTATCTAGCTTCCAGGGTTCTATTCTCAGAGCTCAGCCCCACACACACACTAATTGGTTTTTGCATCTGAAAGGTTGTGGATCACTTTGTCATTTCTAAATTTATATGATGTAATCCACGTGCAAGATGGGAGATTTCAGACCTTATGGGAGGAGCAAGTGCCACATGCTTAGTTTTCCAAATATATCAAGAGACACAAAACCTTTTTTAAATGGCAGAGCTCCAGGGGTGCTGTCCTCCAATTCCATATTTCAGATTATTTAAATGTGGGGTTTCTATAAGTCTTAATAGAAAATTCTAGCATACTTTCTCATTTTGGAGTTTATTTTATGAAGAAAAATAATTACTCTTAAGAAGAAATACACAAACAATACAAAGCACTAAAACATCACATCAAACATTACAAAATTCCAGCCTGTAAGAAGAAATTATAATCATGAAATAAATGCACCATTTTCAAGCTCATTGCTGAGGCTTCCCAGGTGCAGCATTAGAAATACATGTTAATAAGGTTGCACACAAAACCTTGTACCCAGGTTTTCAAGCACCATGCCCAGCTAAAATACCACATACTTTTAACAACAGTTAGGATGTCCTATATAAGACAGATGACTGTTTCATTACAAGGACTGCTGGTAGGAAATCCACAGGTCATCACTTTTCAATACATTCTGCTCCCTTGGGCACTAACACTGCTTCGGTCTCCCTCTCCTGCTTGTTCCCTGCACCGCACCCCCCATCCAG
>NW_022104341.1:48812567-48850767 GCF_000313985.2 Echinops telfairi
TTCTACAAGCCAAAAGGCAGGCTTAGGAAGAGTAGCTGAATTTTTTCCATGACCAACTTCCAGAAGAAACTGAAAGAAGTCCAGGAAACACAAGTATTCCAAAATATATCTAGCTTCTGTCATGTCAACCTCCTGTGCCAGAAGGAAGTCAGAAAGCCCTGGAGAATTCCAGTTCTGCTGCCTACTTGCTCTCCACACACAATTGATAATTTTTTGTAATAATTGCTTATTCTTTGTGAGTCTGTCCCCTCTTCTATAAAAATGGGAGTACCTACTTCTTAGGACTTAATGGGGCCCTTAACAAAAAAGTTTGCGCTTGGCTACCTACTAAGAATTTGTCTGTTCAAACCCATCCAGCACCAACACAAAAGAAAGGCCTGACAACTTCTATAAAAATTGCAGCTACGAAAACCCTATGCAGCTTACTTCTATTGTATAAGACATGAGGGACCAACTCAACAGCAACTATACCAACAGCCAGGCTTAACGGGAGTCTTTGGTGATGCGAACGATTAACACTATCTGCTAACAGAAATGGTAGAGGCACAGTCTTGGGCTGAGACACCTGGGAAAAAGAGGCCTCATGCCCTACTTATGAAAAATCTCTCTGAAAACTCTATGGAACACAATTTTACTCAAACATACATGGAGTCAACTTGGTAGCAACATTTAAAAAATGTTTTTAGGATTAATGAGATGACTGTGCAATGTGTCTGAAATGGTTCTGTCTACAGGAGATGCTCAATCCAAAAATACAAACCCCAAATGATAAGTCAATTCTGACACATAGGAAGCCCATGGGGCCAAGCAGAATGGCTCCCTAGGATTTCCAAGACTAATCGCTACGGAAGCAGAATTCCTCATCTTTATCCTGCAGACTGACTGGTGGGTTTGAACCTCCAATCTTTTGTCGGCAGCCCAGTGTTTAACCTACTGTACCACCTGGGCCCTTTAGATACTTAATAGTGGTAGATATTTAAATAATAGATAACAGGTAAGCATGATCACTGATTATGCTTTATATTATCAATTTGCCTTGCACTGAGCTAATGCGTCCCATTATTCTTTATCTACTAAACATTTTTTGCATATTGACTTTATGCAAAAGTCATACTGTTACACACTAGGGGTTTGGTAGTAAATAAAATGGATGCCATTTATATATTAATGAATCTTACAGCCTAGCTAAATAGGTTACCTATCCTTGAAGTTGATGTCAAGCAGCATAAAGATGGGGCTTGCTAAACAGATGGTACAATGATCAAACTAACCTTCAACTCATCCACACAAAAAATATTTAGTAGTATACTGGATAACTTACTTGTATAGCTCATAGCCAGAAAGACATTTATAAAAGTCTTCCTGAAACTTGAGAAGGGCCGAGGTAAGATAAATATCCTCATGAGAATATAAATAGAGCATCTCAAAAGACATGATTTTCACCCCGCCAGTTGGAGAGGGTTTTGTTTTTTGTTTTTTTTAACCAGTGCTATATCTCCCTGGGTTCCCGAAAGCCAGAGAACATGTATTCTTCCCTCACCCCATCTGCCAAATTAGGAGGGCTTCCATGCCTCCATTCTATGTAGCTGTCTATGTGTTGTAAGTTCTGTGACATGCCTACATGATAGAAACTTGTATCCTTTGCTTGGGACTTCTGGCATCTTTCAATCAATCACTGTCACTCTTGTGACAGTAGTACTGCTTTTTATAACAATGGTAAGAGCGGGTATAATTATCTGTACTTTACACAGGAGACTTAAATAACTCGACCAAGGTCATTGGACTGGTAAACGGCGAAGCTAAGATTTAACTCAGCTCTGTCTGTCTGACGTCACTCTTCAGTCTCAGAATGGCTGACGTAAGTAGACAGACCTCAGTTGTCTGTGTGCTTTGGAAATATAGAAATCTGACTCTTTCAAATTTTTAATTTTAAAACTATGAGAATAAGATGGGTCAATGGAACTAGAACATAATGATTCAACTAAACCTAATCTAATCCTGGCCTAGGAGCTGCTTATGAAATTATAAGGGACTGAAATTCAATAAATCACTGTGTCCAGTTGGCCTGGTTATCAATCAAATCCAAGACATTTCATTTCATAACATTCCATAAAGTAAAGGCTTCATGTTTCAGATTCTCATCTCTTCATGGCTGCAGATGTAACCCTTTCCTCAGGTCAGGAGTGTAGAAACTGTGGCTAAAGACCACCAGCAGCAGTCTCTGGATGGTATAGGGCTGCTGTGAGTTGGAATCAACTGAGAGGCATTGTGTGTGTGTGTGTGTATGTCAGAAGTAGTGAGGGAAAGTAATATGTGTGTGTGTGTTGGGGGTGGGGGATTAGCAATAGGCCATTTTAGGTTTTCATTCAGTTCATAGTTTCTGTGTTTTTCTGTTCTCCATGCACATCAGAAACGGCTGATGTTTTACTAATTAATGCAATGTGACACCCACCCCCAACCCCTTACCACTTCTACGCCAACTGCATGTGCTTAGGGAAGGGAAGGTCATTTGATCCCAAAAGGGCCAGTCATATTCCTTCTCCTGTTATACTATATCCCTAATTCCTAACCCTTCTTTGCTCTTTGTCATGTGACCATGCAGTCTTTCCCATAAAAGAGACTATTTTTAATTTCCTCATTGAGGTTACACTGAGCTATGTGGCATGCCAGTGGAATGTCAGAGGATACAACTGGGGCCAAAAAAGCTTTGATGTGCACATAAAGTTGGACTTGTCTCTGGTGCCCTTACCTTTTGTCCATGAAAAGAATATTTCTTAGGTAGCTGTTGATCCAAGAAGGATGAGACAGCCTGGACAATCTTGAAGGTCAAAGTCAAGTTCACCCCAAACTACATACATCCATAAAAACTGACTAACCCATTGGAACATAGAAGAGGGAAATGAATGCTCATGATGTGTAACACTGTGGACTGGATTGGTTTGTTATGCAGAATTATTATGACAATGGATGACTGACATGTTTTTCTTTAAAAGTATAGAACTAAACTAAAAGACAAAAAGACTGTCTAAAATTACACTAAGAAAAAAAAGACAGTCTATCAAGGGTTTCGAGGTTCTGCTCTGTAGTTACATGTTGGGTGGCAATCAGCATGGTCAGCAGTTCAAAACACCAGCCAACCCACGAGAGATAGACTGGGTGGGCTTTCTATTTCTGGAAAGAGTTACAGTCTCAGAAGCTTACAGGTAACACAGTCACCATTGACTATGCCTATGCAGTGAGGTGTTTTGTTGTTGCTGCTGTTGTTTTGTTTGGGTAACTAGCGGTTGGGACATGTAGCCAGCAGAGCTTGGCATAGAAGAAGCCTAAACTCTTGGCAATTAGATTCTTAAAATTGTTTCCTGGTTCCCACAAAAGAGATTCTGTCTCAGATTCCAGAAAATGTTTCCAGAATCCTTTCTCTTTATCCACCCCTGGCCTTAAGCAAGGATTTACTGCTTAAGTGAGAGTCAATTGCTGTTACTTGCAATGAATATGCACCAAATATAATAGAATAAAATGTGCAACTTTTAGTTTTGTGTTAAGAAAAATTAACTCAAAACTCCTCTTTTAAAGTTTGCCTAAACAAGGAATCACCCCCCTGTTGACAGTGTTGTGTGCATTGCTGCGACTCAGTTGAACAAACGCAACGGCAGTGCGTTTCCTTCGGGGTTTCTTTCTCTAGGATTTCCACTCAGCTTTGGGACCAAGCAGCATAGGACCTCGCATTAAGAGCATATTCCAATTCAAAGCAACTCGTTAAAGCTGCTACGTGGCTCCTGCCAGGGCCTCCCCGGCTCACCAGACAATCCGAGGAAGAAGCGCGTGAGAGAGACCCACTGCTGTTACTGGATACTGGAGACATTAGCTGTGTGAAGGAAGGGCAGCTTCAGTGTATAAAATAGAGGATGGTTTATTTTAACTTCCTCTTCTAGGACTTTTCTTTTTACTTTCTATTCATCTCGGTTTGCTTCTGGCTCTTCCCTTCAGCCCTTTATAGTGACGCCCGTCTAGCTTAATTTACTTTTTGACCCAGTTCTACGCTGAGAGCTGTCCCATTAAACTTGTGCTCTTTTGTGAGAAGGCACAGTAAGCCCAGATTCAATTCATAAAATAGATATTTAGGAGGTTACTATTCAATGATCAAAAGATTCTCTACAGTCTTCATTATGGCAATAAGATCCCTGGCAGAATTCCTTAAACTGTAGTGTAAAAGTATCCCCTTTGCAAAAAAACAGAAAAAAAAAGAATTTGTATTCACTTACCCAAGAATATATTCATTTTGAATAATGAAGATTGTCTTCATATTTGGCATGTGAAGGGAATTATTCAGTGATTTGAGAGAACTATAAATAGCTTTAAAATCATTAGGGAAAAAGCAAGATTGTTGAGTGCAGAAAATGAGAAAGACGAGGAAAAATTGAGTATTTTTGTTGTAATTTTGGACAACGTTGCTTCTTATTCATTCTACCTAATCCAACCAGAAGTATTATGACTTTGACATTACAATTTCATAAGATATGGAGACTGTAGACATCAGTTTGACAGGGATATATAAAGTTCAGAGTAACCGAGGCATTGCTAATTAAAGCTTTTGGAATCATGAAAAGTCACTACGAAAAGGAACCTTGAAAACCCCGTGATGGAATCTCTGCTGTGGCAGAGATGTTAGATTGGTTCCTGGTAGAGTCTTTCTTGTTAGACAGGGCACACAGCATCATCCTCCAAGATAGTCTAGGATCCTGCTGATCAGGGCTTTTGCTGCTCCTTTCAGCATTGTGAGATCTAGAAATATGACGAGGAGTTCCCTCTTAAAAAGGGCCTCAGCAAATGAAGCTCCTTCAGGTTGACTCTACCAACGCAATCCAATCGGCCAATTCCCTTTGCGTATGATGCCTGCGTGCTCATCTTTCTTGCTGGGGAAACGTTGTGAAGTCCTTCAGCTCTCACCATTTGGGGAAATCGTACTGTGACCTAACTGGATATACTCGGACTCGGAGTAACTGCACTGTCAAGCACAAAGACTCAAAAGGAAAAGCTACTTGGAACCCATATCTTGAAGCCTCTCCACACCCAAACGTTTGGCATATATTCTAGTTAAGATAGGGGCTTCTGAAGTTCTTCTAGTATACCACTATTTCTCCTTGCTTTGTATAAGAATCCATGGTGATATAGTGGGGTAAGAATTGGGTTGCTAACTTCAAGGTTGATAGTTCAAACCACCAGCTGTTCCATTAGATAAAAATGAGGCTGTTCACTCTCTTTTTTTTATACTTTTATAGATTTAAAGTTTTAGAAATACCATATATGAGTGACTGTGAGCTAGAATTGAATTGATGGCAATGGATTTTATTGCTTTAGAGGGTTGTATAAATTTAAGAACTCAAGGAAAAAAGCTAGGTTTTCTATCTAAAGACTGAAGTTTCCTTCTATATAAAAAGTGTTCTCTTTTTTAATTCCAGGGAAAGTATGAGATAACACACACCAGCCAAACTATAACTCTGTTCCAATAGTCAAGTTAGGTTCTGTCAAATTTTTGTTTGGTTTTAGGCAAGAAAATGTTTTAAAAAACCGAACAATTAAAAAAAATTGTTTCCCCTTTGGGATTATATGGAGAAATCCATGGCTCTTGATCCTCATCTTTATTAACCCCAAACACCCACTGTCCTCCAATCCATTCCAACTCATCTGACCCTATATAGGATTCCTGAGCCTTACACATCTTTACCCTCATCCTTCTGAGAAGTGGCTGGTGGGTTTAAACCACTGACCATGTGGTTACAGGTCCAGTTGTGTCAGCTAGGCTCCTTCCTAGTTGTACTACTTCCTTTCATGTGCAGATTTATGTAAGGCTCTCAAACTCATGTCCATACCCCTCTTCCTATAGCATGTGGCATGTGAGAATATATTATTTTTAAATTACAGCTCATGTTTTAGTTCTGTTGAATATTTTCAAATACTATCTCCTGACCAGGTGTATAGAAAATTATGGTAATTATAGAGAAAATTAAAGCCATCAACTTCTTGATATTAAGGAAGAAAATTGAATTAACCTGATTAGTAGCATATATCACTTAATACAACATATGTGTAGTGTGAAAGTAATGCCTCCCAGTTAATTTACCCATTAATTTTGATGATAAAATTTTCCTTTCTTCTTGTGCCTAAGTGGGCCATAACCTGACATCTTAATTTACTTTTCATTTGCATAGACAAAGACGGATTTAAAGAATTTTAATATATTTGTTATACTTCCAAATGTGTATCTATCAACTATTTAAACTATGCAGATCTCTTTGCCTGTTCATTTTAGTCAGAACCCCAACTCACTCTGCATTTTGTCTTTGCCCTTAAAACTCTGCTCTCCCCTATCAACTTCATGATGCTTAAATAGAAATGGTGCTCTACACGTGTGCTTCCCGCTGCCCAAAACCCACCTCACGGGCATTTCCCAGCATCCTGTGGGACAGATGCCGTTCAGAAGCGAGGAATCTCACCTCCGTGCTGCGGAGACACTCCTCTAGCCTCAGCACCACTGCAGAAACGTCAGGTCTTCCCTGTCAGTAATAACTAAACAAAGACAGTTATTTTCCCTCCAAGTATAAAGGGGTGGAATTCTGTGGGTTTTGAAATGTGTGTATTTGCATTTGTAAGGAAAGAGATTAACAATAAAGTAACTTTTTATTTAAAATACCCCTGTATTGAAGTGTTCATTGAATGTTCATTTGCTGTTCAGGGACAAATGTTGAGTCTTCTCTGATAAGAGTTTTAAGTCAGAATTTGCAACTCTGGTCAGATAATGAAATAGTGGAAAAGCTTTAATTAGCTTTGCATGTTTTTAAAATGGCAGGTTTTCCACTTCACAATGAAAGAATAAACGTGAACACTAACAACCATTACCTATCTTGGTGCACAATATGTGGGCAGGAAAATAACTGCTAGAGTTAATTTTATAATTACCTTCCTTTTTAAAAAGACCATCTCAGATCCGACACAAAGATCAAGACAAAAACTGACTATGCCCTGACTCAAGGCCTTAGACAAGCTTTTTGTCTTCAAATATTGCCTTTAATGACACTGCCAATTATGGACTTCAGACGAAAGTGGTTAAATGAACATTTATTGTATTTGGAGTTTATTCCAGGCATTTTTCTAGTTGCTAGGGATATAAACATGATTATGGATTCATAGAAAACGTTTTTTTGAATTTAAGAAAATGATGGCGTCTTTTGAAGAAATTTCATGCCTCTTTTTGTCAGATGCTAAGGAAGATATAACCTATCATCTCTCCCTTTGTGTGACTTTCACTGCCTGGCAGTGGAGGGGGCCAATTTAACATGCAGGTGCAGTCACCAACTAATTCAGACTCTTACTAGAACAATGTCTCCTTTAATATCTTGTCCTCCCCTGAGAGCCCTGCTGCCCCCAGAGCCCTCTCAAGTGGAAGTTGTTTTCCCTGGCACATCCTCTATTCCTTTAGATTGGTGGGGGCAGCGGTAGGGTACACTCAGAGCTATCTTCCTGTTGCCACAACTTCCAAAAGATCCCTCCTCTAAAAGCATCAGTTTATCAACTCCATGTCACTTTTCCTCATCATTTGAAGATTTTTAACTGCTGGCTTACTGTCTTGCTGAGTTAGTTAGTTTATTGTGCCAACCTGGCCGATAAACACATGTGGGGTTAATTGAAAGGTGGAGGGATAAATGGCTCCTCGGTGAGCCCTGCCTTTCAAGTTCTCAGGTCTCTTGCTTTGTGATGGTCGGACCAGGGTGCAGCTGCCTTAGCAGTTCCCTGCTTCAGCTGGCAAGGCTCACTTCCTATGAGACATCCCTAAGGAGAAGCCACATGGACCTATCCCGATGCAGCTCTTGGTGCTGGAGCACCCATGTGGAGACCCCTGCCAGAGATGAGATGCTTACATATTCACTGACTCAGCTTTCCTCCTGCAGTTGGCATCATAGTGTGTGTCTTATGAGATGGAGGATGACTTTATGGACTGGTGTAGGACACCATGAGTTAATGTTGGACTTGTGGGTTTGGGCAGCACTGGGTTGGGATGTTTTCTTGATGTGCACTTGACCTTTATATAAAACTCTCTCTTATACATGAGTTTCTGTGGATTTGTTTCTCTAAACTACCCAGACTAACACACTTGCTCTCCAACACATGATTCCGAGTGTCTTATCACCTATCAAGATGACCATGACAATTGCCTCACCGCAGTATCTGTGCCTCCTCTTCTCCCATGAGCTCTTCTCCCATCATTTCCAAATCCTTTAGCCATGATGCATGTTCCTGTTACTTCCAAGGTCTGCGATGCTCGTGGCTTTCAATTCCCATAGATTTTGTGTCCAGGCCTCAGCTCCTTTCTTTCTGGATTACTCCTTCTAGAGCCCTGACCCCACCAGTCTTTGGCCATAATGATGCTTGCCAACCATCTTACAACTTCACTAGTGTCTAGAATGGAGTGAGCTTCCATGGCAACATCATACAACTATAAAATACAGTGGTATTTGCCACTATCGATGGATTGATTGATCGACAAGGGTAAGTCAGAAAACATAACTACAAAATTAAAAAATCAGGAAACACCTTTATTAAACAAAATGTCACAATAGGAAGCTACTCTTTGTCAACATACCGTCCATCAAAGTCTGCACCTTTCACACAGGCTTCATAGCCACTTCAGAAAGTGCTTTCATCACATCGATCGGAAGAATTCTATGCTCCTTCAATTCACACCATATCAAAAAGAGAAGTTTGCACATCCCTGAGGGGCACAGATTGTATGATTTTTAAACGTTCTTTTAATTTGGGGGGACAAGAAGTCTAAAAGGACAAGATCAGAGCTGGACAGTGGATGAAATAAGGTGTCTCAACAAATTGTTTATAGGCTAGTCCTTGCTACCCTCTATGAATGAGGAGGTGTATTGTACTGAAAAACAATTCCTTGGTGCAAATTTCCTGTTCTGTTTCTTATCAATGCAGTTTTCTCTTTTCTTAAGAATTCTCTGACCTTTGAGAGAATACATCAAGTTTGCTCTTGGGAATCCTCCCACATAGTTGCCATAACCTTCTAAGCAGGCCTTTCAGCCTTGAACTCCACTGGCCCAGCAGCTTCTACTAGAAGCCCCAGTTTTGACTGAACCGTTTTCTTTGAAGGTTCCCTAAGGATTCTAAGACAAAGTGTTTTACTGAGAGAACTTGTGTGTAGCCACCCACTGGCTACACACACACCCTTTTTATCTTTTAATCATTTATTGGGGGCTCCTACAACTCTTATCACAATCCATGCATCCATCCATTGTGTCAAGCACATTTGTAGATTTGTTGCTCTCATCATTCTCAAAACATTTGCTTTCTACTTGAGCCCTTGGTATCAGCTCCTCATTTTTCCCTTCCCTCCCTGCTCCTCCCTCCTTCATGAACCCTTGATAATTTATAAATTATTATTATTTTGTCATGTCTTACACTGTCCAATGTCTCTCTTCACCCATTTTTCTGTTGTCCATCTCCCAGGGAGGAGGTTATATGTAGATCCTTGCAATCAGTTCCCCCTTTCTACCCTGCCTTCCCGCCACCCTCCCGGTATCGCTACTCTCGGCACTGGTCCTGAAGGGATCATCTGTCCTGGATTCGCTGTGCTTCCAGTTGCTATCTGTACTAGTGTACATCCTCTGGTCTAGCCAGATTTGTAAGGTAGAATTGGGATCATTATAGTGGAGGGGAGGAAGCATTAAAGAACTAGAGGAAAGTTGTATGCTCCCTTGGTGCGATGCTGCATGCTGAGTGTCTCATTCTTTCCTTATGACTCTTCTGTGAGGGATGGTCCAAATCACTCCTACCCTCATCATTCGCATTGGTATATTTGTTTGTTTGGGGTGTTCTGATGCCTGATACCTGATCCCATCAACACCTGGTGATCACACAGCCTGGTGTGTTTCTTCCATGTGGGCTCTGTTGCTTCTGAGCTAGATGGCTGCTTGTTTATCTTCAAGCCTTTAAGACCCCTGAGGGTATATCTTTTGATAGCCGGGCACCATCAGTTTTCTTCACCACCTTTGCTTATGCTCACATTTGTCTTCAGTGATTATGTAGGAAAGGTGAGCATCATGGAATGCCAATTTAATAGAACAGACACACATACCTATAAATACATTTTGTCAGGAATAAACCTGTGCACATATAAACCACTGGAGAGCTATTAATAATATTGATTTCCTTCTCTCATATCTAGCTCCCCCGAGTTGTTTGTTCTCACTTCACTCTCTTTTCACTTTGTCTCACCTAGCTCATTCCTTCACTTCCCATTTCTGAACTTTAGTTTTCATTGACAATCATAAGCATGTTCTTCCATGCTACTGAGCTCCCTTCTACTGTTTAAAATGTTGTACTCTCTAGGAAAAATCTCCACCTGGATTAAATCCATTTCAAGTGTTCTCACTGAAAATTTGTAACCATAATTGGGCCTTTAGTATTGCCCTTAAATCCTATGAGATATTCTAGCCCAGCCACTCTCTCATATTCCTGATGGCTATTTTGTATCTTACTCTCTCTTCAAACCTTTAATTTTTACTAGCATATCAAGGCACGCAGGCTTGCTTAGACAATGCAATCGAGCTTGTCTTCTGTTTTTCTGTATAAAATTTGCTGGTTATGACTATATTTATTTCTTGTCTATAATTTACTCAAATGTATTGCTCTCATAATACTTTTGTCAATGTTTCTGCATCATCGATGTTTCTTTCTATCAGGTAAGTCCCATCAGCATAAAAACATGCCATGCATTTTCCTATGTTAAAATAAACAATTCTCATCACTCTACTTTTTCTCAACCGATTACTCAATTTCATCTATATAAACTTGCTTTTACTCAGTGAATTCCAGTTCCTCCCCTTTGAAAGCATGTCCTTTCCTCTCTAATCCTATAACAGTGCTGGCATTGGCCCTGCAGAACACACAAAGAGCTCTTCATTGCTGGAAACCCCGGTTAATTCTCAATGCTCATTCCACCTCACACTGCAGTCACGGGAGGGAACCATCACATTAGTGATGTAATGGGTGAGTGTTGGACTGTTAACCCCAAAGTGTGTGATCTAAATCCACCAACTGGCTTTGCAGGAGAACGGCGTGCTGACTTGCTCCCATTCATATTTCGAAAACCCAAACACCTGTTGCTGTCAAGGAGCTTCTGATGCATAGCGACATTTAGGACAAACTAGAATTGCCCCATAATCTTTACATAAATAGTTTACCAGAGTAGGTGATATGTTAAAACCACAGACTTTTTGCATTAGCAGCTGAACACTTAACTGGTGCTAGGGCTTCCTCTCATAAAGCTTACAGCCTGGAAATCCTTATGGGGCCATTTACTCTGTCACATGCAGTTGATATATTACTAATTATTGGAAATCTGTTTGACAGCTAAAAACAATAGATAATCCCTTTGTCTTTGAAACAGTCTTTTCAATTAGTTTGAGGTCACTACTTTCTCGTTGATTCTCATTAATCTGTGATCTTTCTTGGTGTCCTATTTAAGTTCCACCTTTTCTACCTATCTTAACATTTTTTGATTGCCCAAGAATTTGGTATGTGGATTTCTTCTCTATCAAGATTTGTTTGGGGAGACATTCAACTCATATTTATGGCTTTAAAAAACAACCTGCATGTTCCAACTCTAGTATTTTCCTTTGAATTCCAAACTCATAGATGCAATTGCTTACATTTATAGTTTTCTCCACTTCAATAAATGCCAACTCCATCTTTCTGCTTGAAGAGACTAAAAATCATAGTCAAACTACTGAAACTCAAAAATAAATAGGAAATCTGTAGATGAGAGCAGTGAGAAAGAAGGAGAGATTTCAAAATGTAAAAACTTGGATAACTTCTAATTCCTCACAAGGAACAATGGAAATAGAAGAATATATAGCAACATCTTTAGAGTGTGAAAGGAAAAACGTCTCAGATCAGCAAAAATAACCTTCAAGAAAGAAGGTACAAAACTAGGATTTTAAACTAGTGAATCCCCACAGCAGAAAGTCTGATAGGAAAAGGAACTTGGATGGCATATTACCTACTCCAAGCCTTTCCTTGACCTCTAGTTGGATTGCAGAATGAGGAGAATAAAGTGAGAGAGTGTGCATACGAAAGAGCTAGAAACTGCAATGTATAAAGTACCCTGATTTTTCGTTGCTAATTTCCATTGACTCCAGTTTGATCCAGGACCACCCCAGGTTTTACAGAGCAGCACTGCTCCATAGGGTTTGCGTGGCTGTAGATCTCCTGACCTTTGAGGACATGGCACTGCTAGGTGGGCTTGAACAGCCACCTTGCAGATGAATTAAAAAAACACACACCCATAATTTAATTAAATTAAAAGACATAAACTTAACTGCCTTCGAGTTAGTTACAATTCATAGAGCCACTGTATCGAGGTGCAGGGACTACAAACCTTCATGGGAGCAGCAGCTGCATCGCTCTCACAGAGGAACTGCTGACCCTGTGATGAGCGACCCAATGCCTAACCCACAGTGCTACCAGGACACCTTTTATGTGGCTAATTATGCATAACACAATGTCTGAAGTGCAAAACCACTAGCTTCTCCTTGGGAGAAAGACTGCGCTTTCTCCTCCCATAAAAGTTATCGCTAATCCCATAGGGGGCGTGCTGCTTGGTCTAACAGAATGCTGAGTCACACATGAGTTGTTGTCAGTAAGGCGAGTCAACCATTCATAACCACCACCACCACCACCCCAGCCGCCCCGTGTACTTATTTGTTTGACAAGTCAAAAGTCATGCTAATTTGCGTTTATGGCCAGTCCATTCAACTCTGCAAATTAAAGGCTTAGCAAATTATCAAGGCGCCCTGGTGACACGATAGTTCTAGACTGCTACCTAACTGCTTGGAGCCTTCAGTGGCTCTGTGGGGAGAAAAGACCTGCTGACCTGCTTCCACAGAGACTGCAGCCCAGAATACCCTGGAGGAGGCGTGCGACTCGGTCCTTGGAGGTTACCGTGAGTCAGAACCCACTTGACGGCGTGCCGCAAACAGAACAACAACAGCAGGCATTTTCAAAGCAGAAATCACCAAAATGCATCCTGAGCCGAGTGTGCTGACGTCATAAAAAGCAAATGCCGGCATTATGCTGCCCACTGCCCTCTCTTCTCTTTTCAGGTGGACCGCTCGTGCTCTCGGCGATCCTGCTCCGATTGGCGGCAGCCTGCCCTGCAACCTGCGCAGTGTGCGCTGAAGATATAACCTTCTGCCATCAGCTGACCTATATAGTAGGTAATATACCAAAGTCATTCTAAAATACAACGTTCAGGTTATCTGGCAAATTTGTTGTCATGCTTTGCATTGAAATTGCTGTTCTCTGGACTCAGCCTGAAGGAAGCAAACTTTAAAAGAGCAAACCTTTTCACCGCAACTAAAGACTAATAATAACATTTTCTTTTCTTGCTTCTAGTGGCCTTCTCAAAGATATGTTAAAGCATTTGAAGGTAACTGTGGTGTTTCAAAAGCTATACTACTGCACAAGTATACAACCATTTTATGTAGCTAAAAACTCTCAAAGAGGAGGGAAAAATGATGACCTTAATTATATTTTGCATATATTCTGTGCAAACTTGAACTCTGCCACAAGCTGGAAAGACTATGAATGGATCAGAAACCTGAACTGCAATTGTTCAGGCATTAGTAAGATTAAATGATGTACCAGTGAAACAAATTATTACCAAAGTGCATCTAATTTTGAAAGTTGAGTATTTTTTTATTGGTGGTAAATGAGCTGTAGAAATGCGAACAAGATACTCTGCCTGCATTCATTACATATTGCTTGCTTAAGTCAACAATTTAATAAGACACCTTATTAACAAATTTGAGGAGAATGTGATTTACATCCTGATATCCAAGAAGCAATAAACAAGCTATAAACTCTGCCAATAGAACTTTTCATAAAACAAGTATGAGTTAAAGAATTGTTCATTATATTTCTTAAATTCATTGGCGCTATGAGAATTAGGAAGTAGACATAATAGCCTCTATAACAAGGGAGAGAATGTTACAAGGCTAGTTGATATCTACCCTTTTCTGATAATACTGAGAACTCATATAGACCAGTCTCTTACTCTCGAAAATGGATTTCTGAGCTTCACAACATTCATTTCTGATTAACTGATGTCTGTAGGAAACAAATATTGCTCCTCTATATTCCTGCATCTCTTGAATTTGCTTCTCATTGACAGGATGCTACACTTATAAAGTTAGATTTCATAGGCACAGAGCCGCAAATGGAGGGCCTGTGCATGGAGCTTCAGTCAAGTGATAGCCACGAAGTGATCCACAGTGATCCACAGTGATAACAAGACCTGCTTTCCCAGAGGGGAAGAACCCTTCAGAGAGTGTTGTGGATAACTGCTCTTGATAAGTTTCCAGCTCAAAATGCCTTTCTATGCTGTAGGAGGAAACACTGCCCCAGCCTTCCCCGTCCTCACAATCATTCCTGTACTTCAGTTCATTGTTGCAACTACTGTATCCATCTATCTAATTGAGGCTCTTCCCTCTCTTTTTTAAACCCTCTAGTTTACCAAGCATGATGTCTTTCTCCAAAAAACAAAACTCGCTTATTCCATATCAAAGACTATGAAAAGATAATCAAAGTGTAACGCTAGCCAGAAGTAATAAAATTCAAATAATCAATTACGAAATATCTTAAAATTACCCTTTTCATATTTGTGTCACCTGGAAGGAAACCAGGTGACACCGTTCAGCTCCGACTGCTAATCCAAGTCAGTGGTTCAAACCCAACAGTCACTCCGTGGAAGAAAGACGGGTCTGTCTGCGTGTGTAAAAGTCATGGCTTTGGAAGTGCTCTACGGGGTTGCTATGAGTTGGAATTGGCTCCGTGGAAGTGGCTTTTGTTTTGGTTTAGTGCTGATTGGATGAGAGAGGTCAATTCTTCTGAAAGAAAACCCAAACCCATTGCCATCCATCTATTCCAATTCACAGCGACCCTACAGAACCGAGTAGAAGGCTGTGAATATCGAAAGAATCAGACGGCTTCAACTTTCTCCCAGGGAATGAAATGGGGATGGTGGGTTTGAATTGCCAACTTATCTGCCAGCAACTCAACGTTTAACTGACTACTCCCTGGAGCTCTTTACTGCTTCTAAAATAGGGTTCTCTGACAATCCTTTGCCTTTTACTTAAAACACACACACGTAAAGAGCTTTCTTTGTTTCTGAGATGCAGTCTAAATTTCATAAGGGAATTGTGATCCACATCCTGCTCACAGGTGTCTGTTCTAATGTCACCTGTAGGCTGTCCAGGGGCAATGGACTCTGCCATCCTTATGACACTGCCACTGGCAATCAAAACAAGTTTAGCATGATAAAGATGAGCAACAATAATTCCTGATTACACTACGTCTTTATTGAGTTAAAAATGCTCTGATTTCTAATGGCAGAGCAGCGATAGCTCTGAGGTGATTATAGGGGAGGGATTTAGCAGTTGGAAGCCTGGAGTACCACCTGTCATCACATGATGGACTTCATTGGAGGGAACAGATATGGGACAGGAGGCAGGATGGCCCAGGCTCTAATGAGAACCCCACTGGAGAGAATATAGATTCTTACCAACATGCAGCCTGGAGCTGAAAAGCACAAACCACTCTTCCTTCTCACCCCCCACACCTCAACCCACACCTTTATGTTTGAGCGAAAAGATGACTGACTCCCAGCTTTCATGTACTCTGCGAGTGGAACAATGGTTTGCTCAGGCTCATGCTTGGTTCTTGAGTGAGTCTCTACTGGGGCAGCAAGGCTAGAAGAGGTCAGTCTACAGGTTCTAAAGAAGGAAACTTGAAAACCCATCTTCACAGTACTGTTAATATAATGATGATCATGCCAAACAATGAACTAACTTTGACATTTAGAAGAGCAGATGGGTATGTGTTTCTCAAACAAACATGTCACAGTGAAAAGAGAATATCAGAATCCATCATGATGATTAATAACTGGCTCCCTCTAAAATTCAGAAATAAGAGCATCATTTTCATTTTGTTGATTGCCATGGCCCAGGAGATAAGATTGCTCGGAGGGTATTGGTGATCTCTGCTCTCCACTGCCCCCACCCCCTGCACTCATGTGTGTTCTGCTTCTTAGTCTGGGCTTTTGCTCTCCACAGCAGCTCCTGCGACCACGAAGGTTTTAATCCTCACTGATGGCTACCTCTCCTCTATGGACAGCGCGAATCTGTCCCTCCTGGCTAACCTTGCCCTGCTTTCCTTGAGCAGGAATGGCATCGAGGGCATGCGGGAGGATGCCCTGCATGGCCTCACCAAGTTGCAGACACTGCTACTGGGACACAACCACATCTCCAGCCCTTCGCTCCCTGATCGCACCTTCAGCAAACTCCACAGCCTCCAGGTTCTGGTGCTTAGCAATAATGCTCTGAGCACCTTGCGAGGGTCCTGGTTTCAACACACCAGGGCCCTGACCCGACTGCAATTGGATGGGAATCAGATTCCTAATCTGACAGACAGTTCTTTCGGGGACACACACCTCCCCAGTCTCAGACACCTGGACTTATCTAACAATTTTATTTCCTACATTGGGAAAAATGCCTTCTGGCCCCTGCCTCAACTACAGGAAGTGGACCTTTCCCGAAACAGGCTGGCCCACATACCGGACGTGTTCACACCCCTGAAGCAGCTAATCCACCTGAGTTTAGATAAGAACCAGTGGCACTGCACTTGCGATCTGCAACCCCTCGCCCGGTTTTTAAGAGGCTTCGTGAACTCCTCAGCTCGAACACTCAGGAATGCCAAAGACCTAACTTGTCAGCTGCCCCCTGGCGCAGTGGCCCCAGCAAAGAGTGTGCTGAGGCTGTCGGAGGCCAACTGCGATTCCAAAGCTCCCAACTTCACGCTAGTCCTGAAGGACACAAGTCCCATTCATCCAGGGCGGGACGTGACCCTGCTGACTGTCCTGGGCTTTGCAGGTATGCCTGTGAGAAGTGTGCTCCCCTCCTCTCTCCCTGGCTTGTATTAATGCCCCCCACCCTCCAATGCCTCTCTTAGGCAATAGGGGACATTTTCCAGGATTCGTAGAAGTTGTCAGGAGATGTGGGAGGATGGCAGCTAATTTGGAAAGGCTTCAGGATTTCCAATTGCAGATTTACTTCTAATTCACTTATGGAGCTCTAGTCCTTGTATAAGGAGCCGTGCTGACACATTTTGTAAGCATGCATCGAGTGAGAGGTTGATGCTTTAAATCCCCCACAGCTGACCAACGGGAGAAAGACGTGATGGCTCACTTCCATAAAGAAGCCACTTCTGGGAAGCCCTCTGGGGCCAGTCTACTGTCTAAGAAACAATGGACTCACTGGTGCCCAGTAGCAGGAACCACCACCATCGTAGGAACTCTCTAGGGCAGTGGCGAGTGGTGGACGTAGGAGCGCATCAAAGCTGAGAAGGCAGGTTTCTAAAATTGTTTCTAGGACTAATTTGAGGTATTTTGAATCTGTGCTATAATATTATTCCACAGCAGGTTTCTGGGGAGTTGATTGAAAATCAGATGTTAATTCCTGACAATAACGCATTTAATCAGAATAGATGGAGACCTGCACTGGGTCTAGAACAATGTTTCCCAAAGTGGGTGATACTGGCCCACTACAGGGTTCTAGAATTATCTGGGGGTGAGGGTGGTGCTTAAGAAGATGCCTACACTTTATCATGATTTTGGTCTACTGAACAGAAGTTTTTAATGGCACGGGGTTGCTGAATATTTTTTTTTCCAGATAAAGGGGCAGTATGCAGTCATTGAACCAAGTCACAGAGATACATTGTTTTCAAACCCATGTAACAATGTGACTAATTATATGGCCAATATAAAAGCAATAGGGAAATACACCATTTTCCTCTTTAAAATGATTTTTAAAGTACACATTCTAAAGGATAATTAATAGATATTCCATCATAAACACATACGTATGTACATGTAAGCAATAGGTTGCCAGTTCAAATAGGTTTGGGAAATGTTGGACTAAAAGTGAAAGAGGCTTACTTACTATAACCATTCTCATAGCCTTTCATTTTATAATAGGCATTATTAATCTTCAAGAGGAAATATAATGTAGAACATTTCTTCAACTTATTTGACCACGAACCCTTTCTTATTCCTACAGGACCTTATTGAACTAGTGTTCTGTAGGACATCATTTTGGAGATATTACAATATGGTAATCATTTTCTTTTCCCACTAAAGATAAATCACTCCTATTCAAAGGGATGCTAATAATCATATTCAATGAATTTATAACTAATAAGTGGCTATTTGGCACCAAATGCTAATGTCTTTTCATGTCAAGTCCTGTGACCTAGTGGATAAAAAGAGTGTTTTTATGAGGCTATAACATGTTTCCAATACATAGATGAAGGCCTATCACTAATTTGCCCGTTTCCTCTGTTTTTCCAATATAGAAGGATTGCTAGAACATTTTTTTAAAATAGCAATTATGCTCATGGCAATGAAATTTTAACCACCTTCTTAATAGCACATTCAGCCTATTGACAAGCTTCATCTGCTGTTTTCGCTCTCTGCATGAAAGGAACATAGGCATACCTGGCTGGTAATTGGATACAGATACATTTCTAGCATCAGCAGCACAAGAGTTAGTGGTTCCTTGCTGTTTAGACACAATTAGAGAAGAGGATTTGTCCTTTAATCAGATCCTGCTTGCTCTCATTCCAATGGCTGATGATGTGCCTAAGAAAAGCAAGGGTCTTTTTTTAGCCCCATTTTATTCTTTGGTTTAGAACCTACATCTTCCAAATAAAGAAATCTTCTAGCTTTTGTCTGTTCCCCACACCCTAAAAGTTGAATCTTCCAGGATTCAATAAAATCAAATAACCATAATCATAAACTACAGTGGTTTCTTATTGATCCCTACCACATTGAAGCATTGTGTAAGTGCATTGCGTATGCTATCTCATTAACTTCCGAGAACTATTAATTGTCCATATTTTACAGATGAAGAAAAACAAGACTCACAGAAGTCAGAAAAGTTATGTAAGAAAAATATCATAATGAGGCTTTGAATGCTAATTTTCTCACTCCAGGGCAAAAAAGATAGTGAGTATGTTTAAAACTGTATTATTTTTATACAATCCATGTTTGGAATAACTCAAACACTAGAATATGATCTGCTATCACTCTTTAAAATCATTGTGGCTTAGATAAAGATTAAATTATTTCAAAATACTATAGCACTTTAAAGAGCATATTGCTCTTCAACATATTGAAATGGTTTCTAATACCTCGGGATCTGGTAAACAATACAAAGATTGGAATTGTTTATCAAAAACTGCTGGGTTTTTTTTTTTTGGCTTAATCTTCATATTTGATGGGAAATATGGAACAAGTATGCCCCTTTTTTCAAAATACTAAGTTTTCACTGAATTTGCCCCCAGGGGAAAGGAAAAGGCATAACGAACCCAGGGAATTGCCTAGAATGGAGCTCATAGGACTCACTGCACTCATGTCCAGCAGAGAGACTGAATCTGTAGAACCAACTTGCCTGAGGGCACAGGGCAAGTGCCAGGCAGAGCTGGGCTTAGAACACAAATCTTCCACAAGCAACAGTGAACAAGCATTCCTGTAAGATTAGACCACCCAATAGTCGTAATGATCAGAACTTACTTTATTTCCTTTAGAATGTCCAGTAAACATTTCATGAGCATCTATCTTGTGCCTAAGTTCTGAGCACAATACACCATGATATTGAACAAGTCTAAGGGGCCCCTTTTCTCACCAGGCATAATGCTAATGTGGGGAGACAACAAACGAAACTGCAAATGAAAGCAAGGCTGTAATAGTACTATGACAAATGCTGTGAGAAGAAAAAAAAACATGATTGTGGTAGGATATGATTCATATCACTTTGGGTTGGATATCTAGGGTTTCAGATGCTGAGATGGAAGAAGGTGAAATATGAACATATTACATGTCACACCTTACTTTGAGAAATACTGCCCTTTTTACATTTATTCAGAGGATAAACTCTATATTCATCCATTCAAAAAACGAAAACTCATGACCCTTGAGCTGGCACTGACTAGTAAAGGGCCTTTGGGACAGGGTAGACGTGCGCCTGTCGTTTCTGAGAATGTGACTCCTACGGGCGCAGAGTTTCGTCTTTCTCCAGCAGCGGAATGGGTGGTTTCCAACTGGTGACTGTGGAATGATCAGGCCAAGGCGTAGCCACTAGGCCCGCAGGGCTCCTTACATACACACATAGAACATGCCATGCAGTACCAGGCAGGCTGAGACCAGCCTTCAGTCATTTTAACACAAGAGTTCATAGAAGAAAGTGATCTTTATAGGATAGAAAAAGCAGCAAAAGCGTCAAGGGGGTTAAGGTTATTGATTTTTTGAAAGATTAGTTTTTTATTTTTAACAACTTTATTGACATGCCATTCACATATCATACATTTCATTAGTTCAATCACATTCATAAGAGTTGTGCTACCATCACTACAGCCATGCCAGGACATTTCTTCTGCCTTGTAGTTATTGTTGCTAGCTCCCCATTTACCAACAGCCACCTCTGCCATGACCCTGTGAATCTATTAATCCAGCTGTCACGATAGGGTACCTAATCCAGATCTCACAAACAGAAAAACATACAAGTTCAAGACAAATACAAAAGTCCCCCGAACAACAACATAATGAAACAAAGGAAAACATCAATCAAAAACAAAAGAGAAAAACTAAAGACTGGAGCAATTATGCACTGAATCCAGAGGGAAATCAAAGACCAAGTGTCGCATTTTGACCCACTATAACTGCGATGATCCACCCTACAATGTACTCTGCCCTATAGCATTGCCTTTCCCTCAGTCAGAGTCAGAGGAAGAATTCAGTCCCTGGAGTCTGACTTCGTGTGGAGGACCCTACCAATGGGCTCTGGGTTTTCATTGTCAGCCACAGTCTTCTGCAAACTGGGTGTTCAGAATTTAAGCTCTAAATATCATTCCCTCCTTTGCATTTGTATTTTACACAGAAATAGAAGAAAGTAATATAAACATCACTAAGAGTGTCTATAAACACTTAGGAATGGGAAGAGTCTGAAATAGAATGCTTGCATGTGAATAAAAATGACATCAAAATGTACTATGTACGTAGGGGCCGTCACTGTGAGTCAGAACCAACTTGGCGGTGCCCAGCAACGCCAGAACCATGACAGACAGAGCTAGAAAGGAAGGTCACGATCAGATGATCCCGACACTGGAACTCCATAGAGTTTGGATTCCACACCACGTAGAAGGCGAACAAGTACATAAGGTCATGGGGCATTTAAGATGATTTAATGATGCCAATGGCAGGTAGTATCAGGTGTTCTATTTGGGGAAGAGATTGTGGCACATGAGAATTTCCGGATCTACACTAAATGTAGTCTTATTTTATTGATTATTTGGCCAGTGAATAGAAAATTGGGAATTAAACTGTTCCCCGATAGGCAGAAAATAATTAGTGCAACAATTACTTTCCTTTATCCTGAATAAAAAGTATTCCCCTTTTCCCCTACCAATGGGATACTAGATAACAGCGTGTTTTTTTTTAATCATTTCTAAAGTATGCCAAAAAAAGATCAAAATTGGAAAAGAGGAAAATAGCTATAAAGTAGCCTCTATCTGCTCTTACATGTTTCCACATGGTGAAGAGCTTGCCACCCCTTCTGACGCCCTTGAAGACTTTAACCTTTACATTTGTGGTGTTCACACACAGTTGATGATTTATATGTTTTTTCCTAGGATGCTCTATTTTAATGGTCTTTCTTTTGTCGCAGGAGCTGTTGGTCTTACTTGCCTGGGTTTAGTTGTATTTAAGTGGAAGCTCCAAAAAGGCAAAGCAAATGAACACACATCAGAAAACCTTTGTTGCAGAACCTTCGAAGACTCCCTGTGTGCTCGGGAAGCAAGAAATTACTGCACTAAGGGTGACTGTAACTGCCACTTACCTCAGGAAAACCAGCTAAAGGTCATGTCCATTGTGGAGTCCAGAAAGGAAAGGCCAATTTTACAGGGAAACAGCCATCAGGCAACACAGGCCCCCGAGTCCGCAGCCCTTGATGGATCATTTAGAAACCTGAAAGGGAAGGACCACGGGGCAGACACCACTTTCTTTTGCCTTGATGGCAGATTGCTGCAGTCAGGATGGACAAGGCCACTTGGAGATATGGCAGCTTTGAATGATACAGATTCACTTACAAGATTCTGTCGAGACAGAGTGCCAAAGCCTGGGCAAGTCCAACCACAAGCCCCGTCATACCGTGTAACAACAAGAGGTAAGTTGTCATGGTTTCCAGCATCCTGCTCTATTTCATTCCCTCCGACAGAGGTTTCATATTGTAAAGTCTCCACCTGGAAATACCTCTGAAATCATTGAAGCACCAGCTTCCTCTTCTTCCACAGATACTAGACCTCCGTGTGTGTGTGTGTGTGTGTGTGTGTGTGTGTGTGTGTGCAGGCGTCCTTGGATGAGCAGTCAGTGGTGTGTCCACATCACCATGAGCTGAGAATACATTTCATACCACCTGGAAAGTGAGTTATATAACCCCACATCTACTAATGTTATACAAAATGAAAAAGAAAAGAAAGAAACGTTTTACAATAACAATGGTGCTGCTAAGATTTATGGGAGAGTGAGTACCGGCTTCCATTGCAACATCCTTTGTGCTCTAATGCCAATTCTGCAGTAGGCAACCTTCCCAGAGCATGACACATTAGAAGAATGGGCCTTCTAATACTCGTGATTCATTTCAGGAATGATGTCAAGAAACATACTTTGCTTGCTGAGCTGTCAGGGATGATAACTTCCCAGTCCAGGGAAAGTCAAGACTTAATTCATTGTCCCATGTTGGTAGCCAAGTGAATCTGGCCATGACATCTACCCACTGTACATGGGCGATGTCAATATTTAGGTGAAGGCAATGAATTACACGTCTTCCTTTTTCTTTCTGAATAATAAGGCGATGCTTGCGGGCTCAGCAGTGAACACTTTGACGGCTGCTCTGTAAAGAGGTTCCTGTCATCTATTTGAATTGGTTTACAGCAAGCAGAGCTTTCCCTCGGAATATGAATGACAGAGGTGCTGCACCAAGAAATTCTTACCAGAGAGATCGAGCCCGAAGGATGAATTTGGGGACAATTGGATGAGAATGAAACCATATGTTATTTTCACATGAAGCATCAGGCAGGATGTGAATTTATGCCATTGCAGTCCCCAGATTCCAGTTCTTACCGGTTTCTGGGGACTGATGATTTGACTGAAGCGAGCTATGGCCACGTAAGGAAACATTTGCCAGAGGAGTCTGATCACATTGGCTTTATTTTATAAAAGGATAAACATTTAACCTTTCAATAGGATCAAGCCTTAGGCAGATGTTTCATTCGGAGCCTGGTATACTGAAGGGAATACAGTCAAGGTAGTCTCTTAAAACATTTAAAACCCGGTCCCTTATCTCATACAGAGATACCTGGTTTGTTACATCAGATATAATCATTTTTTTCAAAGCAACAGTTGAAATTCTGCTAAATGTTAGAGCTGGGGAGGACACGTGTTTGAGGCGAGACCAGCCAAGAGCACACCTGCTTCAGAACGGAAGTCAATAAGGAAGCCACACACTCTGATGAAGCCTTCTCACCTGGAAACACTGACTAACGGGATCTCAAGGGGAGAGGGGACTTCAGAGATGATTTATTCAGTAGTTCTTAATATTTATCTTTGAGTCACAGATCTCTTTAGAGCATCTGATGAAGGCGACATTTTTCCCCAGAATAACTTATACACCCATCTAAAGTTTTCATCTAGTTTACCTCCTGATACCCAGAGAGGAAGTGGTTTCTCGAGAGTGATTCAGTAAACTAATGACAGATTTTATATTAGATTTAGGTACAGGTTGGGATTTAATCACCTCTTTCTTTCCTTAAGGAATAGAAATATTCCATTTTTGCTCTAGATAAAATAAACAATTTTATGAAAGAAGAGAAAATGAACTCCAAAAATGAAATTAATTGTATTGAGGTTAAGGGCATGGGACTTCATATTCAAGTCTTGGCCATATAATTCAGATGCCATGCACACAAACCGCAAAGAAAACACACTGCCATTAAGCCCACTGCAACTCACAGTGAACCTACAGAGTGTTTCCAAAGCTATAGATCTTTAAGAAAATAGATAGCCTCACCTCTCTTCCTTGCCGCTGCTGGTGGGTCTGAACTACTAAACTTGCAATTAGCAGTCCGATAGCTTATCTAATAGCACCCTCAGAGATTCTTAGCTATCATGTGACGGGGAAAATACAAACTCTTTAACTTTATTTTTCAATTAAAAAAATGATAAAGTAATGGACTTGTCAAATGAATCAGATCTCTTATGAACATTAAATGAGAGAATATTAAAAGTTTACATATTTAATACAGTATCTGGCTGCTGGTGTTTGCGTAATAAATGGTGAGTAGTATTGCTATTTTCATCAATTATATGATTTAACCTGTACTGTTAATGTTATATTACAATGTACCATTTAGAAGCCTCAGGCAGAGATTGCTATAACACAGGCCATATGCTGCAATGCCTATTTGTCTACCAAATATTTAATGAATGCTGTATTAAATGGTGAGAATAGAACAGATATGATCACTGTCTTCATAGAGATATTAGTATCAGAAAAGCACAAACATACTTTCATATGTTGTGCTTACTCTTCATTTGAAACCTGCACATGATCCAATATCGCATCCATGTTTTTCCTAACATTGAGTAATAAATGAGGAATGGATACAAAAATAAATTTACTGCCACTGTTTGAAAGATATTTGGATAATGGACATATTTAAAGATAACCTAATCAAAAATTCATCTACAAATGCACAGCTATGAGTAATGTTTTCCTTTCTAATTTCCCAGCTTTTAGATCTGCATTGCAACTGACAAAAATATGGCTGTAGATAATGCATTGAAAACACACCACACTGCTAACTATCCTCTGTAGGTGGGTTGAAAAATAGAAAGTACTCAGCAATTTCCACAATCAGAAGTGTCGTTCTAAGCATCTGTTGGTCAAGTGCTAAATTCCTGCATTTATTGTTCCTCAGCTATCAGCAGTGACACATTCAGCAGAAGATATGCAGCATCCGCTACAGCCTTGGCAAGAGGAAGTCTTGAAAAGCCTTTAACAAATGAATCATGGCAGCATCCAATAGAAAAAGGAGACAATAGCGTACATCCTCACCGGCAGAGGCGTTTTATTCTAAGCTCATCACCCAAGCCTTGCAAGCTTGAGGAACACCATGTACAAAAGATCGTACAAAAACATAGATCAAAATATGATGGTCCTTGTGGACAGTTAAAATGGAGCAGGCCTAGGTATTCTCAGCCAAACAATTCTCTTCTCTGTAAATACGTGCCCTGGGATCAATTTCAAGATTATGTGAAAGAAAAGAAGCCACACCGTAGAAACTATTCAAAGCTTGAGAAACGGCAAATCCAAATTAACAATGCAATAGAAAAATTCCTAATGAGCGAGGACCCCATAGAAAGATCAGGGCTATCAACAAAAGTTAAGAAAACATGTGCCCCCAAGAAGGTGAGCTTCCATGACCCCGATTTAGTAGAAACAAATAAGTCGGTCCTGTCACCTGGAGCAGCAACCTATAGGGATCAGCAGAGAAATCAAAGTAACCAACTGACCAACTTGGATCTCAACAAATGTAGCCACCCTTGGGTGAGAAATTCCAGAGAAGAAAGGTTTACAGACCAACAGCTTCTGAAAAAGAAGCGAATCAATAGATCAAACTTCAAAGGGGAAATTAAAGGACAAGATGTACGCATGAAATTACATGCACATGCTTTCCGAAATGCGAGAGTCCATCCAGAAAAGCCTTTCCCAGAACTTTCAAACAAGTGCCAACAGACCTTGTTACCTACTAAGAATCTATCCAAAGCTTCTGAGAAAGAAGTCAAAATAAATCCCCTGTCCTCTGCAGATTACCCCCAACAGCCAGACAGGAACACCTATGTTAGACTCCCTCTAAAGAGTCTGTCTCTCAAACATGCGCCAAAGCAGACACCATCTTGCAAAAGAAACACAACACATGCGTCTCTGCTCAGTTCCAATAACTTGTCCGTAGGCCCTCAGAGCTCTGACGAAGGTGGGTGTCGTCTTATTGGTCAGATTCCTGATGGAAATCCCTCCCCACCCATCATCGCTGAGCACAGACATTCACATGTCCACTTCTCAAATGAGCAAGTGGAGGGTGAAACTCCCAGGGCACTGGAGGCTGCTGGTCAAGTACCAGCTCCTTGGGCAAGCACAAGCAGTGATGTTTTACCATCCTGCTCTTTTGGGAGGGCTATGGACAAAGGGCCCCCAGACTTCCCTGAGTCCGTGGCTCAGGAAAAATCAAAAACTATCAAGGGTGGGAAGATGAACCAGTTTTCTTTGCTCCTACAGAATCGGACACATCTTTCAAGTGTCCAAGAGACTGACGCCGACACCCAGGAGTACACTTCAGATCAAAATCAGGCTCTGCAACAGGGAGAGTGCATGCATTGTCACGCACACCTTGGAAACAACGAGAGAACACCAGCGACAGAAACCTCCAAGTCACATCATATCATAGAAAGTCACCTGAGGGATGAAGGAAGAATTAATGAGGGACAAGACCTTCCTCACACAGAGACCCGTGATTCTTCTTTCATTCGCCACGGACAATCCGAGAGCAACCTACAAGCTATGGAGACAGATTCTACGCCATACCAGCATAGACTAGAGATGCCCAGGGAGCTCAGTCCTCCTTCTCTTAGTAACCCGGCCCCTTGGCATTGGACCAAGAGTAGTGATGGGGGAACTGACAATAGAGCTGCATTACCCAGAGAGGACAGCACCGACAGCGCCGCAGAGATAAAAGTAGTAGAGGAAGAAGAGAACAAAATGCTCTATGAAAGCAAGACAAATTCCGTAATGGTCCCTCAGACCGCACACGTGACCTCAGAACACACCACAAGAGAAAAGCAGAAAACGTGGGGAAATGGCAAACATGAAAAACCTTTATCAGACAATTCAAACCCTGTCAAGGCAACTACTCCTGGAAAGGATTTGAGTTTCATGAGTTCTCCTGAGAATGGAGATCGCCTGCCTGGTAGTGAAATAGATCTTCAAATGAACAATAAGGTGTGTGATTTGAGTGAAGTTAAAAATATTCAACCAGATGAAGAGAGCAGTGTACATGAAGAACGTGAAAGGACAGTGGACAAACGGGAAGCACGTTCCCCCTTCCCAGCTTTACGAGGTGTCAGTTTTGAGGCAGAAGATGAGGGGCCTCTAATTCCTAGCAGAAGAGGTGAAGCTGAAAACTCTGCTCCAAACCCTGTCCTATAGCCACCTTCTGCTGAATATGCTACTACATCCCCGTCAGAGGCAGAACAAAGTGAACAAAGTCATCAAAGAGTAATCGTTTTCTACTTTAGCTTTCTTCAAAAGCACACACAAACAGCCCCCAGCCTTTGCTTGCACTACAAATGCACTGTATTGGAGGGACAGTTCTCAGTAATTCTTTGTTATCAGTGAAACAAAGTACATAGTGAAACACAATACAAAAATCAAAGACGGAGTCACAAGACATGTTTGACACGGAGGAGTCTGCTTCTCTAGGGAGTGGGGGATTTTGCAAAAGAAAGTTTTGCCTAGTCTTGACAAAGCAAGGAAACGTTAAAAAACATCTTTAACAAATGAGAGGTTTAATAAGGAAAAATGTACTTGAACACATTTACTCTTGTTTATTTCATGGAAGTTGCTATTCACATTTCGATTAGTGGTGATATAATACTGCTTTCTATGCAGCTGAATATATATATATACACATATATATATTTGTATTTATACCTGCTATCTTTTCCTATCTAGTGTATAAAACAAAAATTGAGCTTTGCTTGTTAACCATGGCCCAGCGGATGTGCATGTGAGTCTATTTCATTCATTTGCAACTGTTTAGTGATGATTATCCTAGATCTTAAGTAGAAATCTTTACAACCTGTTAGGGATTTAAAACCTGTTAAGGATTTCTGGATAGTAGATTTACATAAAATCTGCAATATCTTTTAAATCCACTAGGTGGAGATCTCAGCTTCCATCACTTTAAAAGATGAACAAATTCATGGCTTTAAGATCAACACAATGGATTCTGAACAAAAAGGAATTTTAATTCGCTTTATTGCCAATTGTTATTAATTTAAGATTTTGAAATTAAATAGCTCATTAGCATGCAATCTTTCAAGGGTTGATCTTTTGAGTTCAACAAGCCACTATTGTTTGGTGGGTGCTTTCTTCTGGCAGAAGAATTACATGTATTTATAAATATTAGATTTAAAAGTATTCTCAAAGTAAACATCTCTCTTTCAAAGTCATATATATTGAAAAATATAATTATATACAGACGCTTTTTATTATTGATATACCAATATATCAATATGTTGATAGCAGACCTTCAGGATATAAAATATAATACTATAATGTTTCACCTTTCTTGGTAGGAAGAAGATAGGTTATAGAGACAACAAACATCCTATTCCCTTACCTCTATTTTAGTCTCCATCCAGATACATTTATAACTTCACTGGACATGGTTACAAAGCTTTTTAAAAAGTCTGTGGAATAAGTTAAATATATATGCTTATGTGCCTCACCTAGCCTCTATTTCTTTTCCTGTTCTGAATGGCCAGCAAATGAGGCCACTCTCTTCTTTTGAGAATCTCTAACCTTCTTACCCCACTCTCTTTGCTCCTGGATTCAAAACTTTTTTCTTTTAACTCCAACTTCTTTCTCTGTTTCTGTTCAGCCTCTCTGCATGAGCTTCACTCCCTTGCCATCTCTCCTGATCCCACTTGCATTTTGTTGAGCACTTCAAGGTGAGAAGAAGATCGAAGCCACCTTCTTACACCCGAGGTTCATTCTATTCTAGTTGACAGCTTCGCCCAGCCTTACAGACCAGCCCAGTAACTTCTTTTCTCAGCACCTATCTTTTCTATTCAAGTTTTAAATTTTCCTCTGCACTTGCACCTTATTGCACAACCCTTAGCTTGTTCTAGCTTCTCACTGCAAACAATGTCCCCCATTCCAAGATTCCAAGGGTCTAACAAGTCCTCTGGTGACTAACACTCACTAGTGATGTCAATTCTCCTAAACTCTTTCCTCTCTTTCATTTCTGCAATCTAGTCGAGATGGCCCACCCCCCACCCCCGACTCCGCTTTTCCTTGAAATGATCCTCAGCTTTACCCTTAAAGCTTTACCCCATGGTAACCATTGTATTTCTCGCCTTGTCGTGAACTGGATTCCTGCGAACTGCAGCCCCCGCTGGTTGCTCTGACTCCCTGTCCTTTGCTTTAGGGTCAGCCCTCTGGTTCTGTCCGGACTGCATTCAGCACTTGAGGTGCATACTGGCTCCGTCCCAGAGATGTCGATGCAGCAGGGTTACGATGTTAGTGTGTTCTCTTCCGTTGGTTCTGACACACAGTGACCCTATCCCACAAACTAGAATGAACTGTCCCCACCGCATAGGGTTTTTCATGCTGTACTTTCGATGGGAGCAGATTACACAGCCTTTCCTCTTGCAGAGAGCTCCTGGGTTTCAACCTCTGATTTTGTTGTTAGCAGCCCAGCGTGTAACCATTCCATCACCCCTCCCCCACCACATCTAACACACACCGAATCTTCAGTTTAGGAAATACTTTGGAACAATCTGGAACTTGTAGTTTGCAGCCTGCATATGAAGAAAAAAATGTCTTGTCAGCCCAATGTACCGCCCACAACCAAACCCACTGTGTAGACTGATTCCAGTGTATAGTGACTCTTCATAGGTCGTCCAAGATTTTCAGTCTTTCAGGCAGCAAAGAGGCTCATCTTTCCATGGAGTGGCTGGTGGGATCCAACTGCTGACCTTGTAGCTACCAACCCAATGCCTAACGGGCAACATCACCAGGCTCCAGGAGGTGGCCCTTAGTGTCTACTTTATTATAGCAATGGCTTGAATTTTTAAGTGATAAGTCCTTCCTAACAAACTGATGAATCCTCTTTCTCTCCCCTCCTTACTTTTAACATACCCCTGCTGAGCCCACATGTTGTTAAGGGATCACACACTTTCTTTTCATAACACAAACTTTCAATTCCCTAAAGGTCACGCCCAAATTTCCCATTCTAGTTTCCCAGACTTTTCAACATTTGACCCCATCCACCTACCAGAACTCTTTTCCACATCTTAGTGTTTTCTGATAAGCATCACCCAACTCCATCAGGCTGGCATTTTTACTATCCTGAATCTGTTTTATCTATCTGATCTTTCCTGAAAAGAAACACTTAAGAGATAATATATGCTTCACATCCAAGAAGTAAGGCCAAGACAGACAGCAAAAAAGAATAAGTCGTAAAGTTGATAGTCCAGAAGGTGAAGGCCAAAATAGCATGAAGGTAATGCCTAAGACAGAGAGATGCCTTTGTTTTAAATGATGCAACACTAAGAATTAACCTCTCAGTGGCTGAAATGTTTCAAGATTGAATGTCTTTGTTATTTATCTTTTCTGTGAACCGGTCTGCCCGTCTTCTCTGCTTAGACTCTTGTTCTCTCATGTCAACTCTCTTCAGTCAGAAAGCTTCGGTGTATCCTATCTTAGCTCAAGTGTCACTTCTTCTAGAAAGCTTTCTCTGATCTACATCTTTCTCCCCCAACATGCTGGAACTGCTTTAGTATGCACTCTTATTGACTTGTCTTCTCCTTGAGAGCTCTCGCTTCGGTGGTAACTCTAGAAACATTAATGTTCTCCATTCAGTCAATTCCCATCAGATCAGTAGTCCCTGAATTCCAGTCACAGCAGCGTCTCACTATGAAATCTCAGCTCTCCAAAGGACTTTATGGTAGAAACTCAAATAATTATTGAAGAAAAATGTGCAAATTAGCCCTACTCTTCCCTTTTCCTACACCACTTGGCCCACTGAGGTGGTGATGAGCTGGTTGGCATCACAAAGCCGACTCAGACGTATCTGGTACCAAGACAGTGGGCTTTTCTGAGAGTTGGCTTTCCTACTGCGCTTTCTCCCCACTTCTCCCTCCACGTCCTCCTACAGACTGAAGACCACTCAGTTTCTTATGCTCATCGATATGCTTACTCTCAGAAAATAGGCCTGAAGCTCATATGGAGAGAGGAGAAAGCCCTTTCCCAAATGGCTTTAAGACATATATAGTTTAAGACGAAATTCATTGTATGTTGAAATCCAGGCAAGAAAACACTAAGCATTGATAAGCCATAGTCATTTTCATTCGTTTGTTCAACCAATATTGCTTGAATATCTGTGGATTATAGTTTTAAGTGTCAGAATTATAGTAGCAAACAACACAGCCAATAAAGCCACCCCTGCTTTTATAGAGCTACCATTGTGATGGTGACTGACAGGAGATCCTAAGCAGTTAGTGTATGTCTTAGATGTGACCAGGGAGTTGAGCTTAATGATCAAGAGAAGAGCTTATTTCTTCTGAAATACTTATTCTACACCCCATGACAATATGTTCACTTGTCTTAGAGATAGACTTATTGTGTACTTGCTAGGTTGCGTCATGGCTTTGTATAGCTTTTGTCTTTTTTTTTTCTTTGTCCAAACAGCTGGACTGGGATTTATTCTAGTTCTCCGTTGTTACACGAGTTTCCCGAGGGAGTAGCAGCCTTTCTGGGGAGAGATAAGGTGCTTGGGAAACTTTAGAAGTACGGCCCTTTTAGAAAAGGACAACAGTAACTATGATGGCTTCAGAAGGACAAGGGGAGGCCAACAGGCTTTCATGCGGGAGGATTTCCAGGGTAAACAATGTACACACATTCCCTGCACTCGGAGCAGAAGAGGCAATGGACAGAAGGCAAAACACAAGGTTTTCAATGGAAGATAAAACATACTAGCAGGGGGATTCTTAGACATCGAACTCAATGGTGTTAACTGGTGGAGGCTATAGATTGTCCTATTTTGTCACTCTGAAACTGAAGTAGACATCACCCTTTATGGTACAGTTAAGTAGAGTCTTTTGCTGCCGACAAATGGCCTGGGATTTCATCCTCGGATTAAATGACTGTTTATTCTTCAACTCCCTTAGAACTCTATTTTTAAAAATACTTTTGTCACTGTTTACATTTGCTACTTACTTTTTTCATTCCATAACATTAATTGCTCCTTTTGGACTCTAAATTTATGTGCTTCACAACTTTATCACATAGCCATCCAGAGAGGCAGGGGAGAATTAGCACCCACATTGTCTGCCTTCTGCCTGGGTTTCTTAAGGCCTCCTCACAATGAATAGCCAACACCCGTCTAACTTGTGCCAACTTTCTTTCTTCAGAAAATGATTAAGTACAGTTCAAGCACAGTTAATAAAATTGCAGTGAGATGAGCCTGTGACTCATCTGTCATACCCGGGTCTGTCTTTTACTAATCAGTTGTGAGAAACATTTCAAAATCAGAAAGCAGCAGCAGAGAAATATGAGATATTCAAACTTCTTGAGGCAATTAGAGACTAAAGAGCAGAAGGCAAATCAGTCGTTCTGCCTTGACAGTCTTAAAATACACACTGAAAGTAGACTTCGGAGTTCTACTATTGGTGACAGATTTTGACCATAACCCATTTTATAAGAGGAAATAAAAACTACTCACTGCAGGGCATGCATTCCTTCCTCGCATCAGCAGCGATGAGATGGGCTTGGGGATAGAGTAGCCAATGGGAGGTCTAATGTGGTGATAAGCCATGTCTGCAGCGGCAGCAGCTGCAAATCCAACAATCACGTCAAAGCCAGTCTTGGAATTGACAGACGTAGTTCAAGAAGCATAGGAGGAGGTGTCAAAAAGTTTGTGGGAAAATTAAATTAAAATACATGTATCCCACAAACTTTTGAGGCTTCCTCATATAAACAGAGTCAAGAAAAGTCATCAGAATCAATCTGTAGCATACATGTGCACCACTTTTCATACCAGCACTGTGAACAGTAGCCCAAAGTAGAAGCAACCCAAGTGCCTAGTAACAGATTAATGGACAAGCAAAACGTGGTCCCTCCATGAGAACCTGGTGGGATAGTGGTTACGCGTTGGGCTGCTAACTAAAAGATCAGCAGTTTGAAACTACCAGCTGCTCCACGGGAGAAAGAAGAGGCTTTCTACACCTGTGAGGAGTTGCCGTCTTGGAAACCCAAGGGAGAGGTTCTATTCTGTCCTCTAGGGTGTCTATAAGTCAGCATAGAAGTTTTCTGTTTGTTTTGGTACATTTATAAGTAGAATATTTATTCAGCCGTAAAGAAAATTAAAGTCCTGATACCCTGCAAACATTTTGTTCTCAGTGAGATAAGCTAGGCACAAAAAAATAAATGCTGTATGATCCTGCTTATGTGGAATATGTAAACAGGCACATGCATGGAGACAGACACTTTAGAGGCTACCAAGGAACAGGGGAGACGGGTGACTGGGGAGTTATTGCTTAATGAATAGAGTAAAATGTAAAGGCTTTAGAAACTAAGAAGTTATTATTATTTAATCACAATAAAAACTACCCCTTCCACAAAAATCAACCTGTGCAACATCAGGTGAGATTAAAAGAGATCTCTATGTTATTTTTGCTTCTTTGTTTTAGTGATGTGAACAAACTGGTGGCTAATTTGACACTATAAAAACCACTTTACAGTGGTTTATTTATCTGGTTATTCAGTCAACCAATAATGAGAGGGAAAAGAAAAGATTTATAAAGGAACAGTGATCCAGGAGCACACGAAAGGAAGTAGCTTAGAGTACTGAAGAATAGAGTGTGCACAGAATATTGTTGAGACTAAAGGTTAAAAGGTAGATCAGATTACATTGTCAATGCCAGCTTTTCCAGGCTAAGGGGCTCACTTTCTACGTCACAAGAGGTGGGGAGTCATTGGAATTTGCACTTCTAAAATCACCTATATATCACAAAATAGTTTTTTGTCTTTTAAATTTAGATCTGCTGACAGGGATGACAAGGTTTTAAATTTTAGTATTTGTAATGTACTCATTGTCTAAACTCTGCTAGCTGCCACTAATCCGTTACTTCCTTAATCCTACTTATTGATTGAAATCCTGAGTGTTGCCTCCCTACCTGGATTTCTGAATATTATAAACAACAGTTGTCATTGTGTCAATCAATGTCAGATTGACACAATGGGATTGTTCCCCTTAAGCTTAAAAAAAAAATTGCAACACACAATACAACACAGACAATAATTTCATTCGTGTCTCCACATACGCCTCTGTGACATTGGTTACATTTTCAAGCAGTTTCTCTATATATGTTCTCTTTTTCAAACTATCTCAGGATCACAGCTCTCTGCAGTTTAGCTGACTGAGTTTTGAGAGGTAAACTGCCCAGCCATTCTTCCCTGGGTAGCGTCAGCCAGGCTGCTAGTATGTTAGTAATATTTTTTTTTGGGGGGGGTGTATTATTTGTTTAGTTGATTGTTTTTCTTTTTTTTCCTAACTTAGTAATTGGTTTAGGCAGGAATCAAAATCTAGGTGTGCCTGTCTTGTAAAGTCTGTGTTCTCTTCAGCGTACTTGGCATTGGAAGCATTTTGTGGACACATGGACTCTTTCTGTTCTGTAGACACCTGCGCTCGGGACCAGATTGTTCTTTAGTCCTGTCTGCAAACATGCAGTGGCCAGAGACCCTGTCTATACGTAGTAACTGCAGAGATTTGATGCACGATTGCCAGCCTCTGGGTCACCAAACTGTATCCCAGTTAACTTTTGTTTATAAATTTCCAGTAGATTATATGAAATGATATGCAATGTAGTTTAGCATATTGCTTCATACATTAGCTCCTTAATTATAGCTAATCTATTCAGAATAGCTACTTAATTATACAAATTTTAAAGTAAATAAGGTGGAAATTTAGAAATTTAAAAAATATAGATATAAAAATCTTATGATCTGGAACAATTAAAATTTAAGCATGTTACCTTGGGTAATGTTTTCTTAACTCTTCTTTATATCATTGAGTTCATGACAGATACCAGTTCTGTAGCCCTTCCCCCTGCAGCTGAAATGTAAGCATTTTCCCATGTTAGTCAAGCACTGTTGAGTGTCTACCTGTTGGCACATTCACTGTGATTTACTTCACCATTCGTCTGTCTAGTGTTATGGCAAATCCAGTGTGGACACTTCCAAGAAGACCTAGTTGTAATAGGACTCTGCTCACTGATAATATTTTAAATAATAGAATTAATATATAAATAAATATGTAAAAGGCAACTCATTTCAAAGCTTTCAATACCTACAGACAAACATCTTTCCTAAATTATTTTATATTTTCATAATCTCACTGCCAAAGGGCTAGCCCTGGTCACATGGTTGTGTATGCATTGGGCTGCTAACCTTCAAATTAGCCACTGCCTCACGGGAGAAATATGAAGTTTTTTACTCCATAAAGACTTAAGGCCTCAGAAACCCACAGAGACGGTGCTGCTCTATCCCACAGGGCAGCTGAGTTTGAAACCACCAGCTTGTCCCGTGGGGACAGAGGAAGCGTTCTGCTCCCGAGAAGAGGTGCCGTCCTGGAAACCCACCAGGGCAGTTCTAGTCTGGCCTGCAGGCACTCCCTGAGTCAGCCCGGATTCGTTGGCAGTGAGTTTGGGGCCTGTTTTTGTTTTCTATAGCTGGTAGAATTACAATTGCTGGCACCAAGAAAATGGGAAAAAAATTAACGAATTGGTCAAGTGAGTTTGGGGCCTGTTTTTGTTTTCTATAGCTGGTAGAATTACAATTGCTGGCACCAAGAAAATGGGAAAAAAATTAACGAATTGGTCAACATATGTTTAGCTTACTTACTCTGACTCATAGAAGATGTCTTTATGTCAAGAAATAGGTATACTATATTCCTTACCTTGATAAGGCTATTCTTGATAACTTTTAAGTCTTTCTGGAATGAGGTAAATAATCAAATCAATAATCTGATGTTTAATGATCATTGATCTTTTAACTTTATTCTAGTTTTTACCTCAAGACTAATGTATTGTTGATCTGGTACAGCTAAAAGCATAGAACAATCTAAACTCACTGCCATCCAGTCAAATCTGACTCATAGTGACAATATATAAGGTTTGGGGGACTGCAAAGCTTTATAGGATCAGACATCCTTTTTCCTTCAGAGCAGCTGGTAGATTTGAAAAACTGACCTTCCGGCTATCAGTCAAGACGTAACCCAGAGAGCTGCCAGCTCTCCTTTGAACCCAATGGAGCCAGTGTATTTGGACCAATCCTATCTATCATAAAAGCCCTAGAGGGGCACTCAATTACACGTGAGTTCACTTCAGACGCAGGTGCCAATCGTCCCCCTTTGGACTCTCATCAGACCTTATGTGTATAAACTCACTTGTTTGCTTCTTGGCAGTCTCTGGAATATCAATTTAAGATGACCAGTGTTTAATTCTTCATAATTCAAAGTGGATATTGAAGGGCTTTGGCATATCTTTCTCCATTTTGCTTCATGCACTTGGGGCAGAGATACTACTAATTAGCACTTCTGCCAGAAAATGAGCAACACAACATGAGAGATCATGGGGTCGAAAGTGCCTCTCAGTCTTGCTGCAGTAATCATCTGGTGCTAACAGCTGGGATACTTTGTTGGTAGGCGAGGTATAGGGAAGAGACTATCAATGTATTCGTCAAGCATTTACTTTTGTCTTACATATAATACTCATATGTTAAATTATTTGTGTAAACATTTTTTATATTTCAAAACTGAAACCTTGTCATTAAAATAGAAGAATAACTTAAAAAATTATATCTGTACCTATTTATCAAGCACCTATCTCATCGTCAATGTACTGAGACAAGGAAGTGTAACAAAGCGTAAAGTAGTAGAGTCTGGAATACCACTGTCCGGTAAAACTTCATGCAATTAGAAAATGTACCTGTGTGCTATGCTTGACACTAGACATGTGTGACAAGTGAGAACTGAGATGTGGCTGTGTCTTACGGTGGTGCTCTAGGGACAAATACAAATAAAAACAGTAGCACATATATGCATATAATCACAGAGGGTGACATCAAAGAAACGGCGCACACTGTTGCGGAGTGGGCCAGTTCGAAGTTCAAGGATGACATCTTAGGTTGTACTTCTCTTGATTCTTGACGTGTCATAGGATGATGACCCCAAGAGCAGCAGATCAAAGGGCAGTTTCCTGGCTGCAAGGTGAGTGAATTCCAGGTCGGCAGGTGAAACAGCAGGCTGCTAATGATTCCCGGGATCAGCAATTCAGAAGGCAGGCTTCTGATGGTTGAAGTTAATAAATCCAAGATTTGCAGAAAAGCTAACAATTTGCTCTCAAGATCAGCAGACCATGCAGCCAACTGCAGGCTCAAATCCAAAGGTCAGATGATGAGCCCAATGTAGGCTCTGGCAGCAAATAAGCTTGACCATAGCTTCCGTATATATTGGAAGCAGGCAAAACCCTGAATAAATTGCTTTCGATTGATTGGCTGCTTATAGCAAATGCCATCATGTGAGTGGCTACATTATATTTGATCCCATCATGGATAATTGTTGATGTATTGTTAGGTGTTATCCAATTGGTTCAGACTCAGATCTACCTTAGGTACAAGCTTAAAAATCAAAACAAAACAAAACACTGCCTGGTTGTTCTGTAGCCTCACAATTGCTCCTGTATTTGAGCCCTTTGTTGCTGACACTGTGTCACTGCATCTGGTGGAAGGTCTTTTTCTCTTTCCTTGTCTCTCCACTTTATCATGTATGATATCCTTTTTCAGGGACTGGTCTCTCCTGGTAACATGTCCAAAAAACATGGGACAAAGGCTCTCCATGCTTGTTTCTAAGGAGCAGTCTGGATGTACTTCTTTCAAGGCAGACTTGCTTATTGTGGGGGGAGTCCGTGGTACTTTCAGTATTCATCACCAGCCCTATACTGCAGATGCAATGATTTCTCTGCAGTCTTCTCACTCAATGTCCAACTTTACAGTGGATATGTGGCAGTTGAAGACACCATGGCTTGGGCCAGGCGCACCCTAGTCCTCAAAATAACATCCAGGCTTTCTAACCCTTTTTTTTTTTTTAATCAATTTATTGGGGCTCATACAATTCATCACAA
>NW_022104341.1:48854254-48863283 GCF_000313985.2 Echinops telfairi
CCTCCTGAGAGGTGGGGTTATATGTTGATCCTTGTGGTCGATTCCCCTTTTCTCCCCCCACCTTCCCCTTATCCTCCTGGTATCTCTATTCTCATTGTTGGTCCTGAGGGGTTTATCTATCTTGGGTTCCCTGTGTTGCAGGCTTTGTAGCAGTATGCATGTTCTGGTCTAATCTGATTTGTAAGGTAGAATTGAGGTCATAATAGTTGGGGGGGAAGAAGTACTAAAGTAATATTTTGCTTGAATATAATATTAATTGTTGTAATAAAAAGAGTCAGGGGCCATATATGACTTGCTCTGACTTCCCTATTGCCAAGAGACAGGAATCAGACATGTCTTCACACCCCATCCTTCTTCACCTACTCTGACACCAACCATTCCTCCCTGGCACTCTATTTCTATCCTGGGTTCCATAATTCATTGCAGTATGCACTCAGCACTGACAGACAATAATCACAATTATGGGAGTTTATTAGGAAATATAATAGGACATCACAAATCCGTATCAGTAAACAGGACATAGTCATCGGTTCTCAGCAACACCTTGCCTCAGCCAGCAGCCAAGTCTCTTCCCAGTCCTCCACCTCTCCGCCACGTGATCTCTTGGCTTCTGCCCCTCTGAGCTCGGCAGGCAGCGCACTTGTCGCTCTGTCTCACAGTTCCATCATCTCACGGCCGGTGAGGACCAGGGATCCTGTGCTCTTGGGGATGCGCCACAGTCTCTGTGCTACTCTCCGGCACCTCAGACAGAGATCAGGAACACGTTCTTGCGATGTGCATCAGCCTTGACACTATGTTTGCGGTGGCTCTCGTGTACTGAGAACTGGCGTCGATGGAGGTGTGGTTTGGGTCTTGTAGCAACCAAACCTCCAAGGAAAATGAAGGATGGTCCCTTAAGTCATATTCTCTAGTAAAGTAATCTTAAAGCACCCTCAAACAAAGGTTTGGCTTAGTTCAGACCTTCTACCAAGGTAAAGACTTACTCCCACCTTAATCCTGTCCATTGGGATAGCAGAAATCTATCCCCAAAATGGGATTTTAGCCACATTGAGTCCAGAATTATAATACATGAAATAAGAGTTAGAATACACTGCATAATACAATAAATGGCTAGAAAGGACATGTTGATTGATTCATATAAGTAATATCACAACATCACGCTTAACATTTTCCACATTCTCCTGGCTCACCTTTCTTTGGAACGGTCATGAATATGGTCCTCTTCCAGTCACGTGCCCAGGTAGTTGTCTTCCACATTTCTCACTTTCATTGTGTCATTCGCATGTGAAAGCATGATTGTCTGACATTCCTGGAGCCTTATTTTGGTCCATGCCTTCCATGTAGCTGGGCCTTTCTCTTTCAGCACCATTGGGTCTTGATCATGTACTCTCTCTTCAAATGGCTGAATGCCACAGATGTCTCTTTGGTACAGTTACTCTGTGCATGCCTCTGTCTTCTTTTGATGGTCCCTGCGTTGTTCAATATTTTGCCCATAGGACCTTTCAATGTTGTAATTCAAGGCCTGATTTTTTTTTCTTCAGTTCTTTCAGCTTAAGATATGCTGACAATGTTTAGAGGCATATTTAGTTCATATAATCTTTTGGTCAAAGAGGGAGGCTTTAATAAACTGAAACAATATGATACCCTACAAAATGCCCTTTGCTAGGAAATATAGAAGCTTAACTTTCAGTCTGTCAGTGTTCTTAACTCTCTTGGAGACCCCATCAAATCAAATTTACTTGTGTGGCTATTAATTTCTTTAAATATAAAATGAAGAGATAGTATAATATTTGTGAAAATGTGCTTTGGGGACGCATGCATTTAAATCTTGACTGCTTACAAGCATGTGACATTGATCCCATGTCCCACTCTAATAGAACTTAAGCCATAGGTTGTTCTTAAGATTAATTCAGATAATGTACACCCAGCACTTGGCACTCAGTTGACTGTTAGTAAGTATAAGCTGGTATTGTGGCTGTTATTATTATCATCTATAGATCTAAGTGTTTTATTGGCCTTTGTTGTCTGGACTTGAGAACTAATCAATGAAGCAATCCATTTCTGTCAAGTTTTGCTGCCTCAAAGCCTCTATGAAGCAGTTCTACTAAGTGTCGTAGTGTTGGCATAATTCAGAATCAAAGCAATGACACTGAGTTTAAGAACTAAACATCTGAAACACCCTTTAGCATTTTCTGTTCTATTTAAGTCAGAAGTTCAGTTCCATTTGAGACATCTGGTCTCTGGCTTTGAATCCAATGTAAATATTACATTGAGCTACTGTGTATAAGTAAGCTACACGCCATCTCCTCTGTCATCCATTTTAGCTCACAGTGCAATCCAGCCAATGTAGAGGATGATGACCCAGCTCTCTATGATGAGCCTCGTTCCTGACACACTGCTTTGGGATATATTACTACTGCAGTCTGAATTCTTCAAATAATCTCTCATAGTGTCCATTGCATTTTATGAAATTGAACCTCAGCACTCAGAAAAATGAAAAATGAGCAATATTTTTAATTAAAATACTAATTAGTAGCATTACTTTGTTCTAAAAGATGCACTTCACTTTTGTTAATCTGCAGGGTTGTGATGAAACAAAGCAACTGTGCTCTACCATCCCAGCAAGCACTAAAACACTCGCTTCTAAACTGACAGTCTCCGTTGATTTAGCATCAGTCTATAGCATTTGAGAGGGACCATGAGATTGCAATCTTGAGATTGTACTAAGAATGGCTTAATTTTTTTAAACCACATCCAATTCTCATTACAGACTGTCCAAAGAATAGATTAATTTGCACCATTGTCTGTTCTCTTTGCTCTTTGTCAATGTAATGAAGTATCGGAATGTTAATATCAGCTATATTCATAAAAATATCACCATCCATTGCACTAGTTTGATCTTTCCAAGGATCTGTGTAGCTATTGGCTGGCACCTGTCTTCTCACCACTAAAATGATGAGGATTTGTGCAGCAAACATGTGATTTCAGAATTTTGGCTCACTTCCATTACCCTACCACTTGCCAAAATGTAGTCTATATCACCAGGGTTCCTAGAACCTTTCACATTATTTTTCATATTATTATGCATATGGACATATACATATGTAATGCCCATCCTGTATGGTCAAGAGCATAGGTAGATATTTATTATTTAAGCAAGGGTTTCAAATTCAAGAGGCTACAAGCATCAAGCCTGTGACATAACGGTATTTCTAAATGTACTTTAATTCATATACTTTACAACATGTGAGAGACAAAATAAAATGTCTGCAATCCATTTTGGCTACAGGATTGACAGTTCGCAACTTTGAGTTAGAGTCTCACTATGAAGTCTTATCAAAATCAGGCAAGAATAAATTGGCAGATGTTCTTAATGTGCTGTCACAACCCTTGTTAGAGACTGGCACTAAAAGTCCTTAGATCCAACTTGAGACTTCTTGAGAACCAGCTGGTGTTACACATGACGGAGAAAAGAAAGTACGAAGTTCTCTTTTTTGGCCCCAGACCACAATCTGGAAATGATCTATAGAATTAGGTACCTACCTATAAGGGAATTGTATTGAACAAAACACACAGTTTATGGATTCATTCATCTTAGCCTTCTTTACATGATCAGGATACATCAGCGCAGACAAGACCAGGGAATAAGGAAACTGAGAGCAAGGGGGTTGTTGCCTCTCTGAAATGCATCCAGGTCAGATCACGTTCGCCAGTTTATACCAGTTCCTCGCTCATATTTTCCTGCTTCTTCAGATTCTGCCCAGTGTAGCATTGTTTAACTTCCTCTCTGTGTGATCCCATCAGTCCCCTCACAAAAGCAGTCCTCTTCTTCAATCCACAATCCTGCTGTGGGGTGAGCCAGAACCCTAGAGTTTATCCCTGATTCCCCCTATTCCCTATACTTCTACTGCAATCTATCACAAACCCTGTTAAAATCTCCCCCAAGGAGCCCTTACTTTCTCTTCCAAATCCACCACCAAAGTGAAGATCTTAGGCTTTCTCATCTCGACAAGCTGTCCTCTGCCTCTGATTTCTATCTCTTCTACTTTTGCATCTGCTTTGCAGCAGGAGGGAATATTTGAAAATCACAATAGTGTTGCCTTCAATCCCTGCTTAAACCCTTACATTGACATTCCCTGGTTGACACACAAGACCCTTCACCATCTGGCTTGAATGTACACTCACAGCCTCATGTGGTGGGAGTGACTCACCTGGATTCTCTGATCCAGCTCGACTGAACCGCTTGAGGAAGCCTCAAGGGGATGGACCTTCTCTGCCTCCCACGGTTTACCTATGTGATTCATATGCATCTTTTGAAGTGAGTTCACGCCTCAGCTCTCCTAGGAAGCCTTCTCAGCTCTCCTAGGAAGCCTTCCCTGGTATCCTTCCCCCACCGCTAGCTAGCCCAGGCAGGAGGCACTTCCGGAGAGCCTCCTTATTCCTCTGTCCTTTCTCTCTGGTGATGCATGTGTTCTGCTGGGGTTACATTCCTTCCTCACCAGCATTTATTTTCTTCTTATTCTCAAGTTGGTCCTGGCCCAGAGGAGGCACTCTGTGGTGGCTTAAGAAAAATGATCATAACTAACATTTGTTCAGGACTTTCTATTGGAGGCACTGTTCCAATTCCCTGAGGTGGGTCCAATTATGATCCTCACTTTAAAAGAAACTGAAGTATACTCCTAGGGTAAGTAACATTCCCAGAGTCACAAAACTCATGCTGGTACATTCCATACCAATGCTCTACAGCCTCTACAATGTTACCCTGCATTTGTTTGCTTTGTTTTGTAGGTGGAATTAATACAGACATTTAAAAACCTGTAGTTTCCTAATAAACAAGTCAACTAGGGTATATGGCAACAGTGGGCAGACATTCCTGTTCTCATTGACCCCCTTGGCTGTGGTTGGGTGGCCGCACCACTTGGAGGCAGAACATCTAACTTCCTGTTTTCCACACTATTGTGCTTCAAGCCTTTACCTGCTCGCTCTGGCCCTGTGGAAACCCAAGGGTCCCTGGTGGCGCAGTGATTTTGCAGCGGGCTGTGATCCACAGATGGGCAGTTTGAAACCACTAGGCACTCTGAGGGAGAAAGACGGGCTTTCTGCTCCCATAAGGAGTTTCAGACTCACAGGGGGTAGTTCTGCCCTGCCCCATGGGTCACCTTGAGTTGGCATCAGCTCCACGGCAGTGAGTGTGGTGGTTTTCTTTGGTGGACATATGAACTGTCCACCCTTGACACAGAAGCAACTCAGATAACAGAAAGGGACTGGATCAGATGGCTTTTTACATTCTTTTTCACCTTAAATTATAAGGTGAATTTATATTTTATAAAGAAGGCATTAGGAGACAATGGTAATATGTGTTCTACTTTTATATTTCTCCTGGGAGACAGGACTCCGTGAATGTACGTAATTGATAATGCAGCCACACATTGAAGTCCTGGATTTGTTCCTCAGTGTAAATGGCTAATATGTAGCTTCTATTGAATCTGATGCTTCACATAATTTATTGCTGAGCACATACTAGATTGCCTAACCACTGCAATAATATTAGCAGACTCATTTTTGATGCATAGTTACTGTCCAACTTTAAAAAATTCAACATCTATCACAAACAAACTCTTTCCAAAGGAATGCTACAAATTTTAATACCCAGAATATAGGAATAAAGTTATTTTTAGGCAAGACTTTTAACTGTTTTGATACATAATATTCTTTCTCCAAAAACAGCAAATAATTCTCAAGCTCCATGAGGGAGAATCGATCTCCCTGAAATCTTCATTTTATAATTAATGAATGGTAACGGGTTAGATGATACTCCTGATCCTGTGTTTATAGCTAGCAAATGATCATGAAGGGAAAGCGACTGTAAGGCGGTGTGAGTACAGTCTGGAATAAACACCATGATAATCCATGACTTGGAGCATACAGGTGAAAGTACTGAACTCAAACCTGGAGAATGAAGGAACTTGTTTTGGAGGCTCTGGTGAAGTTAACACCCGGAAGCACATTGGGACGAGTATGACGAAAAGCAGGGAAGAGCGAGCATCTCTGACAAGCGTAGCGATGCTTGCACAGGCGCAGAGGAGACATGTTGTGTTGGAAGGTGCGATAGTCCCGTGTTACTGCGGCAGAGGTGAGTCAGCCAGTGGCAAATTATGGACCTGAGAAGGGAATCAGGCACATAATCCTGAGGACTTTGGAGCTTGTTTTAGGAAATGTTGTTTTAATCTTAAAAGAAAAAAAAACTAACATTGGGGGTTTTAAAGGAAGGAAATCATATATTCAAATACCATTTTTTCAAAATCAAATCCAGCCATAGCATGGTGAAAGAGTTTGTGATTAAAGAGAGACCGTGAACAAAACTGGAGAGAAAGGTCATTTGTACTGTGCAAGACTGGTGGTGCAGTGGTTATGCCTAGGGCTGCGATCCACACGATCAGCAGTTCAAAAACCACCAGCAGCTCCGAGGGACATTGATTGGGTTTCCTCCTCCCATAAAGCACTCCAGTTTTGGAAGTCCACAACGTGGTCGCTGTGCATCAGCATGGGCTCAATGGCATTGGGTCTGGTTTTGGGTGAGTGCAGGGCTGATGAGTGACTGTAACAGTTTTGTAGAACATTAGGGTGCGAAACACAATTTCATTATGTTTCTATATACGAGCAAAGGACAATTGGACATTGGCATTTTTAAAAGCAAATGAATAACAGTATTGAAAGCACACATGTTTAAGGATTCTATGGTTACATGCTGAAGAAAACTTCAATAAACATTAATGAAAAACATTTAAAACCCTAAATTAAAGGAAATCCCTAGGTTAACAGTGTGTTCCATGCTAGGCCACTAACCACAAGGTCAGCAGTTCGAACTCACCGTCTACTCTGTGTGAGGAAGACAAAGCTCGCTGCTCCTATTAGGATTTACAGTCTTGGAAAATCAAAGCAAGTAGATCCGCTCTGTCTGACCAGGTCACAACAAGCTGGAATAGTCCCGTGGCACTGGTGCTTCCCCCAAGCCGATCTATCTCGCACCTAATTGCTGTCCACTTGATTTCCACCATGGTTACCTCATTTGTGTCCTAATAGAACTGCGACATAAGGTTTTCAATTTTCAATGGATGATCACTTTCAGAAAAAGGTCCCCAGGCTTTTCCTCCAGGACAACTCCAGGTACGCTCAAACCGCCACCATTTGGATTAACATTGGAACACTTTATGCACAGGTTAGCGACTCTCAAAAAATCCAATAAAACTCCACCAGTTTTATGTATCTATTTAGCTAGACTTAGCCAAGGGGGTGCTAAAATTTATGTGAAAAGTGAAAACACCTTGCTTTGTTTTTCGTTGGCATCAACCTCTTTCTGACTCACAGTGACTGACCCTAGTACGACAGAAAGAAAGAAGCACGTGCAAGGAACGCTCCCCTACAGCGATTATTCTCAGGGGGATGGCAAAGTACCCTCTTCACCAGTCGGAGCCCATCCACGCAGCCACGGGGTCCCTTCTTGTCAAAGGTCTGCCTCTTTTCTGTAGCCCTGCTACCTACACAGGCACGAGGTCCTTCTCCAGGTTCCGGTCTCTCCTGACAACACGCCCAAGGTATGCATGAGCAATTCTCACCATCCTTGCCTCTAAAGAGCTAGACAGAGTTTCTTGATATTTTGGCGGCCCATGGTATTTTCAATAGTCTTCAGCAGTACCATCATTCACATGCATCGATTTTTCTTTGGTCCTCCGTATTCAACTTTCACATACATAAGATGTGATGAAAAATACCATGGATTTGTCCAGACACATCTTCGTTTTCCAAGAAACCTCCTTATTTTCAACACTTTAGAGGTGTCTCTGTGCAGCAGATTTCCCTAATGCAATGCGTCATCTGATCTAACGCCTGCTGCGTCCATGCGCTTTAATTGTGGATCCAAGCAAGATGAAATCCTTGACAAGTTCAAACTTTTCTCCATTTATCATGATGTTACCTGCCGGTGCAATTGGGAGGATTTTGGTTTTCTTTATCCTACATTGTAATCCATAAGGAAGGCTGCAAGCCTTGATCTTCATCAGCAAGTCTTTTAAGTCTTCCTTGTTTCATCAAACACGGTTGAGTCATCTAAATATTTTAGGGTTTTAATAAGGTTTCCTTCAATCCTGATGCCAAATTTTTCTTCATATAATCCAGCTTCTCAAATCATTTCCTCAGCATACAGATTGAAAAAGTATGGTCAGAGGATACAACCCTGACACACCTTTTACTAATTCTAAACTCTGTAGTATGACCTTGTTCTGTTCATGTGTCTGCCTCTTGTTCCCTGTGCAGGTTCTACATGGGTACAAGGTCATGTTCTGGATTCCTATTCTTCTCAATTCTTTTGTTCCTAGTCTTTTGCTATGGCCCACACAATGGAGTGCCTTAGCATAATCCACAAAACACAAGTATCTACATCAAAGTCTTCTATACTAACACCCACGCCAAGGCTGTTAAGTAGATCCCAACTCATTTCAACCTAATAGGACAGAGCAGAACTGCCATATATGATTGCCAAGATCCTAAGATTTACCTAGGCTGACTGCTCCATGTTGTCCATGGAGCTGAAGGTGGATTGACACTGTTTAAGTCAGCATTAGTGCCCAAGAGCTTTGACCACTGTGCCATTGAGTCAAGGAGTGGATAGGAATTTGTAATAAGCAGAATTCAGTGTGACAAGATATAAGACTGACCCAGATAGCAGGGAGCAATAATCCAAAATGTAGCTTCCTTAAAACCTCAAACATGTACTCATTTTGACTGTGATTAGTTTTCCAACCCCCATCTTATGCTTGTGCACTGAGCAAAATGTATATAATATATAGCATGAGCAAAAATTAGACTCAAAAAGCAACAGTTTGTGAATATAGCCATATATGTAATATGGTGCCAAGCTGTCAAATTACACAGAATCTGGGGTCCCACATGCTGGAAGATAAATAAGGGGCCATCTAACTGAGAAACAACAAAGCCCACATGGAAGAAGCACACCAGCTTGTAAGATGACA
>NW_022104341.1:48863950-48867802 GCF_000313985.2 Echinops telfairi
TTAATTGAAAAAAAAAGTATTAGGAAAAGCAATTCTCTTTTGTATAATGTGAGATACATAGGAAACAGTCCTGATAAGTCATTTCTATGTGTTGCTACTTTTGGTTCACCCTTCTATACACACTAAAAAGGCATTCTAAAATCTAATTTCAAAAAGTAAATATTACATTGTCCAAATTATTTGCAGCCACCTGTCACATGGGTCTTAGTGATTTGCTCGTGTCATTAACAACACATAAATCAAAGATCTACGCTTCAATAAAACATGCCTATACTCTTGTGGCCCTGAGTCTAAGCTCATGGAGTTGGGTCATTAACTTTTCTAGATTGGGGACATATCTTAAGACAATTTAAGGTTGTGTACTTACCTCCCACTTTGCCGTCCCACTGAGAGCAATCACTTTGGCAGGGGAAAGTTGCTCACAGTTGTGAACATGCACTGAACTTTGTAAAGCAGAGAGGCTTACTGGCAATGTATTTTACCTGGCTTGAGATGAGCAAATGGCATTTTGCCAGTGAGAAGCTCCCAGAGACACAGAGCGTAGCTGAAGACGTCAGCTTTGATGGTGTAGCGAGTGCCCTGAGTGAACACCTCAGGAGCCATCCACCGGAAGTTCTGCGTATCAAGAAATAGGCACCAGTCATTGAACCAACAGTTAGCTTTTCCATTGTACAAGTTTTCTCTTCTGTGAGGGTTTGCTAAGACATCTCAGATGATTTCAAAAGAGAGCATTGCCATGAATGAAAATTTCCTAATGCTCAATTATATTTAAGGACAATCTGTACTCAAGTCAAGAGGCAATTATTCCAACAGAGGCAGGGATGCTGCGTGGCTTACAATCAGGAGAAGTTGTGCATTAAGTCATATGAAGGTCAAAGATGATTGCCTTCAGAATGGCTTACACCTTAACATAAAGAACAGAAAATATCTCACAACTGGATCAATAAGCAATATCATGTTAAATAGAGAAAAAGCAGAAAACATTTAAGTTGTTATGGATTTCATTTTCCTTGGATCCACAAACAACATCTATGGAAGTAGCAGTCAAGAAGTTGTGACGGATTATATTAGACAAATTTATTGCAAGCGATCACTTTAAGACATTAAAGAGCAAGCACGCCTGAACACGGATCGTGTGCTTAAATCAGACCAGAATCCTTTTCATTGTCCCTGATGTATGCAAATGCTAGAGAGTAATTAATGAATCCTGGAAGACAAATGGATACCTTTGAATCATGGTGCTTGCAAAGAATATTGGATATACTATGGATTGCCAGAAGAATGAAAAAAAATCGGTTTTGGAAAAAGTACAGCCAGAATGTTCCTTAGCATTAAGGCTAGTAAGAATTCATCTTATGTGCTTGGGACATGCTATCAGGAGAAACCAGGCCCTGTAACAGGCCAGCATGTTTGTAAGACGGAGGATCAGAAAAGAGAACGAGGAAGATGAACTGGCACAGGGGCTGGAAAATGGGCTCACACATAATATCAATTGTGAGATTGGTGCAAGGCTGGGGACCTGGGGACCATTTCTTCTTGAGGAGTTGCTATTAGTTATCAACAACAAAATGGCATTTAACAAGCACAGCACCAATGGCACTGCTGTTTACTTAAGAGTATCTTTCTTCTAGAAACTTTGCACACTTTTGAAAAACCACCCATGCATTTCTGACCCGGGAGCACTCTATGAATTCCTAGGATTGAGTCAGGCCACAGGGGAGATACCATTCCTTACTTGGGTTTTTTGGCTATTTAGGAAGGCACCAAATTCAGGTCATATACATGACATTAGGACTGAGAGAAAGGATAACAGGACTGCCAGGCACATACTAAAACAGTCAGTTTTGACCCACAGCATTCCTGTATACATCAAAATGCAGTGCAGCCCGGTCCTGCGCCAGCCTCGCAGTTGTTCTTAGGTTTGAGCCATTGTTGCAGCCACATTGCTAGTCCGTCCTGTCTAGAGCCTCTCTCTGCATTGCTGCCTCTCTAATTTACTAATCCTGATGACCTGGGCCTGGTCTCTCCTGATGACATGTCCAAGTATGTGAGGCAGTCTTGCTACCCTTGTCTCTAAGAAGCATTCTGTCCGTACTTCTTCCGCCTCTTCCCTCCGTTTGTCACACTGTGGTGACTTGTGTGTTGCTGTGATGCCGGAAGCTATGTCGTTGGTATTTTAAATGCCAGCGGATTTACTCAAAGGGAACGGGCTTCAGTGGAACTTGCAGACTAAGAACAGTCTACCAAGGACGAAGAGATTGGCCACTTCAGAAGAATTAGTCATTGACGACCTGATGGCGGCCGTTGTGTTAAACTATAGAACCACTCCATAGGATTTCCTTGACTCGTGGTGTCCTGTGTTCCTCTTTGGGCCGCTAGCCAAATGGTCAGCATTTGGAAACCAGCAACCGACCCCAGAGGAGAGAGATGGAGCTTTCTCCTTTCACAAAGGTTTACAGTGGTGGAGCCTCACGGGCAGTTCTACCCTGTCCTGTGGGGTCTCTGTGAGTTGGAATCAACGCAATGACAGTGGGGTTTCTGAGAGTCTTTTACAGAAGCAGGTCACCAGGCCTTTCTTCCATATTCCCTCGGGATGTGGGTGGGCAGGGTGTGGGTTTCACTCGCTAGCCTTTACATTAGTGGACTAGACTTATGATTGTCACCCTCGGAACCTAACCTTGTGGTTGGCAGCCCAGCATGTTTCCCACTATACGGCCAAGGGTGCTAAGAAGATTTAAATACTCTGTTCAGTTACATTTAAAACACATTCAGCATTATGTTATTCATAACATTTTCTAAGTTTATTTCTAAAGCAGAACCTTGGAAGAATTATTTTGGGGCCTACTGGAAATAAAAATACAAAACATTATTCTGCGACTGGGACTGGGACACTGTTTCCAGTTAACGCTGCTCTCTGCTCTAGTGAGCCCCCCCTCCCCCTCCCCCCTACCGCCCAGCCCCTCTCCTCTCAGGCTGACTCTACACATCTTCATTGTTTACTGAGGGCAGGCAACACAGCGGCAGCAAACCCCAGGTGGTTTTGTCAGGTTGTCTTCATCCCGAGACTGCAGAAATCTCGATTCTGAGGGAGAGACAAAGCAAATTCACATCGAAGAAATGTTTCCAAATCCAAAGCAAAGATTATGTCTCAGATTCCAAAGCCACGTGAAACTCGGGTCATATTTAAATCCTTATTTCCTTTTTCTGGTGTTGTCACTGCAAGATGAGTACTTTTACAGACCTTCGCCGGCCACTGTGCAATGCATTTTAGTGTCATCGCATACAGTGCCCTGCACGGACTGGAGGAAGAAAGACGCGGGTGTCCTTTGAGGGATTCCTTGTGGACATCTCACCTCCAAAGTCTGCCACCGCCGCATGGCCGTCGTCGAGAAGAACATTGTGGCTGTAAGGCCAGCAGCCCTTCAAGGAAGAGGCTCAGCATCTCAGCCCTGAAGGTGAACGAGCTGCACGAAGATCACAGAGGTCCCACGAATCTCTCCGTTTGACTAACGAAAAATACCGAATCTGGCTATGCTCTACCCAACAGTGAAATTACACAGGCGTCCTACTGTAGCTAGACCCTCTACACTTGTCAAAAGGACCTATTAGCTGGAGATCAGGTTTTCGACTCACGGAAAACTCCTTTGGTAACAGCTCCACAGTTTCGGGCCAAGAGCAGAACACATCTGTGCGCACAGCGGAGTCTTTGTTCCAACAGCAGATCGAAGGACAGTTCAAGCAAAGCTGGACACAAATATCATTTAAAAACGGATTTGTCTTTCTTGCTAATATATTCTAGCTCCAATTCTGGGACAAAAGAAAGCTTTTCCAGGACCGTGTGTGTCGCCAGCT
>NW_022104341.1:48868005-48876303 GCF_000313985.2 Echinops telfairi
ATATTATGATCTATGTTGTCTTTGAATGACTTTATTTATACATGTTTTATTGGCTTATAAATGAGTCATTTCAATCTTAGAAGATCCTCCTTGGACTTCTTTTAGGCTACAGTACATTTGTCCTGCTCCAAATTACTTTACTTTTTGACCCAAATAAGAACATAGTCTACTATTTTTCCTGTCCTACAGGTTCAAATGAATATTGAATCATTTATACAAGTATAAATGTTTTCTGGCATTGAGTTGAGCTGTATATGATCGTTACTTTTGCATTTATCTCCTGTCATTAATAAATTTTATCTTTGCAATGAGGGTAAATCTAGACTGTCTTCAAAGTGCCCTTTTGGTGATGGGGGAGGGCATTTCACCATAGAGTTATTAAGGACATTGAAGCAGAAACTCACAACATAATCCCTTAACCACAAAGTATCAATAGTTAACACACATGATAATCACTTTACTGTAATAAGGAACAAGGCTCGCTAGAATTTATAATGCAACAAGCAAAGTGTTTTCTGGATTCCTTGAAGGAATTGGAGGAGTTTCAATAAACTAATCCTTCGGCCTCTCAGGGGAAAAGGAATGTTACATTTCAGAAGCACCATTAAAACAAATACTGAGCATGAATGTGCCAATAACAGGAAATCATAGATATAGCAGGCTACCTTTTATTTTATTTCTAATTCCAATTAGTTATCTAGAACAGCAATCATAGAACATTTTTAAATAGTGGACTGGCAAATAATACAGGCTTGCATATGGGGTGACTCTGAATAAGTACAGAAGAATGTTTAAGGGTTCTTCTACTTAAAACCTTTTGTCTTCTGGTGTAGCAGCCACTGAAGTACATTTCAAAGCCATGGATCAAGAGACATCCCATCAAGGGCATAATTTTTTATTCATTCATTATTTGACACCTCTTCCAAAATAAGTAATTTGCGATATTACAGATGATTACACTAACTGGCTGGAGGTTGTGTGTGTGTTTGTGTGTCGGTAAGGGGGAAGGTGTGCTCAGGAGTAGTTTAGCCAATTTTTACTCTTCTTAAAAAAAAAAGAAAAGAAAGTGACTGGTTACTGGGTCCCCCACCCAGTACACTCTCGTAGAGAGGTGGTCTCTCAGATGTGGGGACTGTGCCTTATTCACTCTTACATTGCCATTGTTTTTAGCATAACACTTACCATGTGGGCATATTCAAACAAATTATTGAAATAAATTAAAGGGAATTAAATTGTTTCAGGCAACAGTCATGGGTCTGCAAGGGTAAAGGTTGTATTAATTAATTATCAAATATTTACTGACTGCCATTAACCTATCTCTAAACACATACTTAAAATCCAGAGAGTCCTAGAACTGAAGGAGATATTAAAGCTAATCTTTTTATATTCTCTTTATTGTTAGAGGGAGTCTGACACAGAGCATGTGAAGTGTATAAACAGAGGTTAATAGGTAGTGGAGGTGTGGCTCTAGAATTCCGTTTACCTTGCTCACCATCTCAATGTACTGCCTGGAAAATAGAAGATAACCAGTAAAGGTATTTTTTATAAACCATGCATGGGCCATATTTGGACCATGTACCTTTTATCAAAGGATGATATAAACTCTTCTCACATGATCAAAACACACTATGGGATACAAAGTAGTATAAGTTATGGATTCCAACTTTCAAGGTACTTTTAATTTTATGTGAAAATAAATATGAATGTAGATATTGTAAAGACTCAAAGAGAATCATGTGTGTTAAGAAATGACCTTGAAAGCCAATGTAAAATATTTTCTCAGTACCTTTTATGTGCCTGGAAATTTCCTGTATAATGGAAAATAGTGATGAACCAGGCAGACAATGGTTTTGCCCTTTGAACTTATGCTGTAGTAAGGAATGAAAGAGGTAGTAAGAGACTACAAGGAAAATAATTTCAAGTTGGGAAAAGATCTCAAGAATTGAGAATGTGTATACCATGTAATTGGAATTATAAGAATACTCTACTTACTAAACTGGAGAATACACGCTGAAGAATAAGAGAGGTGGCTCCCGTGTAAGTATGAGGAGCTCTGAGAGCCTTGAGCAAATGTGGGGCACCATGCAGGAGTTGGCTGCAGTTTTCACGCCAGGGGAACAATGTTTTGAAGGCAGAGGGACCGGTGCCCCAGAATCATTTCAATCTCTAAACACTGGAGAGGTGAGGACGGAAGGCAGAGGGGAAACGGGAAAAAGATAAATCTCTCCACACATGTGAAAGAGCTCGGATAAGGAGGACAAAGAAAATACAAATCTAAGGCTCACCTCCAATTTCTCTAGTTTGGATTTTTTAACCATAAAGCAAAAGTATACATCCAATTGGACAAAGCTATCTCACAAACATTCCTGGGAAATTATGAATGATAGTGAATTATTTTGAAGGCTATTGACCGTAACTAAGTCAATGTTATGCTTGGTGAGCTTGTATTATCAGATAGATAACCAAACCGAAACATAATGAACAAAACAAACACTCACGGCGATGGAGTTGGTTCTCATTCCCAGGACCCTCTAGAACAGAACAGACCCCCGTTGAGTTCTGAGACCTTAAATCCATATGGGGGTAGAATGGGGTAGTTGAACAGCTGACATTGTGGTTAACAGCTCAGGGCATAGCCTACTAGTCACCAGGATGTGTGTGTGTGTTTAATGACTATCAATCACTTTCTTACTGCCTTTAAATTCATGCCAACTCATAGCAACCGTCTAGTCCAGGGCAGACCTGTTCCTGCGAGTTCCTGCGATTGTAACTCTTTATAAGAGTAGAAACCCCATCTTTCTGCCAGGGAGCAACTGGTGGTTTTCAACTGTTGCCCTTGCAGTTAGCAGCCCGACACAACCACTATACTTCCAGAAATCCTTAACCAACTATAGAAATTATAAAATTGAAATCATATCCAAAATGAAGTCTTGATTTCTTGGCAAGCATCAGCAATTCAAACAAGACAAAGGATTAATAACAATTTAGGAACATGTAACAATATGAGTTCACAGGTGCAAATAGAGCAAATGTCAAAAAACGATGCTCTAATGAAGTGAAGAATGAGAGTGTTCTAGGATGAGTCTAGTATAAAATGACGGTCTCTGTCCAGGTAAAGGGGGCCTTTGGAGTCTCTTCACTCTTGTCTAACCGTTACACCCAAAATGAAACCTTGGAACTACTTACATGATGCATTCACTCACTTATTCAGTTACCAAGCCATATTGTATATGTTATCAAGAGTGAAATAAATGGAAACAGACAGGCAGAGGCAGAGGTGGGAGAAATCTGTGTTCAGAAAGGAGCAGCATAAACAGCATAAAGGAACAGCATCATGCTCAGGGTCTCCCAACTTAGACAGGTCATCTAAGGGGTCATGGAAATTGGAGTGGGGGATACCCAGGGGAGGGCATAAGCTTCAAGGTAAAGCTCAGGAGGAAAATGGAAATGAGGCAACTATCTGTAGTGATAGGTTCAAGAATTTATGATTGAAAAATGTCATCTGCTTTAAGAATAATAAAAAAAATGACATTTGTAAGACTACTGCAACAGAAATGGAGAAGGTGATGGTGAAGAGTAGCGGGAATAAATACTAGCTGAGCACAGCCTGTGGGTAGACACTGGTGTTTTCATCCTTTTGACATTCCTCCTAACAGCCCCTGTGGCTACTCATAGCACACCTCGATGCTTGTTGTCAGGTGTGGTCCAATCCGTTCTGACCTCTGCACCACAGAACAAACTATGGCCCTGTCTTCACCATCGTCACAATTGTTGTTTACAGGTGGAGTACAGGAAGGTTCAATTAGATGGCCACTCTTATTGCTGATCAGAACCAGCATTCAGATTTCAGTATCTTTGACTTCCAAGCCTGCATTTTTAGGAGAAGACAACTGGCCCCAGAGAGCTAGCCTGCTACAATTAGATGTACGGGCAGAAATCCTGGTCCCGCTAACAGGGAACTTGCAATCAGACCTGGGAAGTAAGCCAGGCACAACAGAGGGTCAATGCCAGGAAGACTATAATCAGGACTAGAAGAAAAACAATTAAGAAGATTGTTGGAAATTATAAAACTACATTTTCCCCAAAAGACCACGTATGAGATTAATTTTTATCTATTTTGTAAAATTCTGGGAAAGACCACCTTCTGTCATATGAGAGTAAGTAGAAGGCTTCCAATCATACATGCGCATATGTATGCCAAGCCAAACATATTTAAACATGCCTCTACAATCAGTAGAAGAGTACAGACAAGTTCTCTCAATAAAACACTTGTATTAGTCTTATCAGGGTATCTTAAACAAACAAATTTAAAAAACAGTTAAAATAGTGACTTCTGAGGCAATCAAGAAAATGCACTGCCGTCATCGAGTCAATCTGAGTCACGGTAATCCTAAAAGGACAGGGTAGAACTGCTTCTGTGCATTTAGGAGATTGTAGATCTTTATGGGAGTGGAAAGCCTCATCTTTCTCCCTTAGAGCGGCTGAGGGTTTGAAATTTCTGAATTGGTGGTTAGCAGCCCAAAGAAGAAACAACTCTTCTTGGCAGAAGTAGAGCTAGAAATGCTGCCTAGAGGTATGGATGGCGACACTTTGTCTCCCGTATCTTAGATAAGTTGTCAGGAGAGACCTGGTCCTGAAGAAGGCCACCGTGCTTGGTAAAGTAGAGGGGAAGGAAAGAGAGGAAGGCCCTCAGTCAGATGGATCGACACAGTGGCAGCAACAACGGGCTTAAACGTAGGAACCATGGTGAGGATGGCTCAGAACCCAGCAGTGTTCCAGTCTGTTGTGCATCTAGGCTTGCTATGAATTGGAATGAACTCTATGGTGCCAAACAACAAAACGAGCCCTCTGTGTAAGCCAATACCCCACCAGGGAACCTCTGAAAGACTTGCTGGACCAGCTCCATTCAAGGCAAAGATGTGAGCTCAGAAGGCTGACCTGGCTTTTTGGTATTCCCAAGGGATGGCTCTTGATGGAGTTTTTTCAAAACACACACGATGATCACACAGATTTTTATTATGAGGAAGTTGTAAGAAAATGGAATACTACATTGATGAGAAATAGGTGAGAAACTCGCGTTGTTCATTATGAGTATTCTTCCTGAGCATTCTTTGCGGGTGGCAGTCTTTGTCCTATGAGAATTTTATTTGGAAACCTTCCTCGTCCACCCCACAGGCCTGATCATGTACCTTTAGACTATTTTTGTTCCCCAAACTCAAAGAAAATTGGAAAGGAACATAATGTGACTATATCAAGGATGCCAAGGCTGCTGTTTTGATATGATATAAATTGAAGAGTGCAGAATTCTTTGAGTGAAGCATTAGAATTATGGACACACTGTCTTCCAGTGTATACAGACGTCTCACTCACTGACATCCAGTGATTCTGTTCATAGCGACCCTACAGGCCAAGGTAGAACTGCCCCTATGGGTTTCCAAGACTGTAACTCTACAGGAGTAGAAAGCCTCGTCTTTCTCCCACAGAGTAGCTGGTGGTTTTGAACTGCTGGCCTTTCAGTTAGCAGCCTGACCTCTGATCTTTATGCCACCAGGAATCCTGTGCATAGACATATGTGGAAGATATGCCGAGAAACAATAGCTTCATGCTTGACATTTTTGTTTAAAAATGTTTCTAGGATTTTTTAGCATTATTTGTTGGCCTACCCTCATTATGACACCTTCTAGAAAACCTTCCATCATGAGCATGATGGTTTTGGGAGGCAGATCTCTTTACATTTGAATTAGAGAGATAAGCAGTGTTCTTAGTAATTGGTTGACCTAGATTTTAACCCAGGTCTACCTATCTGAGGGCAAAGGATCATGCAGATGAAAAGATAAGGGATGAGGAGACATCAATTCCCTGGTAAGTCAGGAGGATAAGAGTGGATGGGGACTGTTATACCTGAACATGTACACATAGGCATTGTTCCTACACACTCAGGTACACCCATGTGCATGCTATGTTCTCCAGAAACATCTTTAAGGCTAAAGTGTGGCTCAGGAATCTCTTCAGTTAGCAGTGATCTGTGTAAGAGCAGTAAAGGAATTAAAGTAGATAAATGTCAACAATGCCTTACTTCTTAAGGTAACGTTTGCATTTCTGGATTTAACTTTCTTATTTCATCTCAACGAGTGTTCCTCCAAAAGTTGGAGCTGGTTGCTAACTGGTAATTTTGTTATGTCGAGTGAGGCTTAAGTCCGGGTGCGATTTGTTTAGCTGCTGAGGCTGCTGAGTCAACCTTGCAGCATTAGCAGCTCAGAGTTTCAGTGCCCTCTTTTTGTTTTCAGTTTTACAGGATGATGATCTGTTAGAATGGTGCTTGCTGCTGTGGCAATGTACACGAGTGTACAAATGAATTCCTCTCAACTGTGAGACATCTATTTTTCTTGCTGCAAAAACCTAGTTATCAGCTAGACACAGCAGCATTTGCTTTGTGCCTGATTGGGGAAGAAAGACAAACTAAAAGGAAAAAGTTGAATTACCACAGAATTTAAAGTCATTTTCACTAGAAAAGAATACAATGAGCATAAGAATGAATCATGAAAAAGATCATTAACAGAGTAGAGGAAATAGTCCTAAAAGAGAGATGGAAATGAAGGAAGAAACGTGTCTGGATAGGCCAGGTGTTCGCACTTAGGGCAAATTACCTACAGTTGGGAGACAGTTCAATACCTAGCTTTTCTGTCACTTAGTGTGTTAGACAGGGTTCTCTAGAGAAACGACACCAGGATACTTGTGGTTTTAGATAGATAGACAAATATAGCACCAAGAAACAGCTAATTAGTCCACACAACAGTTCAGAGGGCTCAGTTCAACTCACTTCCCCATTGTAGGCAAATATTGGAGGTCACTTAGGCCAGTTCCCACTTTTAATCCAGGAGCACATAAAATAGCAATTACAGGAGCCTTTAGAGATGCTGGGGCCCACTTCCTGAACTTGTTCCTTATGGGGGTGGTGAAAGGTATGTCCTCGGGACACTCCCTTTTTGGGTCTATGGGATTATCCTGATAGATCCATTCCAACCTACCGATCTCTCTAAGCTTTTGGATGCCTTCTTGTACAGTGTATGTACCAAGGTAGGTCAGGTACTTCAAGTTGGTCTAATCTAGGCTATCTGGCAGCCCATGCTTCGGCGAGTCAACCAAATAAGCTCTTAGATCCTATTTTAGGCTCTCTTGCTGAGACACGGAAGGAAGAATCTGTGCTTAGCGGCCCATATCAAGAAACTCAGACTGGTCTAATGCTACATTCTTTGCACCAGTACCCCAAACCCTTAGTAAAAATTCCCAGGAATATTCTCCAGGCTTCTACTTGTATGTCTCAGAAAACTTGCGCAGATCTTTGTGAGCATAGTGCACTTCTTCCTGAGTCATCATCTGACTGTCACCCTTAGGAACTTCCTGAGCCTTAATTCTAGTTAGAGGTCTACAGGAAATAATGGGTGGTAGGGGTGTTTCCTGGGTGGTCTCAGCAATATCTTGTAAGGCATCTCCCCCATGCAATGGTACAGATGCAGCCCCAGTTTGAACAATTTGGTTAATCTGCTCAGATGTGGGTTGTTTTACGGATAATGGATTAATCCCCTCAGCTGGGAGGGGTGGATCTATTGACTGGGGTGTCTCAATCATCTCTAGAGGCTTAATATCCTCCTCTTCTGGAACATCAGCCTATATGTTCCCATCCAATGTTTCAGGATCCCAATTCATTCTGATTAATGCCCTTACTTTAATATCAGACACTGTTCTAGACCTACAATTCAGCTGATGCTGTAATTCAGTTACTCGTGTGATGAGACTCTGGATGTAGTTTTTGGCAATATCAGCTCTATTATTAGAAGAGAGAAGATTCTGCTTTGTAGCACATGCACAGGCTTTTAGGTCTGTTATTCAGCACTTGAGTTGTGCTTCTGAGGTTCGAGATTACCCCTTTCCTTGATCACATTTTCTATTGAAAGGAGGACCAACCAACCAACTTCCCTGTACTTCTCATCCTGACAAAACTGCTAGAAAATATCAATCACACGATCACCCAGAGCCTCTCCTCTCACCAGCACTTCATCTATTGGTGGTGATACTGTGAATATTAGCTTTGCTACTTCACACCATGAATTAACACCACCCACTCTAGTAAGAGGGACAGACTTAGCCATGCCTTTAGGGGTAGATATAGCATTATCAGTGCTGTTGAGCCTAATCAGGCTGGAGAGCCAATTTGAAAAGCCCATATTTATGATCTTGTTTCTCTAGAACCACTCCTGGTATCAATTATTTTAGACAGGGTTCTCTAGAGAAACAAAA
>NW_022104341.1:48877738-48889783 GCF_000313985.2 Echinops telfairi
CAATGTATGTCTATGTTTAAATCTTCTAAGTGTTTTCTTCAGTTTTCTTTTAACCAAAAGTGAATGAAAGTTCAATTCTGCTGGTTCCTTATGACAAAAGAAAACTTTCTCCAACCCCAGGACTGAATTAATTTAATGAAGTCATTATATAAGGATCATGAGTCTTTTCATTTTAATTGCCTGTATTGAAAATTTACCTAAAGTGCTGAAATGATTCATAATCAGTTGGTTATGCACTGTAGTCCAATACTAATTGTCACTATTAATCAGACTGGCCTGATTATTAGACCATTTTCAAATGCTGACTCTCTTCCAGAACCGAACTGAAGTTCATTGAGGCCTTAGAAGGATCAAGGTGACTTGCTACTCTCACTCCAACACCATTAAGGGATCTTTTAAGTCACTTCAAAATGCATAAATATTCATTCTTTTTTGTTTCTCAATTATAGAGCCATATAATTGCCTGTGTCTGTCTCTACTGACAAACACTAGTTGAAGTGAGCCATAGGCAACCTCCCTGTGTCCTTATATAAAAAGATGACAACCCCCCAAATGTAAACCTAATAACACAACTGCAGTGCTTCTGAGACGTCTTATAAGCAACTGTGCCTGTTGTATCCCTCAGGGTGATTAGCTCACATGCTTAAAGACACATGGCTATGGGCATTTCAGGGAAGCATTCTAAGGGTTAAATCAGTGGAAGCAATTAGGCTTCATTTTCAATCTCACTACACTGTGAAAGTCATTAGTGTACAAACACATCTGCTGACAAGTAATCATTCAGGCCTAATGCTGAAGAGCCTTGGATTTGCCTGCTGCCATGTTTGGTCATTTTCCTGTGAGGCTACATGATGACCCGGAACTCTCTTCCTGCTGTGGACTTCTCTCTGGGGAGTCATGCCTTGATGACCCTTAGCATTGATAGCTCCATTGTTCTCTCTTCTTCAGCCACCCGGAGAGCCCCTCTGAACCTTTGCCACCCCCGAACACAATGCAGCATCTTTACCACGAAGGGTTCCACGTTTCCAAGAATTTGACACTCTAGTACTTTTCGTCACTCCAATTTATTTCAAATACAATGTTAGGTGCTGACTTAGACCCTTGAAACACAGTACACTTCACATTGGCTTACTTTGAGGCATTGCACCTTCCCCTAAAATAAACCTTCAGAGCCATCTCCAGCAACGTTTTTTAGTCACAGACATATCCTTATACATTCTTATCTAGCAAAAAAAAAAAATTTAAAAACAAGTTGCGGTCTATCTGCCTCTCATTTTATTTTTATTTCTGTCTTCTTACATCATTAGGGAATTATTATAAATCATAAATCCACTGTCCTCATAGGGGGTAACAGCAAGAAGTCCCTGGGTTTGAACGCCAGGATCATATCAGCAATAATATTTGCACTCACCTCTATCCCTGACCTCTCCTTTGAAGCTTGGCCTTGATTTAAACAATTCCAGGGCTCAGAAAATTGGGTGATGCAAATGCATGTCCCTGCTGCACTAAAGGTAGGTGGTTCAAGTCCATGTCGAAGGGTCATAAGAGAAAAGCCTGAGGACCTTCTTCTGAAAAAGAGCCACTGAGATTTCCCTGGAGCATAGTTATCCTTTGACACACCTGGGCCCCCATGAATCCGAATGAACGTATTGGCAACTAGTAAGTGGTACCAATGCTGGAGGCCTTTAGGTTGCTTGTTTTTGTTCTGAAAGATACATGCAAGCTTTAGGCCCTGTATGATGGGTCTTTGGGAGGTTTTGGGGGAAACAGAATTGAAAAAGAATGGAATTTTTCCATGAAATTTTTGAAGCCACCCCTCTCTCCTGTTTAATGTCACTGCATCTGAGCACCCACTCCTTGCTGAAGACGCGAAAAGCCCAAGCAGATGCTTTCCTTTCAATGCCTTTGCAAGTGCTTCTTTACTGTGAATAAAAATCGCGATCTGGTTTGTTCACGCTTCCATACACATTAGTTTGAGTTTGACTTCATACAGACTGATATAGGATGCCTCCTATTTTCACCCTAGTTCTAATAAAGAATGTAGGGAGTAATGGCCACGATGCTGGAACAAACTCGTACAGGATTGCACTATACAAATCTTGAACATAATCTAGATAAGAGGGAAGGAATTTACCAAAGCTCCATATCATGAACTTCTAAACACAAAAAGCCTAATTTCAGTGAACTCTTGGAAACCATGGAAACAGAAAACTCCACTAAATGCAAAGGATTGTAGTGCCTTGACTTTTCTTAAAACAAACTTCAATCTGTCAGTCAAAGTATATTTGAAGGCTTACCTTTTAAGCTACTGGATTTGTCCCATTGCTAGTGGGATTGAAGGGGTGGATTATAAGATTTGTATTGTGGTTAAACCCATTCATCGAGGGTGATGTGAAAAAACGCCATACTCCTCACTTCCTGTTTGCTCCGCACCGTGAAATACAAAGGGAAGAGTGATAATGACGGAACAGACCTAACCACACATGCGTGCTTTTGATCGTGAGGCTTCTGTGAGCAAACTCCCTAGAATCAATAAGTACAATTTCCATTACTATGTATGGCTACGGCTCCTTTATATCAACCTTAACTAGGTACGATATTACAAGGAATCTTAGATGTGCAAACTGTAAAATGGAATGATTTTGAATGAAGTGACAATCAGAATACTATCAGAGGAAATTATACCATGCATTCATTACATACAACAAGTTTTACTTCCATTCAAATTTGAGCAGTAGAAGGATATTATAAGCACCTTATATACTATATTTTCTTCATGGTCTAACATATTTTCCTAATGTGTTGGGTTCATTGCCGAAAAAAGAATTTTTATTTTGGACAAATAATTTGGTTCACAAGAAGATAGTGTGAGGGAAAAGAATTCTACAATAAAGTACATGGTCAAAAACTTGAAGAATAAAGAAAATGGCAAAAGATATATATGACATCCAAGTACCTAACCCTGTCTGGTAATTAAAAGAAAGAAAGACACACATGCACGCACGCACATACACACGCACAGTCACAAAATCAAAAGAATCAAAGAAGTTTCCAACTTTTGCTATTCTGTTGTCACTTACATTCTGTTTCCTGGACCATCTCAAAACCACAGGGCCCCTCTGCACACCTCAGACTGTCTGTAAGTCCTGAGATGTACTCGATTGCTGCATGTGTTAGAACACGAGTCTTTCAAAACATACAAAAGGAAGAAAAATGACTTGACAATTTGTGTTGGAGAAATTTGGGGAACTTAGAAAAATAAATCTTTTTAATGACTCTTTGTCTTTGTTATTGAAAAGGAGCCCTGGTGGTGGAGCTAAGCAAATGCTGTCCTCTAACCACAAGGTCAGTAGTTCAAATCTACCAACCCCTTTACAGAAGAAAGAGAAGGGCGTCTGCTTCCAGATTACAAAACCTGCTTAAAGATTTACAAAACCTCAAGACACTGTATGGGGCCACCTACACGTCTGACTGGACTCGGTGGCCGTTGGTTTTGGTTTCCTGGGTAGACAGTGGGTACCAAAAAGTCGGGATTTCCCCCCAAAGCTATGTATTTAAATTTTTTTTACAAAACAACCTAGTTATCTTTAACGTATTCTCCATTACACTTAATACATTTGTCAAATCTACCATTCCATTCTTGGAAACATTTTTCAAACTCATTTGGATTTCTGACAGCACCTCCCTCATTTTTATTCTTCACCTCTTCTGAGTCATTGAATGGCTGTCCTTTAATGTCCCTCTTCATTCATGGAAACAAAAAGAAGTTCTACAGAGTGAGGTCAGTGTATAAAGTATGTGGGGCAAGAGAGGCATGCTAGTTTTGCCCCAAATTGGCACACTGTGTTGGCTGCATGAGCAGGTGTATTGTCGTGGTGGCAAAACGATTCCATCATCTGCCACAAATCAGGCCTTTTTCTGTCTCAAACGGCTATGCAATCTGTAGAGAACTACTAAATAGAAAGCTTGATTAAAAGTCTGGCCTGGTGGAATGAACTCCAAATGCACTATCCCCCTCATCGCAAAAAACAAATGAGCATCCTCTTGATCTCGGAGTCTACTGTGGGAAGGAGAGGTGATGATGGTGTCTTCCACTGGCTTGATTCATGCTGGTTTTCCAGGTCATAGCACCATGTCTTGTCACCAGTAACGACCTTGGGGGAAAAGTCTGGCTTGCTTTGGAGCTGTTCTTTCAAAGCCCAGCATGTTTCCACTCGATAGTGCTTTTTGCTGGTCAGTCAGAACCCAAGGGAAAAATTTCGCAGTGACTCTTCTCATTCTCAAATCTTCCATTAAAATCCAATGAACCGAGCTCCAAGATAGTCCAGATCACTTCCCCATTTTTTTCAATGGTCTGTCATCAGTCTTCTAGCACAATTGAACAGATTTTAACAACATTTTCATCCATTTGGGAAGGTGATGGGTATCCAGAGAGAGGTTTGTCATCAATCAACATCTCACTGTTTTTGAAAGGAGAAAACCACTCCTACACTTGGGATTTTCCCATAGTGCTGTCTTTTTAAGCTGTGATCAACATCACATTTTCTGTGGCATTTTTCCGAGCAGGAAACAAAATTTTACAGCCACATGCTGTTCTCTTAAATTGTCCATCACAAAGAAAGTGAGGTCTGAGTGAAACTGCTTTTGTGATAAAATTCACCATGACCAGAGAAAACCTTCCCAGGTGACGCCACTGGGTGCACTAAATCACAGCAAGATGCTGGATGCTCGCCTAGTGGGGAAAATGCATACTGGTGCATTTGCTCTGCTCAGGAGAGATTTTCCCCAGTTTGGGGGGCTTACGCCCTCTTGTGCTCTTGATAACATGCCACAACTCTATAACTAGCATCCAGTCTTTGGTTGCTAGTTAGCAGGGCATCAAATAAATTCATTAGATGGGTTCTAAATTCAGGTGGCATATGCTCAAGAGTATATTTTTGTTCCTATGGAGTTGTTTTCATTTTTCACTTACATATGAACAATCAGTGGTTTATTCTGCATTTGGACCTGACCTTGTTCTGACTGATGATATTGGGCTTCTTTTGGTCTTTGTCCACAGACGTCACCCATTTGACCCCTGTGTATTCATTATTTATGTTGTTGAAAAAATGAATTCCTGATAAATAAGTCACCGGACTTGTTAATTAGTATCAAGCCATCTCCAGTATTGTTCCTATTCTCTGAAGTCATCTTCTCATTGATTCTACTTTATTGATGCTTCTTTGTTTCTAACTTTCCAATCACTAATAAGTATCAATGCAACTTGATTTCATGTCTCAACCATTTCAGACTGCAGAGGTTGGCAGCATTTTTCAATATTTCACCTTTGCAATTGGTGGTTGGGATATAAATATAAATCTTCTCATAGTGTAGTTAAAGCAGATGAAATGAGTGATGAGGTAAAAGATCGGAATAGAAAATTTCAAAGTATGTCTCAAAAAGTGTTATAATGAAATGTGCAAAGACCTGGAGTTAGAAAATCAAAGAGAATGAGTATATGAATTGAAAAAAATGATCAAGCATTAAGTTGCAATGTTGAAAGATTCTGTGAGCAAAATCATAAAGCATCAAAAGAAGGGAGAAAGAATCAAAATAAGAGGGAAGGAATAAATAAGAGTCATTGTACCAAAAAGAACTGTTTGATATTCAACCATTTAAACAAGTAGCATATCATGAAAAAGAGATGGTATTAAGGGGGAAAATGTTAAACTATACTGCAGTCATTAGCATAAAATAAGGATCCATAAATTGCTATCATACATATTGAGATGTTTGAATAAATAGATACAATGCTAGAAGCTCTCACTCATCCATGCCAAGACAATTAGTAGACAATTATCTGAACAACTACTAGAAAAATATTTTTATATGTGAATGTTCCAAGTAAAAGTGATGCAATAAAATGAAAAAACCTTCAATTATCATGAATATTATACACAAATAATAATTTGCCAAAGATTATTTAAAGATAATAGTTTCAACAATACATTCACAAGGAATTGCCAGAAATTCAAGCCAGATTAAAAGAAGATATGAATGAGGTATATCATGGCTGATATCAGATGAATTTTGGCTGAAAGTAGAGAATACCCAAAAGATGTTTAATGGGTTTTTATTAACGGTTTTATTGACATATAATTCATATAATGTAAAACTCAATAGCTGAATCATATTAAAAGAGTTGTGTAATCATCACCACAATCAACTTTAGGGCATTTTCTTCTTTCTTATACTCATTGTTATTAGCTCTCCATTATGCCAATCTCCTGCTGTACCTCCAAGAACCCTGGATCCAGTTATAGACTCCATTTCCTATCCTGAATCTCAAATACAGAAAAACACTCAAATACAAACAAGAACAAAATAGAGAGAAAACTAAATTGAAAGGTAAACAGAAATATTAGAAATTAGAACAAATCTAAAATGAGTCAAAAGTAGGAGCAAATGATAAGGTGTTAAGTTTTAAACTGACTGCATCTACAATAATCCATTCTCCAATAAACTCTGTCTGAGAGCAAGCCTATTCACATCCCTGATCTATGGTCAGAGGGAATTCATCAGAGGTTTAATCCTCTTGGAAACCCTGGGAATGGATTTTGGGCTTTCACTGCCATTCATAACTTTCTGCAAATGGTATGCCCAGAATTTAAATTCTAATACCATTCCAACCTCTGGTCTTAGATTTAATATTTTACAATCCTTCAGTCATATAGGCTGGTATGATTGAATCACACAATCACACACGAAGACACTATTTTTTCTGATAGATGTCTTCATGAGGGAAAGTGTCGTCTTAAACTACAACAGAGTGAGTGCCCAAATGCTCTTTATAGTGTTTTATTGACTGTGCAAAAGCGCTTGATTGTGTGGATCATAGCAAACTATGGAAACAACATTGTGAAGAATGGGAACTCTGGAACACTGGATTTTGCTGCGGTAGAACCTCTACCAAGAGACAGTTGTTTGAAAAGAACTAAATGATATTAATATAGCAAAAACAAAAGTCCACAAACCGACTGTCATGGAATTCTTTCTGATTGAGGGCGATTCTGCAGGACAGAGTAGAACTCGGGATTTCCCAGTCTGTGAATATATGCGAAGGCAGTCTGTCCCATCCTTTTTCTCGTGGCGTGTCTGGTAGGCTCCAAATGCCAACCTTTCAGTTAGCTTCGCAGTGCCTAACCACTGCGCCATCATCAAGAGACCAACTGCATGGTTAAAAAAAAGGGGTTTTTAGGTTTTCTGACATTTTTAACAGTTATATTGACACTTCATCTACCTGTAAAACAATTCAATCAGATCAAGAAGAGTTGTACAATCATTACAACAAGCGATTTTTGGACATTTCCTTCTTCATTGTACTCATTCTAATTCATTTTTTAATTGTGCCAAAATATATACACCAGAACATTCTCTAATTCAACAACTCTGACATGCAGAATTCAGTGCCATTGATTAAACTCCTCATGTTATACAACCATTATTATTAATTGGGATTTAATACATAGCTCACATCACTCCATAAGTCAATCACGGCAAGTAGAATTCTACAATTGCTACGACAATCAGTTTCCAAACATTCCAGTGTTTGTTGTTTTTATATTTTTGCCATGGTTATTCAATCTGTATGCAGAGCAGATAAACTGAGCACGCAACCTCCGGATTTGAAGAGGACTTATTGATGGTCTCCGTACACAGACAACGGAGCAGTGCGTGCTGAAAAGGAAGAGGGAGGGCCCGAAGAGCTTACTAAATGGCTGGCTTTTCAATGTTTAACTATGAACAGCTAGTCCTTGTCCTGTAATGGTATATAATTTTACACTCACTCAGAAATGATTGAGCCTTGTTTTCCCCCTTCAAAGCCACGGTTACTGGTGGCATGTGTATCTTTTAAATTATTGAAATGGGCTTGGGTTTTTCACACTAATAGACTAAATAAAAGCTGCATGCATCAAATCTGACATATTTATAAAGTTAGCTTAAAGGCACACTTGTAATGGTTTGTAATTCAGGAACTGTTCGTACCAATGAAGGTCAAAGACCACAGCTTTCACTGTGGAATGCATCTTTCCATAAAGAAAATAAAAATCCTCACAGCTAAACCAATAGTCACCATCAAGATAAACAAAAATTACTGAGGGTTTCTAGTACTTCTTTTTACTTGAAATCACAAGCAATGCCCACGGAAACAACAATCAAAGAGCCCTTCAAAGTGTTAGAAGGCAAAAACGTCACTCTGAGGACAAAAGTCTGCCTAACCCAAGTTATGGTATTCTTAATCACCTCGTATGAAGGAGGATTCCCCACAGGCACTCTTGGGTAAGCAAGCCTAGGAGTTCTAACCACATAATTGGAGGATCAAACCCACCGGTTGGTCTGCAGGAGAGAGAGGAGGTTATCTGGTCCTGTAAAGATTTCAGCCTTCGAAACCTTCCGAGGGTCACTGTGAGTCAAAATCAACTCCACCACAGTGACTACATATGCATTCCAATGCTGGCAGTGAATAAAGAAAACCTTACAATTCATCGATGCTTTCGAATTATGGTGTTGGTAAAGAATATCAAATATACCATAGGGATATAAAGAGGAGGGGCAGTGAAAAAGAAGATCCTCGACAAGATGAATTGACACAGTGGGTTCAAACATGGGTTCAACATGACAATAATTTGAACATGGGTTCAAACATGGGCACAACAATGGGTTCAAACATGACAATAATGATGAGGATGGCACAAGACTAGGCAACATTTCTTTCTGTCGTGATGGGTTCACCGTGCGTCACAATCAAAGGGATGGCACTTAGCAACAACGTGTTGAAAGAAGTACAGTTAGAATGATCCTTACAATCAACAATAGTGAGACCTTGTATCATAATTAACTACTATGGCCATGTTATCAGGAGAGAGCAGTTCCCGGGAAAGCATCTTATGCTCAGTAAAAATGAGGGGTGTGGACAAGAGGAAGACCTTCAGCAAGAGGAACTGACACAATGCTGCAGGAATGGAGTATCATGTATCAATGATTGTACAGATGGACAAAACTGGGCAAAATTTCATTGTATTGTACACGGGGTGTACATTAATGGCAGGTCTCACCACCATGAACAACAGACAAATAGAAAATACAAGATTTTTTTTAGACTTGAAAGATATTAGGGCTATTACATGCTATTCTATTATATGAAGAGGATTTTTAAAGCCAAACCATGTTTTTGGTTTTATGAATGTTACATAAAAATTTCTTGACAAAAAACTGCTCTTCCTGCATCACATACTTTATTCCCTCTCTAATTTGAGGACCCAAGCATGTCCCCAGAACTATGTTAAATATGCAGGTACAGACACTAAGGATGCCAACAACAGGCACCAACCACAGGGCACAGGGCGCTCACTTCCACTTGCTCTTGTCATGGAACACGGCTCGCCCGCATTGAAAGAACAGGATCAGATACTATCCTGTGACCGTCCAAGGACCCGTCTAACATTCTGACACAAAAACTCTGTGACAAATCCACTCTAGTTGCATGCTAACATGTAAGTGCAGACACTAGTTGAGAGGAAGTGTAAAAACCATGTCAGAGGGAAGAGAAAAAAAGAACAGAGACTCATGAAAGACTTCAGAAAAGAAACATTTTGTGAGTTTAGCATGGTAGACGCCATTGATTCGTGTGTGTGTGTGTGTGTGTGTGTGTGTGTGTGTGTGTGTGCCTCATTTCCTGTTAAAGGGCCCCAAGCAACTGTACCTGTGTTAAGCCAAAGAGGGCTTAGCTTTATCAACAAATAAGGTTTTCTGCATGAAGTACAGCAGCTCTACGACAGCGGACTAGGCAGGCTCTATCTCTGACAAGCAGAGGCTTTGCACCCGCAGAGCGCTACCTCTAAGGAGTATCTCTTCCTAAACTCTCAGAATAAACCATAGATGAGTGTTTCAAAAATCATAGCTTCGGGAAAATTTTTCGGCAGCTCTTTGGGAAGCAGGAATTCGTAGTTAATGCAGGAAAGAGAACAGCTTACCTTCTGGGCTAATTTGAAGCTGCAGCTTTGCCTAGGGTGTCTTGATCTCCCCCTAGTGAACACTGGGGAACTAAAAGCCCATGTCTCGGCAAAAGGTCACACTTAGAATATATTTCGTTTCGCATACCTTCCATCAAGGACACTGAAAATTCAAAAAGAAATGAATGGGGCTATTTTTTTAAACCCCACTGAACCATTCAGTCTCTCTTCAGTTGCTCAGAAGAGGAGCTGTTTATTTTTTGTCCAAGACACTGGATAGTCCATCCCTGTGGGATAAAAGTATTAGTCACAGGAATGCAAGCTCTCAACCATGACAGTTTAAGGCTATTTTCGTTCTAACCCTCTGCCAGTGTTGTGTGACTGTCCCCACAATAGCCCTGGCCCCTCCCTCCCTATCTCCTTCTTTTTCCCCACATTGTCTGCTCTAAGTGTGAACTTCTAAATAAATGTCTCCATTTTCCAAGATTTCAACTCATTTTGGATTTCACATACTTTCTCTCAAGTGAATAATAAACTCCACAAGAATAAGACCTATAAATTAAATAAGTTATTAGTAATCAATGGACTCAGATTAAATTATTTTTTTCGTTCGTTGTGGAGGGAGTCAAGGGAAAGGAAGAGCAGGGAAAGACAGGGCAGTGTATAGGATGACTTTATTCTGCAGCAACTTCCCTACAGAATTAAAGTCTAATTCTTGTTGCTAGGTGACATGGAGGCAGTTCTGACCAATCGTGACCCTGCACACAACAGGAAGAAATACCCCAAGGCCCTGCACCATCCTCACAATCACTCCCATCCCTGACCCCACCTCATTGAGGGCCTGCCTCTCTTTCGCTGCCCATCAACTTTACCAATCACAGGGTCCTGCTCCAGGGATTGTTCTCTCCCGACAATACGTCCAAAGTAGGTAAGAGGAAGTTTTGTCATCCTTCCTTTTCGGGAGCATTCTGGCTGTACTTGTTCCAAGACAGATTTGTTGGTCCTTTTAACTTTCCATGAGATTTTCACTATTCTTCTCCAGCACCATATTGTTATTCACGTTTTCTACAAAGAACCAAATTTGCAACTCCAAGTAAAATCTTTGGGACTTAAAACAAGACATAGAATGTATTTTCCAACTTACACATCTTTCCAGTGCATTAGGCATTCATTCCCAGAGCTAGTTGTTGGGACAGATTGATTACAGGGGTAAAATTCATAAAGGAAGCAAGACTTAAGCTTGTTCTTGAAGCAAGGCAAAGACTTCGATGGTCCGTAAGGGAATGGGAGGACATAGGTGGCAAATGGTAGATGTAGAGTGAGAAGCAAGCCTGGGTGGAGGAAGATAGGCACTCTGCCATGTGAAGGCCACCAAGGAGCCAAGGTACAGAAGCTGGAAAGAGACCAGGATTTTGAGAAGGAAACCCTTCTCCTAAAGCCAGCACCAAACAGAAGGACTTCTAGCCTCCTAAACTAGGAGAGAAATCAACTTCTGCTTATTAAAACCACCCCTGTGTGGTTTCAGCTCCTTCTGGATTTCACACACTTAATCTCAGAACTAGATCACACTGGATAATTAACATAATTGAGAGAATGTCTTTACTTTTCGGCTCTAATCACTCACTGCTCTGTGCAAGCCTGTAAACCAGGCCACTGTACATACACCATTTGGCACGTGCCTTTCTATGCTTTTCCATCGAAGTCTTCATCCTTCTTCAGTATCAAGCTTACGTCTCGCTTCCTTTTTGAATTTGACCTCAATGTCAGCATGTCCCAAGAGCTCTGGGACTGAATGCTAAAGACTGGAAAGATGTATGCATACGCACACCAAAGCTGAAACGGTGTACAATAGAAAACTGTCTTGGAAGGAACGTTTTAATATTTTTCATTCAAAGAAAGCGATAGGAAAGGGACGAACCTGCATGTCCCTGATAAAGACAGAAGATTTATGAGAAAAGGAAATCCAGTTGAGCTGTGGATTTCATAGTTTTCGCTCTATTTCTTATTTCCCCAAGCAGATTAAATTAATTCTTAAATCAGCTTGAAACTTTTT
>NW_022104341.1:48891748-48893039 GCF_000313985.2 Echinops telfairi
GTCTCTGCCGTAGCCTTATATGGTGCTATTAATATTTCATTTTCCAGCTTATTATAGAGAAGATAAAATAATTTCCCCAAAGCCATAAATTTGGTTAATGACAGAGTTGTGACTAGAATCCACAGTAGTTGGCTTCAAAATTAAGATGATTTCCTCCACACATACTTTGATAGGACTTCAGAAAATGATTTAAGTAAACTTAAATTGGAAAGTACAACCTAAATTTTAACTTGTAGCATGTAATTTGGGAATATTTGTATTTTGATTATTGTTTTTAATGGAAGCAGAGGGGTAAGGGCGAAACTACTGAAGTCTCTAAGTCAAATAAATAAAGCAAATATCAAAATAAAAGTGACGACTCAGAAAAGAAGTCTGCGTGGAGAGAGAAGGGAACAGGGGACCAGTTAAGGAAGAGAGGGGACGGGAGTTGGGGAAGTTGAGGAAGTGGTGGTGGAGGGGACCTATCGAAGGAGCTGAAAGTGGCATTAAGCTGAAACATGAAAGGATGGATTGCTTTAACAGTGTTTAGAAACTCTAATGAGAAGGTGTTAATAGAAAATGTGAAGATGTGTGATTAAACAGTTCAACACCATGCATGTTTCATGAAGTCGGCACTATGTGACCAGGTTACTCATGAATCATCACTGAAATAAAGCCCAAAGACACTCAGTGGTTTTCTTTAAGTTTACGAAGAGCTATTGAGACTTCACATGCAGCTTGGAAGTGACAAATGATTAGTAATCTAGAAATGTCCACATCTATAGGCCATCTAGCATATTGTGAATACTTTGTATTCTGTACTTTCTCAGCACTTTAGATCTCTAGCTTCCTAAATAATTTAATGGATTTTTTTTTTGCTTTGGTTTGATTTGTTTATAGTTCCTCTAACTCTATAACAATGGGAATAATGGTTTTGTTAGTGTTACCCACACAACAACCTTCACCATTAAGGAAACAGATACAAGTCCTGCATTTGTTTTTCTTGACTTCAGTTGATGACGAGTTGAAGCTTTCTTAATGTACACTTCCCTTTCATATATAAAATTCACTCATATATATATGGGTTTTTGTGGATTTGTTTCTCTAGTCTACCGAGACTAACACATTGTGGTATCAGGAGTGGGGTACTAGAGAAACAGATCATAAGATGGAAAGTAGATGTTTGTTTGACCTCTCCCTCTTTTGAGTACTAAGGAACCAGTGGTCTTTGTAAGAAGCTGGAAAAAATCTGGAACCATGAAGAAAACTCCTCTCTGTGACTGAACATTAAAGGGAGCCTGTGGGCAGGGTG
>NW_022104341.1:48893330-48895200 GCF_000313985.2 Echinops telfairi
CCATGGTCTAAAGGCAAGGAGACCAGTGGGCACTCTGGGGAGGCTGAGTGAGGCAACCCACGTAGAGTTGACCAGAACCTGACCAGATAAAGCTGGTTGTGAACCTGGGAACTTTATGAATGGCTTGTCCTGATTTGGCTTTGCTTATGGATGCAGACTTCACATGGTTCCAACTGGAATGAAGATTCTTCACATCGAAAAATATTATTGTCTCCTCAGAGCACTGGGCTGATGTAAGTGGGCAGTATAGAAGTTGGACATCCAAAATTGGGGGATAACAGCATGAAGTGGTTGGCTTACAATCTTTCATAGGTGAGGGAATATATTCATAGGATTCAGGCATAGGTGTTACTTAACTGCAATTGTTAGGCTAAAGAATTGTGTACAGGTGCCAAGTTGGCAAGGTGTGGGTTGAGATAGTAAAGTTTTATTGTGCCAACCTGGCCAATAAACACATGTGAGATTAATTGAAGGGCAGAGAGATGAATGGTTCAGTGAGTCTTACCTTTCTAGTTCTCGGGTCTCTTGCTCTCTGATGGTCGGACCAGGGTGCAGCTGCCATAGCCAGTTCCCTGCTTCAGCTGGCAAGGCTCATTCCCTGAAAGACATCCCTGAGGAGAAGCCACATAGACCTACGCTGATGCATCCCTTGGTGTTGGAGCAGCTGCATGGAGACCCTTGCCAGCACTGAGATACTTACATGCTCACTGATTGGGCTTTCCTCCTGCAGTGGGCATCATTGTGTGTGTTTTGTGAGATTGAGGAGGACTTTGTAGATTGGTGTCAGACATATGGGCTAATGTTGGACTTATGGGCTTGGACAGTACTGGATTGGGATGCTTTCTTAATGGACACTTACCCTTTGTATAAAACTCTCTCATATGTACATGAGTTTCTGTGGATATGTTTCTCTAGTCTACTCAGACTAACACACTATACGAAGACAGTCAAATTTGTGGATAATGAATGATGAGTAGCCAGGAGAATAAAAGGAATTCTTGAACACTTTTTGTGCTCATGCAGAAGTGTACATGACTTAAGAGGTAGTTGTGTGACTAGAACAAGGGACTGTTGGATGATTTAAAATCAGGAAAGTTGTGCATTAGGGTTGCAGCCAGCATCATATTCATTCCATCTGAATGCCAAGCAAACTATCAGAGAAGATGGATTATAAGAAGACTTCTAATTCAGGATTAGAGGAAGGCTTATTAACTACCTGTGCTATGCATGTGATATGATTTTCCTTGCTGAAAGTAAGGAAGACTTGAAGCTCTTTCTCATAAAGATCAAGGATTTTAACCTTTTGTATGGATTATAATTCAATGTAAAGAAGACCAAAATCCTCACAACTGGACCAATAGGTAACATCATAATAAACAGAGAAACTCTTGAAGTTATCAAATATTTTGTCTTGCATGGATCCACAATTAATACTCATGGAAGCAGAAAACATGAGAGCAAAATATGTATTGGATTAGGTAAATCTGCTGCAGAAATTCTCCTTAAAGTATTGAAAATCAAAAATGTTACTTTGAAGAGTATGGTGAGCCTAATCCAAGCCATGGTATTTTTAATCACCTCATATGCATGTGAAAGTTGGACACTGATTAAGGAAGACTGAAGAAAAGACAATGGATTTGAATTATAGTGATGGTAAAGAATATTAAATTATCATGAGCTGCCAAAGGAACAAAGTAATTTGTCTTGGGAAAAGTACATTCAGAAAAGTCCATAGAGGCAAAGTTGGTGAGACTTCATCTCCTGTGCTTTGAGCATGTTCTCAGGAGATACCATTCCCTGGAGAAGAATGTCATGCTTGCTAAAGTAGAGAAAAAGCAAGAAAAGAAGAAATGGATTGACACAGAGGGTG
>NW_022104341.1:48897525-48899587 GCF_000313985.2 Echinops telfairi
TTTCTAATTATATCTTCAAAGAGTTATTATTTTCTATATTGATGGATAGCCATTGACTTTACATGCTAGCCGTCTAAGACACTGAGAAATATCTGATATGGCGTATATATCTTAATTATCTCTATACTTAGCATGGCGCTTGGCACACAGCCATCTCTCTAGAAATGAATATTTAATGCATAAGTGAAAGAACACATACTTTGCCATCCATTTCTATCAGCTATACTGCTTTGATGCTGTCTAATGTAGGTTATCATAAGCTGATAGCTGAAAACTGAGGGGAAATATTTGCCTAGGAAAGAACGGATTATATCATTTAGTATTTGTCCTGAATATCCAAGTTGTAGTCACAGGTTTTTTCCCCCAAATAATATATAAGACATGCAGACACACAAGCAAAATCACAGTAGCACTTGATACTTACATAATGCCCAATAGCACACACTGAAAATTTACTGGTCTTTTGGAGGAAATACTCCTAATTACAGTATGGATGTTACAGAAGGTTGAATGATGCCTCTTTTCACCCAAATTATAGGTATAAACTGGAATTCCTATAAATGCTATCTTATCTGGAAACAGGTTCTTTGCGTTAGAATTAGATTAAGAATCTTGAGGTTAGACTATCATGCTCTGCCCCAAACCCACTGAAAGAACCTTTTAGAAGAGTCAGAAGAGGAGAAACTCTCCGAATAGAATGTGGTGAAAACGAAGACAAAGATTGTAGGATTGCAGCAAAGAGCCTCCAGAACCCATGTGGCAAGAAACCAAATCCCCTAGAATCTCCCCAGACACTGCACCTGAGTTTTGGCCATCTGAGCTCCAGAACTATGGGTGAATACATTTCTGTTGATTTAAGCCATAGAATATGTGGCAATTTTTTTAAGTAAAGTAGCCACAGGAAACTAATACAGCTACACTGGATAGAAAAATAAACACCTGCTGATTCAAACATAAAATTTTGAAACAAAGCAAGTAGCATCTTAAATACAGAGGAACCAGAAATATTCAAATCCTTTCATGATCATCACTCCCCCACTTTGTGAGAACAATCCATCATACTGAACATATCCTGATGAATTATCAAACATTTGCCGCATGTTGCCTTCAGCTCAAAACCTCCTTTCAGTTAAGCATCATCTATGCCAATGATTGAATGATTGGAATGCTACTCTTGTATTGCAATATATGGCAAATACATTTTGCAGATATTAAGTTCACTAATTATTTTACATTAAAATAGGACTGTAGTCCTGGATTATCCTTATATAATCACATGAACTCTTAAACACAATAAAAGATAGTCACAGGAGAAATTTGCCGAGATTGGCTACTTTAGATCAGGTGTGAGGGACGTATTGGAGCTACCTGGAAGGCACGAGAAGAAGCTGTGAGAGCAGAGATATCCAGCCGGTGGAAAGCCAAGAAGGAGAGAGGCCACAGTTACAAACCATAAGCAACTGAAGTTGCCCAACAACCGGAAGGTGCCTGCAAATGCCTTCTAGAGTGTCTACGAAGGAACTCCGCTTTGTGTGCACTTGAATATTCGCTGCCTGAGATCCTGAGAGGAGTGCCCACTTATGCTGTGCTTAGAATTTATATGGAACTATGAGATCAAAACTGAACGCTGTTTAAAGCTGCTACATTTATGCCAATTTATTATGACTGTAATAGCCATTACATATTTCTGTAGGGTTTTATATCCTAAAATCCTAGAAAAATGGATTATATTGGATGCTTTGGGAGAGAAGATGAAGATCAAGGCCTAAGTCTGGGATATTCTAACAATTTCAGTTGTGCTGTTAGGTGAACCTTTGACTGCTAACCTCAAGGTCAGTGGTTCAAACCCACCAGTAACTTCAAGGAAGAAAGATGAAGCTATCTGGTGCCTCAGAAGCCTTATATAGGACTTCTTTGAATCAGAATCAACTTAATAGCGGTGGGTGTTTGGTGGGAGTACTTCATGATTAGATTGAGAAGTCTAAATAAAAGTAAGACCTCAAGAGCCCAGGAGGAAAATGGCGACTAGTTTAGACTCACCCGTCCAGAACTCCTGGTACCA
>NW_022104341.1:48904302-48924051 GCF_000313985.2 Echinops telfairi
AGTTCAGAAGCAACAAAGCCCACATGGAAGAAGCACAGCAGCCTGTGTGACCATGAGGTGTAGAAGGGATCAGGCACCAAAGAACAAAAAATAATATCATTGTAAATGAGGGGGAGAGCAGATTGGGGACCCAAAGCCCATCTGTAGGCAACTGGACACACCCTACTGAAGGATTGCAGGAAGGAGATGAGCCAGTCAGGGTGCAGAGTAGCAATGATGAAGCATACAACTTTCCTCTAGTTCTTAAATGCTTCCTCCCCCCACAATTCTACCTTACAAATCTGTCTAGACCAGAAGATGTACATTGGTACATATAGGAACTGGAAACACAGGGAATCCAGGACAGATGATCCCTTCAGGACCAGTGGTGAGAGTGGTGATACTGGGAGGGTGGAGGGAAGGTGGGGTAGAAAGGGGGAACCGATTATAAGGATCTGCATATAACCTTCTCCATGGGGGTCGGACAACAGAAAAGTGGGGGAAGGGAGATGTCAGACAGTGTAAGATATTACAATATAATAATAATTTATTAATTAGGAAGTGTTCATGAGGGAGTAGGTAGTGAGGAGGGAGGGGAAAAATGAGGAACTGATACCAAGGGCTCAAGTAGAAAGAAAGGTTTTGAGAATGATGATGGCAACAAATGTACAAATATGCTTGACACAATGGATGGATGTATGGATTGTGATAAGAATTGTATGAGCCCACAATTTAAAAAAAATACCCCCTCCCTTTAAGGAAGAATTTCCACATGTTCCCTATAACATATCGGCTTGTACTTCAATAGCTAGAAATTAGAGGTCAGATCATGCTTTAATTCAGGGTTTTGAACTAGTTCAAACAGGTTCGGTCATGGCTGATGACACAAAATAAGAACAGACTCAGATTTTTAAATCTGAATGATCTGGAGTGCTAACTCAAAGTGGGACAATTACAAGCTGAAGACCTGCTCTGGGAAGGCCCTCTGAGGCTCACTGAAACCATTCAGGACGCTGGTGCATGATATGGACTATTGCCAGGGCTTTGGAATGCAAGTACTGTGGTCGGTCACCATCACTGAGACAGACACTGAGGTTTTTGACTCAGCTGGTTAAAAGATTTGGTGATTACACAACAGACACATTGTCCTTGTTTTCTTAGAGGAAGATTAAATTTCTTATAGGATTTGGCCTGTGATTGTTCCCATTTCTATTAGTATCCCAGTTTACATAGATTTAAAAGATTTGTGTCCCTTCTGGCCATGACTGTATGGGAATAAAGCAGTATAAAGCCCTGCATTACTTGAAATGGAATGTTGAGCCATGTGCTTTGTCACCAAAATCACGGTTCTGTTATGAAGGAGAATGGAGTGAGTAGATATTGAAATTGTTCAGACTGAGAACACCAGAAAAGGTTTACCTGTATTTCACTCACTCAGAAAAGGCATTGATCATGTGACCTTTAAAAACGGATATGGATCACCATATGAGGAATGAGAGTCCAGAACAGTTCGTTGTGCTCATGCAGAACCTGCACAAAGACCAAGAGGCAGTCAGTCAAGTAGAACAAAGAACACTGAAGGGGTTCAAAATCAGAAAAGATGTTTGCCAAGGTTGTATCCTTTCACAACATATATTCAATCTGCGGTAAATATAATGTGAGAAGTTAAATTATATGAAGAAGAATATGTTATAAGGATTAGAGGAGGACTCAACCCGTAATATACAGGTTATACACCTTGCTTGCTGAAAGTGAAGATCACTTACAGATTTACTGGTGAAGTTTTTTAAAACCTTCAATATCCATTATGGTGTACATGAGAACAGCAACAAAAATCTCTCAGATGGACCAATAAAAGGCATCATGCTAAAAAAAGAAAATTTAAATTTGTCAAGAATACGCCATGACACTGCATTTCTCAAGCCTGTCCTAAGAAACTTTAATTTTACTCTCTTCACAGGCTGGGAAGCCCCCACCGTGCTGCGGTGTGCTCTTGATTCTGTTGCTACCACTGCTCTGCAACACCTTTGCTTCTCCTCTGGATTTAGATCCCTCTAGACCAGTGTTTCTCAACCTTCCTCATGCCGTGACCCTTCCATACAGTTCCTCATGTTGTGATGACCCCCAACCATAAAATTATTTTCATTGCTACTTTATATCTATAATTTGCTACTGTTATGAATCTGGCGACCCCTGTGAAAGGGTCGTTTGACTCTCAAAGGGATCGTGACCCACAGGTTGAGAACCACTGCTCTATATCGATTCTGAGATGGCTCATTTTATAATCAGTGGGATGATAACATTGACCAATGCCCATTTTAGATTTTCAGGCACAGATTAATCGTTTGGTAGGCATTAGAAATACTCTGACTAGAAGAAGCATTTCAAAATAGTGAATGATGTAGGAAGAAGATGGAACCATCAAGAGAAGATGGTAAGAATACACAGAGTCAGTGTACCAAGAATAATTTGATGGCGATCAACATTTCAGGAGGTAACATGTGAGCAAGAACCGAAGATGTTGAAGAAAGAAGTTACACTGAACAGATGAGCCAAAAGCTTGGTTCCAGGAATTGGAATGTTTCCACAAGCTGAAGAGACACTGGAAGCACTTGCTCATCTATGCCAGGAAGTTTAGAATACAACTACTGGGGCAACTGACTGGAAGAGACCCATATTTGTTGCATTCTAAAGAAAGGTGACCCAGCAGAGTGCTCAAAGTACAGGAAAATATCATTGCTATCACTTGTGTGCATAACATCGTTGAAGATCATCTAACAATGGCTGCATCAGTACACCGACGAGAAACTGCCAGAGGTCCAGGCTGGATTCAGAAGAGGATGTGGAACAAGGGACATTATTGCTGATGTCAGAGGGATCTTAGCTGAAAGCAAAGAATACCACCAGGGTGTTTACTTGTGCTTTCTTGACTACGCTAAGGCATTCATTCAGCTGTGCGGATGATAAAAACTATGGGTTAACTTGAGAAAAACAGAAATTCCAGAACACTTTTGTTCACGCAGCAGTTCTTTATGGTCCAAGAGGTAGCTGTGCACACAGAACAAGGGGATGCTGCAGGGTTTAAAAATGGGTGACAGGGTTGTTTCCTCTCTTATTTCCCATACTTGTTCAATCTGGAATGCGAACAAATCATCAGAGAAGCTGGATTCGACGAAGAATGTGACGTCAGGATTGGAGAAAGGCTTATTAATGATCTGCAGGGCTGCAACCTGCTTGTTGAAAGGGAAGAGGACTTGAACTCGCTGACGAAGAGCAAGGACTTCGGTCTTTCGTATGTAGCATGACTCTGTCAAGAAGACCGAAATTCACACAACTGGACCAATCGGTAACATCGTGATAACTGGAGAAAAGGTAGAAGCTGTCAGGATTTCCATTGCACGGACCAACAATCAATGTGCATGCAAGTAGCAGTCAAGAGACCAAAAGATGCATTGAGGTAAATCTGTGGCACAAAACTTCATTAAAGTATTGAAAAACAAGGATGTTACTTTGACTAAGACATGCCTGACCTAAGCCCTGCCATTTTCTGTTGCCTCGTATGCATATGAAAGCTAGACATATAAAAGGAAGCCCGCAGAAAATCAAAGTATTTGAATTGTGGTGCCTGGGAAGAATTTTGAAAGTACCATGGACTGTTAGCAGGACCAAAGGATCTGTCTTGGGAGAAGTATGGCCAGAGTGCTCTGCAGAGGCAAGGATGGCAAGGCATCTTAGATGTTTTGGACATATTGTCAGGGGTGACCAGTTCCTGGAGATGGACGTCACGCTTGGTAATGTGGAGGGACAGCAAAAAAAAAAAAAAAAGGCCCTCAATCAAATGGACTGACACTGGCTGCGACAAAGGCTCAGGCATAACAATTGTGAGGATGAAGCAGGACTGTAGAGTGTTTTGTTTCATTGTGCAGAGAGTCCTCAGGGGTTGAAACCAACGTGATGGCCCTTAGCAACATCAACAATGTACTCTATGATATCTCTAACAGCCAATGGCAGGGAGGAAGAGAGTAACAGCTGTGAAGTTCACAGAAGGTAAATGAGCAGCAGATAACAGCCAAGCCTTGTTTGGTTAATACATAAATCAGATATCTAAAAGCTTGAAATACACACACATCATGTGGTCTTACACAAATACATATTGCAGAGAAAATTAATAGACAGTAAAAAGAAATGCTAAAAATACATTTTAAAAGAAATTCAAAGAATAGTCCTATCAGCCAAGCAAATAGATTTTTCAAACTGATTATGGTGTATATGACAAAATTAAATCGCATGAATGAAAATTATTCTCAAAAGAAATGATATTAATGTAAGATTAAGAAAACATATATTAATGAAAATCCACCTATCTGATTTCAGATCATATTAGAAAATATTGAGGAGGATGATAGAAGGAAAAAGAGAAGTATATTAGAGTCCTTGCTTTGAGGAGGATGATAGAAGGAAAAAAAGAAGTATATTAGAGTCCTTGCTTTCAATCAAGTAGAGTACAAAGATAAAATATGCTTCTTGAACTTGCCTATATAAATCATCTTTTCACAGTCATACCTACTAATATAAGGCCTCTGGAAAGTTACACTACAGTCATTTCTAGGATAATCAGAATTACATCACATGTGATGAAAATACATCTTTTTAGCTGTTCTATGCCAGTTCCAAAGTTTTGCATTAACTATGCTTATTCTCCACCCTCAGTGCAGCCCTTTGAAGGAACCGTATCACAGTCTGGGTATCTCCACCCTGACACCCACCCTTATTATCCACCAGAAATTTCTGCAAATTCATAAAATAAAAAAAATATTAACTCCAAATGTTTTGACTTCTTCTGTTCTTTGAAAGGTAAAACTGTGCTGTGCTTCATGCCACAGCAGGAAGAATTCCCTCTCCTCAATTACACGCTGTATTTGACACTGGAGTACCTAAGATACCACTGTGGGAACAGTAACCGTGACCTCCCTGAGCAACCTCTTCCTCCCGAGTTCTGAGAGCTGTGAACTGAGACACAGCCTGGGAACCAGACCGAGCCTACGCTAACCTACAAATCCTCCCCTCCCACACTGGTAATCTTTTGTCCACAAAACTCACTTCAAGAACCTACAGCATATTCTCTCCTGGACAGCAAACAAGAGATGATTTCTCACCAGTAGTAACCACAGTTTGGTCAAAAGATAGGATTTCTCTTCTACCTTCCCTGTCCTTATACATCGTAATTAGAGAAAATGGTTGCATTTATGAATTGTTTAAAGATGGCTACAATCTAGATATAAGAGGAGGGTTTTTTTCCCCTTCAAATCACCGAGAGAAAAAAAACAGTGTATATATAAAAGACATCAAACTAAAGATCAAAGGGTGAATAGCTAGACCAGGAAAATAGAACAAGTATAACCAGAGGTTAGTAAAAACTCATAGTAATTATGAAAACAAATGTGATTGTCATTAAAGATCCATATTAAAATAAAATGATTTTTACCAAAAGTTTTTAACAACATAAGCAAAAACTCCCCTGATAGACATAAACACAAGGTAATCAGGGATAGTAACAGAAAAAATAGACACTATTTCAAGCAATAATTTTAGCAGGAAAGAAAACAGTTAAGTCGGTACTCTTACGGCAATGGCATCTAATGGGACGCCACACTGACTCGTAGGTAACTGAGTGGTACATCTGAAAATGAGAAGTAAATAAAACTCACTGCCAGCCTACTGATTCCAACTCATAGCTACCTGTAGAACAAGGTAGAACCACCAGTGTGGGTTTCTGAAAGGAACCCTTTTTCCTGAGTTAGCCTGGTGGTTTCGAACTGCTGAGTTTGTGATTAGCAACCTAACATGTAACTACTAGATCACCACGACTCCTGGTAAATAAATAAAACAGAGAGTAAATAAACCCCCGATAGTGCAAGGATTTAGTGCTAACCAAAACTTCAATGGTTCAAAACAACCAGCTGTTTTCTCAAATATAGGATTCTGCTTCCATAAAGATTTAAACCCTTGGACACCCAGAGATAATTCTGTTCTGCTCTGTAGGACTTCTGTGAATTAGAACGGACTCTGGCTATGAGTTTAAGAAGAACAAAAAAACTGTAAGAGCAGAGGTGGCTCAAGGATCTAGATTGGCCTTAGAAGACTTACTTATAATAAAATGGCATTTCAATGTGGAAGGAAGAGAAAGATGCAGTTATGCGCACAGTTGGTAGAGAATGTTCAAGGCTAAGGAAGAAGAGCACAAAGGCTTGAACGTTGAGCACGGAGAACACGGTGGCTGAAATGGTGTAACTGAGGGGCAGAGTAGCTGGAACTCAAGCCAATGTGAGAGACCCGATGATTCCTGGTGTTTGTCAAAGCGCAATCTGAAATTTCTGTTAAAATTAAAGAGTTTGTAGAAGACAAAATAATCCAAGTATTGAGTAGTATTGTAAGAATTCACAAATTTAGAGAATCCAGGAATTTACAAGAAAATGCGGATAGATTCACAGTTACAAAATCATGCTCTAATAAGCACAAGCAACGGAAAACTTCTTAAACCTTATTTTGCTAATGATAACGGTTGAGTCATCTAACAGATTTTTCAATGGCTATTTCAAGGGCTCTTCAGAATGAATGCTCTTCATAGGAGCAAGTTGTTAAGGAAGGGAAGGAGGTGTCTGAAGTTAGTTTAAACTAAGCAGTAACATAATAAAACAAAGAAAAAAAATACAGTTTGGTCTGCATCTTTGGCAGGCACCTCTTATTTTGTCAAGCACCTAGATCTTTTAAGTTGCTTCACACCTTGAATGAGCCCTGGAGGAAATGGGTTAAGCATTGCACTGCTGACTGCAAAGACAGAGCTTCAAATGCACCATTGGAGAAATGTGAGGCTGTCTGCCCTCATGACTCAGGGCCAGAGACCCAAGGAGACATTCTACTCTGTCCTACAACACCCTTATGAGCTGCAATCAACTCCATGGTAGTGGGGTTGTGTGTGTGTGTGTGTGAAGTGATTGTATTTTGAGTTTTCTTGGGAGAGATAGTGAATTTAGAATATGTGGAGGACTTTGTGCATCATAGTGCAATGGTCTGGTCTTTTTTTCATGCTTAAAAATTAGGTTTTGGGGGTTGTTTTTTTTGCCTTTTTGAAATATTTTGGAGACCTAGGGAAGAAATAATGGTGCAAATTAGGGACCTACTAAGATAGAATCATAAAAATAGTTGAGATCAGGATGCTGGTAGTAAAGATAGTGAAAAATAAATTTGATCAGTAATTCTGGACAGCTCTTCAGAGACTTACAGTATTTTCTGAGTGGTTAGATAGTTTCTATAACTACTGAATTAGCCTTTCTTATAAACTGTAATCTACAGATGGCACAAAAATACATTAGTCTGCTTAGATTTTTGAAACTATCGTAGCACTTGTCCCATCATAAGCAATCAATATTACTAAACAAAATTACATTTTACATTGATATACAGATATACACAAAATTGTAGGATAGTAACAGAAGCAAAACAATGTAAAATGTACTCAACACCAGTCAAAATTTGCCAGCTTATTACTTTATGTAAATACATGATCAGAATAGCAATTCAAAGTATAACTCAAAGAAAAGCTAAGATTAGTATGCTGCTCAAAATTATTCCTATGATTCTTTAATTGTTATAATTTTCATGCAAAACCTTATGCATATTTCATTCTTTAAAATGAAATTCCATTAGACTTCTACATCATAATGTTAAAATACAAAATTTACAGAAAATATATGATAGAGTATAGTACAATCGAGCTTGTCCGATTCAAAATGGCCGACCAGGCCATTTCAGCTCACTAAAGCCCAGGAGACCTATCTTTATGCTCTTCATTTCATTTTTGGTGACTTCCAATTTTCCAAAAATAATACTTCATCCATTCTAAGTTCTGATTATTAGAAGATTTCTCAGGTGTTTCTTCTCATTTTGAATCATGCCCCATCAGCAAATCAAGGTCCCAAAGGCTTTACGTTACGTGCTTGCCTCCATCCATGTCATATGGTCTATTCTACTTTGAGAAGGCAGTTCTTCCTCAGTCATTTGGAGGGTCCAAGCTGGCACTATCTCTGACGATGTTCTCCTTCTAATCATTAGGCCTTCGGTCTCTGACAATATTTTGGTGCTGTTTGCAAGGTTGCCAGTGGCTAATTCCTCTCAAGTGGATTACCTAGTCCTTAGCAATCGGTTGTTACTGTTGAAGTTCTGCTGAAACCTGTTCACGTTCAGTGACCCCTGTTTGTATCTGAAATACCAGGGAGTGTGCATCCAACACACAGCAACACTTGATCCACTGCGGAGTAACAAACTGGCACAGACAAGTAGTGGGGTCATGCATAAAAGTAGGAAAAAAAAGGCATTTTTAGATATTCAGTATGTCAGAAACTGTGAAGGGCCTAAAATGATACCCAGCTTGCAAACTAATATGCTAATTTACCTAGTTCCACAGATCCTGGAAGGAAATGGGAAACTCCTCAGTCAGAGACAAAGGACTTGAATTCATAGCTCTTCAAGCTGTGTGAGCTATTTATGAATTACAATAAAGGACTAAATGAAAAATTGGGTGTGAGAATCTCAACAACAGAAAGAGAAGCAAACCAATTTAAAAATGAGCAAGGAGATGAACAGACACTAATCAAAGAAGACAGTCAGACAGCCGTCAAACACAAGAAGAGCGATTTGTAGTCATTTGCCATTCGACAGATGTAACACAAAACAAGATATTGACCTCACCCAAACATAATAAATCAAAATAAAATAGAAAATAGCAAATGATGATGAGTGCATGGGGATATTGGATTATTTATATATTGCTTCTGGGACTGTAAAATAGTACAGCCACTATGGAAAATGGTATGTCATTTTCTTTAAAAAAATAGAAATAGTAATATTATATAACCCAGTAATTTTACTAAAAGCTATAAATCCTAGAGAAATAAGAGCCATGACATGAATAGATGTATGCACACTCATGTTCACTGAACTATTATTAATAATAGCAATAAAAAGGAAAGAATCTAAATGTCTATTATTGGATGACTGGGTACACATAATATGAGTGGGAATCAACTTTGCAGTGCGCAAGTATGCAGTATAGAAGAATAAAGTTGAATCTGCAAAATAATTCACAGTGTGGAGGAACCTGAGGACACGATGCTGAGCGAAACAAGTCTGCTACAAAAGGCCTACTATTACCTGAAACTACTGTTATAAAAAGTCAACAAAGGTTTATCCATAGGAAGAAACAGATGGTTACCAGAGATAGAAGACAGAGCAAGAGAAAAATCACTTAACTAGTTTAGTAGACATGCATTAATAGGTATTAACTTGAAAAGAAAAGCAATATATAATAAAAGGAGTGAGAACACTATGGCCAACACAAAGATGACACTGGTAAATCCTCAAGGGTCAAAGGCAACAAGAGTAAATACGATTGCATACTGGGGCAGTTAGGTTTTATGACCACTTAATGGGACCTATGTGGAGGTAGGAGTGGAGTCCCACCTCTCAATCAGATTGTAGCCTGATGAACTTCCTTGGGTGTGTGGCCTTTTTTTTCCTTTTTTTTTAAATCAGTTTATTAGGGGCTCATACAACTCTTATCACAATCCATACACACTTCAATTGTGTAAAGCGCATTTGTACATTCATTGCCCTCATCATTCTCAAAACATTTCCTCTCCACTTAAGTCCCCAGCATTAGGTCCTCATTTTTCCCCTTCCTCCCCGCTCCCCCCTCCCTCATGAGCCCTTGATAATTTATAAATTGTTATTTTGTCATATCTTACCCTGTCCGACGTCTATAAGAAAGACAGTGAGACTTCTCCTTCCTCTCTGCCCCTTTGTCTTCCTGCTCGCTGGGACTCAGGACCTGTCCTCAAGGGTGCCCCCATCCGTGCTGCCTGACTGTGGAAGCTGTTGGCACCTGCAATGTTTCCACTGACCTTCAAACCACACAACCTCTGCACCTACTAGCCTATCACCTTCTTGCATCCCTCTTCAACTTCGTGTATGATCAGCCTGCAGCCACATGAGTCTGAAGAGGTCTCTGGCAAGCATCAGATCCATGGACCTAAGTTCGACTGTGATGGGTTGTCTTCTTGATATAAGATGACTTCTTGATATAAAGCTCTTACTTATACATACATGAATGTCACTGGTTATGTTTCTCTTGATAATTCAGCCTAACACACATTCACAGTCTTGAAATAACTGTAATAATACAGGATAATTTATGAGTGAATTTATAGGTAGATATGTAAGCTGAATAGCTGTGGGATGTAGATTTTGCAGAAGATATTTCCATTTCCATATTTATATGTGTTGCAAATATATCCAGGCAAGTTATAGAATAAACAGGGACAAAGTCATGTGAACGTTTAAGCCATAATCAAATAGCTAGAAGTAACGGGTCACCGAGTTTCAGACCTTAGGAACATAGACTGGAAGACCTACAGGTCATTTGACAAACCAGTCCATAAAGGTAACGCCCTACATTTAACTTGGTGAGGTGTGACTGGGTCACACAAGCTGGCCATCTGGCCAACCAAGAAGCCATCTAAGATACAGCTATGGATCTCTTCCCATCTGAAGCAAAGAGAGTGTAGAACATCAAAGAATCAAGAGGACAATTAGTTCAAAGGATTAATGGATCCTATGTACCTCAGCCTCCTCTGTTCTGAGATCAGAATAACTAGGTGGCACCCGTGGGAATTTGGGTGGGTACACCTAGGTTAATGTTGTAGGTACCTTGTCTGAGAAGAGGAACATTGGAAGAGAACCATGGGAGTCATGGTTACAATTTTAGGGCCGAGTATACCGAGCTGGGGATGTCCTTTAGACATCGGAGTAGGATACAAAAATGGTAGCTGGATTTAGATCTAGAACTCAAAGGAAAGATCTATTTAGACCAAAGAAAAACTCATTATAACTAAAGCCTTGAGTTCACTGACCAAAATTGCTTACTTATGATAACTAAGATTCAGATATTGATTGGTTAGTATAGCAGAGGAATGGGAGAATTAATAAAGATAGCTGTCTAACTTTTGAGTTCTGTTAGGAAAAGTGGAATCATTGATTCACATTGTTTTCTTTTTCACTGGTGGCATAATGGCTATGAACTGGACTGCTAACTTCAAGGTCAGCGGTTGCAAACCGCCAGCTGCTCCACAGGAGAAAGACAGGGCTGTCTACTCCCTTAAAGAGTTACCGGCTCAGAAACTCATACGGACAGTTCGACCCTGTCATGTAAGGTTGCTCTGAGTCATCATCAGTGGCAGCACATTTGACTTTTTGGTGGTTTATTCTATAAAGACTTAGAATTATACATACTTAAATATGCTTACAAGAAAAAACTAGAAAAGAAAAAGATGAGGACACTGATCATCCTCTCATGGCATCCCTGTCTTGTTGTTGTATCTGCTAAGTTAATTTTAGTAAGCTGCCATAAATTGATAGGACCTTAAAGAAGCATGTTAACTTTCATAGGTGATAGTTCTCCAATTTATCAAATTTTCTATGTCTGGAGTGTTCTTTTTATGTGGCCAAATCCTGCCCACCATCTAAGAGCATATTTAAATCAAACACCTTCTCTATTTATTCTTCTTCACCCACACCCACCTCTCCAATAACTGCCACCTTTATTTGTATCCATATGTTTATCTCTTCATCCTTTGGAATAATTATTTGTGTACATTCGTTACCTCTCCAACTGTTCCTTGAAAGCGGTGATTGTTTCTTATTCATTTTTCTTTCTTTTCAGTGGCTGACACATAAATGGCAATCAAGAAAGGTTTCATTGAATCCATGAATGGGAAGAAATTCAGGCAATAGTCACAGAATTGAAGAGCATTATTTCTGGGCAAGAGATTAGCATGTTATATGTATGTGGAAGCAATCTATTCAGTGCAACCCTTTGAGTTTCTTACTTTATTTGACCACCTCATTAGACCCCTCTTTGCTGCATTTGTACCAGAAGAATTTCAAATGCAGGTTGTCTCTGGTTGATACCCACCAGAGCCAACAGGTTTCACCCATTGTTATTAGCCTCTCTCTAGATAAGAAGGTTTTATCTTGGGGTATCCACACTTAGTTGCATCTCAAATGGTTTATAATGATGATAATTAGCATTTAAATAGAACCTTACCTGTTCAGAAGCCTTACAGGCATGCTTATTATTTAATGGAACGGTCACACTGTTATCCTTCACTGGGAAATCTTCAAATATAAAAATGTGCAGCTTAGAGGAGCCAGAGAAGCCCAGGAGCTGATAGAGTTAGTGATGCTGTGCATTTTGCCAGCAACTCCAATTTTATGGTACAAAGTTGACCATTAATACTTTTCTAGCCCTGAAACTTAGCAGTCAATGTATGCCATAAGGGACAACTACATAAAAACAACAACAAAAATTTATTTTAAGTCCGTGCGCAATAACCCACTTTTGTCAAGGAAAGAAACCTTTTCTTTTTCAACAGTCTCTTAGTCGCCACAGGACATGAGTGAACACTGAAGGAAATCAGTCTATTTGAAACTCTTGGTGAGATCATTCAAAGCCACTCTCAGGCTGTGATCACTCATAAGATATTACTGATTTTGAGAGCACATAAGAGCCTAGTTAGACCTTCACAGAATAAATCTCAATTCAAGATCCCTATTGGCTTCTGACAGCTATCTCATCATCTTTCCTATTATATTACTGTGTCTTTGAAGGAACGCCAGGCTTTATTCATCCATTCTCTTAGATGCCAAGTTTATCTCTGGTCTTTCACGATTTTACTTTGCAGCTGGTGATTCTTAAAGAATCACTAGGACATGCCTATAACTAGGTTAATAAAAGGACTTCAGTATAACTTGGGAGTACCTGAGTGGTCCAAATGGTTAAGTGTTTGATTACTGATAAAGAGATTGGAGAGAGGATGAAATCCAGCCAGGGACAGCTTATAAGATCAATTTATTGATCTACTGCCCAAAGATCACAGCCATTGAAAACCGCATGGAGCATGGCTCTACTCTCACACCCATGGAGTCACCAGGAATCCGAGTGAACTCAGCAATTGCTTGTTTTTACTGTTTTCTTTGTTTAGGAAAGCTTGAGGAAAGTTTGTCACTAAAATAGAATATTCATATTTTGTTAGAAATCAAATGCCTTTTCCTATATCTCAAGAGGCACAATGCTTATTTTCTCATAAAATTTCAGACTTAAATAATGAGGGAGCTTCAGATACTGCAAAGATGCTAGATTAAGCATTAGCGTTAGGCAACAGGAGATCTAATCTTAGTTAATGATAAACTAGCTGTGTGGATTTTCAGAAAATTCATATGCCCTCTCTTGAAGCCTCAAATTTAAAAAGTTCAATATATTTGGAGTTACTAGCTATTTTAGTTCTATATTTTAACCTGAGCTAATATAAGTGGGAGCACATAATTAAATATTAGAAGCTGTTTTCAATAATGTGATTAGAAGCCTGTCTTCATATATTCTATCAGAATTAATTCATTATGGGGAAATCCATTACTGTATTCTTCAGTCAAGAATTCTTTTTTATAGCGATTGTTCTCTCAGTTATAATTTCAAATAACTCTTGTTCAACCACCTTTTTGTTTAACATATTTAGCAGAAATCAGATATTCAGATATTTTCTTAGACCTTTTATTTCTTAGGATTTTAAGGAATAATCACAAAATCAATTAAAATACTGAAATAAAGTCACTCATTCACTGGATTTTGTACTAAACTTGGTAACTTATCCTCATGTCAACAACACAAGAATAATCAACAGATTTTATTTGCAAATTCTCTGCCTGGAAATTGCATTGAACATGTGAATGCACATGAATGCAGTTATAATAGTAATAAAAGAGTTGACATTCCAGAGAATCCATAGTTCAACAGGGTGTGATGCATGGAACCTCCAGCAAAAGGAAAACAAGAAGGAACTCTTCTTCATATTTAAAAAACAAGGTGGCAAAATATACGAAAGATCACTCCATATTGGGTAAACTCCTGTCTAAGAACAGACAACTGAGGGGGATTCAACTTCCCACTTCAGAGGAAGGACACTTAGGCAATCAATATAACACTGTCAGCTGTCAGATAGTGAAGGCCTAGTGAATGGAAGAACATTGTAGAAGATAATTTATACCAGAGGATGGGACCTTTGGATCAAAGGTCCCACTGAAAAGTGATTTAGAAGGAGCTGCTTTCTGGGAATAGAGTTTATCTAGGGAGACATGAATCAGGTAAAGGCTGAGCTAATGGAGCCTTCAGGATATTCATTTGCTGATAGGGCACGACTCAAGGTAAGAAGTAACAGCTGCAAACATCACTAATAAGAACTTGGAGTGTGCAACATGTGAATCTAGGAAAGTTGAAAGTGGTCAGAAATGAAATGGAACACATAGAGATCCATATCCTAGGCATTAGTAAACTACAATGGCCACTTTGAATCAGAAGATCCTATGATTTACTATGCTGGAGACAATAAAATCAAGAGGAATGGTGTTGCATTTATTTTTCAAAAGGACATTGTACAATCAATCATGAAGTACAATCCTGTCTGTGATGGCTTTACATCAATCCACCTTCAAAGAAATCCAATCTGTACAACTATTTCTCAAATATATGCAGCAAGCACAAAAGTTGAGATGAAGAAATCTACCAATGACTTCAGTCAGAAATTGGTCCAACATGCAGTCAAGGTGCATTGATAATTACTGCAATAGTTGGAAACAAAGAGGAAGGAACAGTAGCTGATAAAATGGACTTGGTGACAGAAACAAAGCTGGGGATTATATGATAGAATTTTTCAAAACCTTATTTATAGAAAATACCTTGTTCAACAATACAAAAGCAAAAACAAACAAAAAAAGCACAATATACATGGACCTACCCTGTTTCCCCGAAAATAAGACAATGTCTTATATTAATTTTTGCTCCCAAAGATGCACTAGGGCTTATTTTCAGGGCATGTCTTATTTTTCCATGACGATGAATATGGTACACATTTATTGTTTTATTAAAAGAGACCTCACACTTCCTGCCACTCTGGCTATGCTGCGGCCAACAGTGAGCTGTGTGGTGGCGCCCGCTGCTATGGTCCAGAGTCCAACGTTACGGTAGCTTTAGGGGACGTTATTTTGGTGGAGGTCTTATTTTCAGGGGGATATCTTATATTTCATCGAGAGGCAAAACTGTAAGCAGGTCTTATTTTCAGGGGATGTCTTACTTTCGGGGAAATGGTATCAAGATAGAATACCAGAAATCAAATTGACTATATCTGTGGAACTGTGGAGAAGCTCAATATCAGTAGTTAAATCAGACCAGGGGCTGATTGTGGAAAAGACCATAAATTTCTCATATTTAAGTTCATGATACAGCTGAAGAAAATTAAAACAAGTCCACTAGAGCCCAAATATGCCCTTGCATACCACCTGAATTTTGAGATCATCTCAAGAATAGATATGATACCTTGAACACTAATGACAGAAGACATAATGAACTATGGGAGGGCATCAAGACTATCATTCCTGAAGAAACCAAATGGTAATTTAAAAGACAGAAAGGAAAGAAAAGATCAAAGTGGATGTCAGAAGAGATTCTGAAACTTGCTTTTAATCATATAGTAGCTAAAACAAATGGAAGAAATGATGAAGCCAGAGAATTGACTAAAAAATTGCAAAGGGCAGCTCAAGAAGTACAAGCCAACTATCACAATGAAATGTACAGACTTAGAATTAGAAAATAGAAAGGAAATAACCCACTCTGCAAATACTACACTGAAAAAATTCAAGAAAAAACGCGTCTCAAGTTGAATTGCAATCTTGAAAGTTCTAAGGGCAAAATATTGAATGATGCAGGAAGCATCCAAAGAATACATATTGTCACGGTACAAAACCGTAGTTGGCATTCCACAATTTCAGGAGGTAGCATATGAGCAAGAACCAATGGTGTTGAAGGAAGAAGTTCAAGCGGCACTGAATACATGAGCTGTGATTCCTCAAGGTCCAACATTCAAAACCACCAGGGCCTTTGGGGCGGAGGATGGGCTTTCTGCTCCAACAAACAATGACAGTCCTGGCACTCACAGAGGCAGTTCTATGAGTCTTGTGAGCTTGCTATGATTTTTTAAGAGATTGTATAGTAAGTATAGGGACCAAAAAATAAGACGAAATTATAGAACCAATATTTCACAGACATATAGGAATTTTAATATATCTTTGGGGGTGGTAAATGAGAAAGAAGAATAATTCATATATTGAAACATACCTTCCCCAGATGATTCAGGAATGGGTTGTCCTAGGTGAGATGAATTATCCTAGTAAGGTCCTTATCTAAATATCCTGACTTAAAGCCAGGCCTGAGTTCAAGTTTATCCAGGAAGCAGAAAGTTCAACTCATTTTTATATAGGGTCAGGTTCTTAACTGACACACATTATTAATAGTAACACATAAAGAAGATTGAGAAGTATAAGTTCCCTAGACAAATTATGATAATAAAAGCAGGGTGTAGGCAAAATAAAGCACAAGAATAAAACTTTTAAAACATATATTCTGCTTATTATTCCTTATTTATGTTAATGTGATCATCATAAACCTCAGCTGAATTTTTCAACTATCATCCACATTAATGATATACAAGAATTCTTAACAAGGAACTCAACTTCCATGCATTTGCGTACTTGTTATAAGAATGGAAATCTAGTCAATTATCCAGGTGTTTCTCCAAATTTAAATATTTATATTCTATAAATAAAGCCACTAATTATTTCATATTTTAGTGTGATATTTTGGTAGCTACAAGTACAGTGTTCTTTCCTCCCCTCTGATAACTTGATATTTTTTCTGACTCTCCAGATTCAATGTCTATTGTATTCTAATATATGTTCATCAATGTCTAATTAGATTAGCAATGAGATACCCAAAATTTGGCAGTAAGACAGAAAGAAAGAGAAGAAAAAGATACTTTAGAACCAACAAATTCTGAATACAATACAGACATATTTGCTGTATGGAATTAGACCTAAAACTTGACATTGGCAAGTTACACTTAGGTTAAAGAGAACTGGGTTTAAGAGTTCCACACCTGGGAATAGACAAAACCTCTTCCAGTAAGGAGCGGGGCAAAATATTTTTCAAAGAATTATTGATGTCTACATAGTTAAAGATAGTGAAGAATTAAAGGATGAAAGTCTCCAGGGATGAGGAAACTTTGAGATGCATGCTTAGTGGCTCTTTGACAGTGTCCTCTTCCGGATCTAAGTAAGCAGCAGAAGGGAATGGGTCTGTCTACTACGAAGTCTGAAGAATGTCCTGGGCAAGCATGCCATCACTCTTGGAAAAGTGCAAATACCCATCAACTAGAGAATGTAAATATTAATTACATTATATTCAAAGAATAAAATGATAAGTGTTGTTGTTAGTTGCATCCAAATGCTTAAGTTCTTCTCCAGTCTTCCTTACTCAGAGTCCAGATTTTACATGCAGACAAGCCAGAGGAAAATACCATGACGTCAGTGAGGCAAACATTAGTCCTCAACGTGGCATCTTTGTTTTTAAATATGTTAAGGAGTTCTCGTGCGTAGATTTTCTCAGTACAATGCTTTGATTTTTTGGAAGCTGCTTCCATTACCATTGATTATGTATCCATGCAAAATAAAGTCCTTACAAATGTCAGCCTTTCCCCCATTTATCATGATGTAGTCCATTGGTTCAGTTGTGAGAATTCTGGATTTCTTCACATTGAGCTCGAGTCCGTACTGAAAGCAAGCTGTGATTTTTATCAGTTAGTGCTTCAAGTTCTTTTGATTTTCCACAAGTAAGGTAATGTCATCTACATATGTCAGGTTGTAATGGAAACTTCCTCTAATCCTGATGCCACATTCTTCTTCACATACTCCAGGTTTTCAGATTTTTTTGTTAAGCATACAAATTGAATTAAGTAAGGCAAAAAGATACAGTTCTCACAGTACCTTTCCTGGTTTGAAATCATGCAGCATCTCTTTGTTCTGCTGAAATGACTTCTTAAGCCATGTACATGTCATGCAAAAGCACAATTAAGTGTCCTGACATCTCCAATCTTCCCAATATTATCCATAGTGTCTTATAATCTAGATAGTCATATGCCTTTGCATGGTCAATAAAACACAAGTATCATTCTGATTATTCCCTGCTTCAAGCCAAAATCCATCTGACTGGTACCAGCAACAAAATCCCTCATTCCATGTCCTCTTCTCAATACAGTTGGAATTTCTGGTAACTTCTTATTTTTGAATTAGCTTCAGAAAAATAGCACTTTCATGTTGTATCCATTATATGGTACAGTCATTTCTGTTGGGACACTTTTCTTTGGAATGGACACAACTACAGATTGGACCCAGAAGGCTGACCATATAACTGTCTTCCACATTTCTTTGCCTAGTCTAGTTAGTGTTTCCCACGCTGCATCACTTTGTTTTCAATTGATATCTCATCAACTGAAGCTTTATTTCCACAAATGACAACAGTGAAGTTTGGACACCTTCTTTCAATACTGTGGGCTATGAATCATATATTACTTCTTGAAATGGTTTAATGCAGACCAACATTTTTTAGTACAGTGATTTTTTTGGTGTTCTTTCCATCTTCCTTGGGTGATTTATGAATCATTCAATATTTCCTGGTTGTTGTAGTTTATTCAACTCATAGAGCCTCTATGTGCAACAAGACTAAACAGCATCATTGCTACAATTGTGTTTGAGCCCATTGTTCTAGTCACTGTGTCCACTCATCTTATTACGGGGCTTCCTCCTTTTTGCTGCCCTTTTACTTTCCTTTTTTCCTTTGATGTGTTTTCGCGGGACTGCTGTATCCTGAGAACATGTCCAGAGTCCTTGAGGTGAAGTCTCCAATCCTTGCCTGGAAAGGACCATTCTGGAGGAACTTCTTCCAAGACAGAACTCCTTGTTCTTCGGGAAGTCCACGGGTCTTCCAATATTCGTCAACAGCACCACATTCAAAGGAAGCCATTCCTATTCAGTCTTCCTTTTTAAATTTCCTAATTTCACCTGCAGATGAAGCGATTGAAAACTCCATGGCAACGGATTGTGATGAGAGTTGTACAGGCCCCCAGTAAAATGAGTTTTAAAGCAAGAAGAAGAAAATAAAGGAAAAGTCAACGGCTTGGGTCAGGTGCACCTTAGACTTCAAAGTGGCATCCCTGCCCTTCAGCACTTTAAAGAACACTCGCATAGCTGATTTTCCCATTTCAATATCCTGTTTAATTTCTGGAATGCTACTTCCATGAACATTGAATGGATAGCAAACTAAAATCTTTGATAACTTCCTTTTTCACAGTTTATTACTGTTATCTATTAGTCTGTTTGTGAGGATTTTGGTGTCCTTTAAATGGAGTTGCAATATAATATGGTGACTACAGAATCCTTCATTATAACAACAGAGGCTTGATTATTTTTGTCAACACTTTAAGCTTGAGATATGCTGACCATATTCTTTTCTTTTGATTTTTGAACAAACTGTTTGGGAATTTTATTATAATGCTTTACTTTGTCTTCTCAGTTGCCCTTTGAATATTTCTGTTCAGCATTTTTACTTCATTATTTCTTCAATTCATTTTAGCCTTTCTACGTTTGAGTGCATGTTCCGGAGCCCCCTCTGTATGTTCTTGATACCATACTACAACTCATCTGGTCTTTGGTCATTAGTATTTAGTGCTACAAATTGTTCTTTACATGATTCTAAATTCAGGTGGGATATACTCA
>NW_022104341.1:48924347-48925806 GCF_000313985.2 Echinops telfairi
TTTGACCTTGCAAAGTTCTATTCAAATATCCATATTTTCCAAATGATCCTTCCTCTTTGTTTCCAAGTCTTACATTCAAATTATGAATGCTTGTCAGTAGGTCTTGGTTGCATGTTTGAGCCACTGCACCCTGAAGAAGCTGTTGTGGTTAGGTGCTGTTGAGTTGGTTCCAAGCCACAGCCACCCTCTCCACAACAGAATGAAACACTGCCCAGACTCGTACCATGCTGCAAGTGTTCCCGTGCCTGAGGCATTGTTGCAGCCACTGTCAATCCATCTTAACTAGAGCCTTCCTCTTTTTTGATGCCCCTCCACTTTACCAAGCATGATGTCCTTCTCCAAATACTGGTCTCTCCTGTCAACATGTCCAAAGAATGTAAGGTGAATTCTTACCATCCTTGCTCCTAAGGAACACTCTGGCTATATTTTTTCCAAGACAGATTTCTTTGTCTTTTTAACAGGCTATGATACTTTCAATATTCTTTTCTAGCACCACAATTCAAATGCATTGCTTCTTCTTCAGTCTTCCTGATTCAGGGTCCAACGTTACGAGCAATAGGCAATGGAAAATACCATGGCTTGGGTCAGGTGCACCTTTGTCCTCAAAGTAACATCCTTGCTTTGCAGTACTCTAACGAGGTCTTGTGCAGCAGATTTACCCAAAGCAATGCGTCTTTTGGCCTCTTGTCCACTGCTTCCAGAAGCGTTGCTTTTGGATCTAATCAAGACAGAATTCGTACCGATTTCAACCTTTTCTCCATTTATCATAATATTATTTATTGGTCCAGTTGTGTGGATTTTGGTCTTCTGACTTTGAATTGAAATCCATCATGTAGACTGCAATCATTGATCTTCATCAGCAAGTGTCTCAAATCCTCCTCACTATACAAAAGCAAGGTTGTATAATTTGCCTATCACAGGTTGTTAATAAGGTTTCCTCCAATCCTGATGCCATATTCTTCTTCATATAATGCAGCTTCTCTGATGATTTTCTCAGCATGCAGATTGAGTGAGAAGTTACCACCTTGACAGACACCTTTCCTGATTTTAAACCGTGTATTATTCCCTTTGTTCTGCTTGCATTACTTCCTCTTAGTCAATTTACAAGTGTCACATGAGCACAATGAAGTGTGCTGGAATCCCCATTCTTTTCAAGGTCATCCATAGTTTATCACGGTCCACACAGTCAAATGCCTTTGTATAGTCAATAAAACCCAAATAAACATCTTTATGATATTATTTTCTTTGTGTCAAGATCTATCTGACATCAGTAATGATATCTCTTATTCCACATCCTCTTCTGAACCCAGCCTGACCTTTTGGCAGTTCCCTATCAATATACTGCTGCAACTCTGTTGGATGATCTTCAACAAAACTTTGCTTGCATGTGACATCAATATTATTCTAGATGAAGTTTGTAGGATTCTTCAGTTTCTTCATCACTGGTTTTAGTCGTTGG
>NW_022104341.1:48927231-48937622 GCF_000313985.2 Echinops telfairi
TTTCCTCTATTTTCTTTAACTTTCCTCTTGTCCCACAATCATGCTCAGCCTTCATTTGGGTTTCAGTAATTCCTCTCAGTTACATTGCCTTTGATCAAGCCCTACCAGGCTTCTTACACCTTCCTGGCCACTTACTTTGGATCACTTGTTCCCTTGTCCCTGGGTATGTTAGCACCAGTTCCTTTCCCCCACCTAGCACACCATCACATTATCTGATTCAGTATGTAAATGCATGTCCAGGAAGGAAAGGAAGTCCATCAAGCAGATGGATGGACACGTGGCTGCAACAATGGGCTCAGGCACAGGAACAATTGTCAGGATGGGGCAGGACTGGGCAAAGTTTCATTTTGTTGTTCGTCAGGTTGCTAGAGTAGGAACCAACTCAATGGCACCCAACAAAACAATGTCTAGGATGTAGATCTTCATGTGCTCCATTTCATTTTAGACAACTTCCAAATATTCTAGATAAAGACTTCATATATTCTACTTTTTGATGATGATTTTTGTTTTTCAACAGTTTTATTGACATATAATTCACATTTCATACAATTCAAAAGTTCAGTCATGTTCAAATGAGTGGTTTAATCATGACCACAATCATTTTTAGGACATTTGTTCTTTCTTATACTCATTGTTGTTATCATTCGATTACCCACTAACTCTCCTGTCATGCCCCTGGGAAGCTATTCATCCAGTTGATGTCTCTATAGATTTATCTATCCTGGACTTCATATACAGAAAACAACAACATTCAGAATCAAAAGCAAAAAAACAGAATAACCTTAAAAAGAAATTTAAAGCCATTGACCACTAGAACAAATTTACAGTGGATAGAAAGGAAGAATAAATGACAAGGTTTTCCAAATTTAGCCAAAGTACAACTGCAGTAATCCACCTTACAATTCATTCTGTCTGATAACAAGGCCATTCCCATTATTAATGGATGTTTGCAACCGTTTCTTCTTATTTGGAGTCATGCCCCATGAACAAGTCAAGGTGCCAACGGCTCTTCTCTAACAATCATGAATGCTGATTATACTCTAAGGAGGCAGGGCTGCCTCCCTCACAATTGGTGTGCTTTACAAGTGTTAGGATGCATCTTTGGACCTTGTTCAGATGATGTTCTACTGGTATTCATGAGAGTTTTAGTAGGTAGTCCCTCAGAAGTAGATCACCTTTGCCTTCTTTCTAGTCTTCTCTTAGCCAGAAGCTTTACTGATCCCTTATTGGGATTTTAAATACTTGTGGCATAGCTTCCAACATTGTAGCAATATGCAAATCACCACACTATGACAAGTGACAGGTGAATTGTGTATCAAGTACTATAGAGTGTTTTTAAAAGATTTACTTCACTGTAAAGAAGCCCGACATAAAAAGAGCATGTACTCTATGAATATATCCATATATAAAGTTTTCAAAAGCAAAGCTAACCCAAGGTATTATAACTCAGGAGCAGGGATGGAATAATGATCAGAAATTTAGCTTTAAATGTGACTCCAGTATATCTTTATCATAGAAATAAAATTACATTTTTATATGATGTAGTACAGAAGCTACTTTGTATTATTTGGTTTCCAATGGGCTTTGGACCCCAAAACGTGGTTAATAATATCTTACTTTTCTTTACTCTGTTATAGTTTCTTGTAAATAAAATTTCCTCCAGGTCTTCTAAAGGAGGACTGCTATAATTACCACGAAGCAGACTTATCTAAAGAACATCTTGACATCACTCTATTTCAACATCTCTGAGAGCCACATGGTTACCGTTTGAGTGGACACAAGAAGACAGATCACTTTATAATAGCTATAGTTGGATAATACTTTATGATGGAACACATTTTGGCTATTAATAAACAAAAAAACTAAAATGTATAGGAATAGTTAAATAATACATTTTGACTTTATTACTCAATGTTCAATATGCACAAATTTTATAGCATATCTATGAATAATATTTTGTATGGTAGTAATAAGAATTGATTCAAAAATGAATTCTTCCCTCTTAAAGCAAAGAGTTTTCCTTTAGATGCAAATACTATGGGTGATGCAAAGCCCAGATGTAATGACAGGCCCTTAGCTGCAGAATTTAATACTGAAAAATGAAATAAGGGTTTTGAAATAATCGCATAACAATTTTATTGTTTGAATTTACATGGAATGGCAGATATGATCATATTTGACATATTATTTCTTTTGTTATTTTCTTCTGTATAAAGCTGTTATTATCTCTCTTAACCTCCTAATGGGAGAATTATATTTGAGCAATTGCCTCTCCAGCAACATTTATAAAAATTAGTTTAGTACTCTGAAAATACTTCTCTCTATAGCTCATTATATGCTCTTTTATAACTTGTTCACAAGTGTGTATGGATTATTCAGCTTTCCAAAACTGAACAATAGAATTTACCAAACAATGGTAAGCTAGTTATATATTTTCCTTCTTGTTACCAAATGCAGGCAGGTACCTGCTTCTCGTCAATAGTGTTATTAAAGATTGAATTCCACTTGTTAATAACAACAGGCTAAATTATATAGTTAGGCAGTAAAACTGATAAATAACAAGTTTTAAATGTTTCTTCCCGTTGTGAATGCATTTTTTTAAAAAAGGTCTTTATCTAGCTCATCACAAAACCACAGTCAAAGTACCTGAATGTCTTTACCATGGTAAATAAACTACTATGATACTGGATGTGTCATGCATGTAATATGCATGTGGATTTAAATGCTTTATAGAACAACATATATATATATATATATATGGAAAACTCAAGAAACAAAAACAAAAAATCTTCAAACTTACTGCCCTCGAGTCAAATATGACTCACAGCAAGCCTATAGGTCTGAGTAGAACTGCCCTTGTGCGTTTCTTTAAGTTGTAACTCTTTATGGGAGTAGAAAGTTTCCTCTCTCTCCCATAGAGCTGCTAGTGGTTTTAAACTGCTGACCTTGCAGTTATTGGTTCAAGAAAACCCCATAAAAGTTATACCCATTTACACAATCCTTTTTCCAGTACAGAATAGCTACTTAAATCCTTTTAGTAGTAAGAGCTTATTGTCAACTTTGAAGAGTAAGAAAGTAAAACTTGAATTTAAGGCTTTAAAACTTTCCAATATTCTTGGCATTCTATTTTAAGTGCTACCAAGGTCAGGTTCTTTCAAATTGTAAAACGTCCCACAAACCTTTTCTGATGTTTCCTTTTGTTTTGTTACAAGCCAAGAGATTGAAGTAGTTCAGTTTTCCCAAAGACATCACTGAAATAATCGGATTTTCTTCTCATTTTTCTACCCAACAAAAACCATTATTGGACTCTTTTATTTCTTCCTTTTTCTAATTGGCTTCTCTTCTGCTAAAAAGTTCTTTAGAAAACTACACAATCAAACAGTTTCTGGTTTATATAGGATTCTTATCTAAGTCACTGCACTTCTTCATATAGTCTACCACCTTTGTCCCTCGGTGTTTGTGCCTGGTGTGTGTGTGTGTGTGTGTGTGTGTGTGTGTGTGTGCCGTGATTCACAGAGTTCTTCTTTCAGACTCTCAGGTTCTTTCCTTTCCCAACCCAGACATGAGTCATAGTTTGATAAACAAACTAAGTGCCCAATGGCCCTATGTTATTTTAGTCAATACTTTCTTTTCCCCCTAACTGGCAAATTGCTTCTTCAAGTGTCACTGATTCTGAAAACACTTTTCCACTCTCTCTGCAGAATTGGCTACATTTTCCACGGCAGCTGCTGCTGTTAGGTGCCATCAAGTCAGTGCCAACCCCGAGCAGTGCTGTGCACAACGGAACAAAGCGCACCGCGTAGTGTGGCACCCTGACAAGTGATCGTGTACTTGAGCTCATTGGCGCAGGCACTGTGTCCATCTATCCCTCCAGGCTTCCACTTTTCGACTGTCCTTCCTCTTTGCCATGGCCTCGTCCAGGACCTGGACTCTCCGAAAATACATAAGACCAAGTCTCACTATCCTTACCTCCAAGAGGCATTCCGGCTGTACTTCTTCCAAGACAGATCTGTTTGTTCTCTTGGCAGTCCAAGGTATTTACATATTCTTCGCCGGCATCGTAAGTCAAACACCTTCATTTTTCTTCAGTCTTCCTTATTCAATATTCAACTTTCAGGTCCATATTGGGCAATGAAAAATCTCATGGTCTGGGCCCGGTGCACCGTAGGCCTCCTCTGACACCCTTCAACATGTTAAACAGACCCTGTGCTGCATATTTCTTCAATCTAATACGTCATTTCATTTGTTGACTGGTGCTTCAGTGGGATCGAATGTGAATCCAAGTTAGGGTCCCTTAAGAATCCGAGCTTCTTGAGTCCAAGAACTACATCGTACTCAAATCTGGATCCAGTATGTCACAGCACGACTGACAGAAGATCATAAATTAAATCATGGTGAATACAGAAACAGTAACAGTGAGTAAAGGACACGCCTCTTTCATTGTATTCTCTCCAGTAGAAAGACTCGCTCACATGCACGGGCGCCTCGGTAGAAATGTAGCTATAGTATGAGGATTAATGTTTGCCTGTTCAATATATATTCACATTTGTGAGGGACAAGTTTATGTTCAATCTGCTCTGACTATAACTTGGATTCTAGGCATAGTTTATGAATAATCTAGCCAGTCAGAATGTCATTTTATATTTTTATTGACTGCACCAGGAACACATATAAGACCAAAGCAAGGCCAATTCCAACTCTAGTACAATTATTGGTAATATGAAAATGTAATACTATTTCTAGTACCAGTTTGGCCACCAAGCGGAGATTACAAATACAGTTAGCAAGAATAAAGCCACTAAGGAAAAGAATCTCAAGAGCGAGAGGGAAAATATTTTTATTACATCATTGGAACTCCTTTGTTTTATCATGCCTAAACTACATCTGCTCCTGGAATGTTCATTGTATATATAAGGAAATATATGTACAACTGTTACTGAATTCATGTCAGCTTGGTTTTACATTCTCCCAATCAGTGTTATTGCCAGGTACCCTTGAGTTTATGCAACTCACAGTGATCCTATGTTCAACAGAAGGAAACACTTCTGTGCCATCCCCACAAGTATTGTTATGTTTGAGCTTGTGATAGCGGAGTTATCTAGATAAACAAATTCAGTAACACTTGTATATGTATGGGAAAGAACTTTATGTCAAGAAGACATCATATGTTAGGACGCATCCCAACCCAAACCAACTCAAATCTCTAAAGTCCAATGCTAGTTCATAAGTCCCTCTTCAGAAGCCCCACCCGGCAGCAGTGCAGGAAAGTGAACTGGGAAGCAGGCAGATCACAGGTTGGTACAAAGTCACGTGCATCCCAGGTTGGTGAGAACATGACAGGGTGTTGGCAGCTCTCAGGTTTGTGCAGAGTTCCAGCAGGCAGGAAGGCTGAGCCACAGGGAGTTTCCAGCTTTTGAAGTCCCTCACTCTCACACAAAGGGCTACACCTGCAAAGAGGTGTCATCAAGCTACCGCTTGATTGACAAGTTTGACTACACTCCAACCCAGGAATGTCTAACTGATGAACAGTCACCCAACTACTACAGAGCCCATCATTGCAGCCGCTGTGCCATTCCATCTTATTGAAGGTCTTTTCCTTTCCATGGCCCTTCTGCTATACCAAACTGGATGTCCTTTTCCAGGGCCTGGTATCCCCAGGAGGTTCAAAGTATGTGAGAAGATGTCTCCCCATCCTTTTGTCTAAGGAGCATTCTGGCTGTACTTCTTTCAAGAGCTTTGTTTGTTCTTCTGGAAGTGCACAGTACCCTAATTCAAATGCATCAATTCATTATTCTTCCTATTCAATGCCCAACGTTCCACGTGTAGGAGGCAATGGAAAATACCATGACTTGGGTCAGGAGCACCTTAGTCCTCAGAGTAACATCCTTGCTTTTCAACCCTTTAGAGAGGTCTTTTCCTGCTGAATTCCCAATACAATGTGTCACTGGATCTCTTGATTGCTGCTTTCCTGAGTATTGATTAGGGGTGCAAGCAAGATGAAATCATTGACAATTTCAGTGTTTTCTCCTCTCTGTCAATAAATTATAGAACTAAAAGCAGTCCTCAAGAAATATTATTGTATGCCAAGAATTTTTAGCGTACTATTCCCTGAGGACTCTTCTAATTATAAATATAACTGATATATTAAAAAAAAATTGCTACCATTGATTTGGAACCCTTGATACAGTCCCAAAGCTATAATGTACACATAGATAATTAATCGTAAGAGATGTCTTCATTAGCTTAAAATAACATTACCTTCAACTATACAAAATGGCTTGTTTTCAACCAAAAAAGACGATTTCATGTGCTTCAAACTAGTAGACATCCATCAGTATATCTGTTGAATGAGTGGGATGACCCATCAATCAATGTACATCTACTTTTAAAATGTATATAGCTATAAATTATTTTTCAAAAAGAAGGGGAAACATTTTGTGTAACGTCAAGTTACTTGATTCATCTTGTTTTCTGTTTAATCAAATTTGTGTATTTAGACATAGCCTCAGAGATATAAAATGCTAGGAAAATAATGTCTGTTTCTAGATCATGTGTCATTTGTTGAAGAAATGGCCATCACAAATACTAAGCATCAGTAACACTTTGTCTATCATCTAAAATCAGCTTTCATTTCCTTTTCCAAATTTATGAATATATTAATTTTATGTACTTTTAAAAATGTTGTGTGTTGATGCAAGGGAATTCTTTTAAATAATTTGTTTATTTTCCTTTCCTTTTCCAACTTGTGAGAAATACTAGATTTATGTACTATTTTAAATGTTGTCTCTTGATTCTTGTAAATAACGTGTTTATTTTCTTAAGCTTTTATAATCTTTTCTGCTTTGACCTTTTTATTTCTGTCCAGCAGGCTGTGCCAGTCTATTTGCATCCTCATCTCACCGTCCCTGCTGTTTCAATGATCGGAGATAGCATGTAGGATGAAACTGGAAAAAAAATGCCCTGCAATTCTAAATAAAACTAAATAGATATACAACTGGAGAATACTCTCCTTTCACCTACATTCCCAATCCCTCCCAGCACACTGTCTTCTGCTAATCACCACAATATCTTCTGTGCTGATTATGTGTTTGCCACTGTCCAAGGGACTACATGTTGGTCTTCAAGGTATCCCAACGGATTTTGGAACACAGGGCAGCAGTTACAAGATGTTTGCACTTAAGCAGAAAAGTGCTCCCAAAATCTATATTCAAAATATAGTTTACTTTGTATTCCTGAAGATGCTTAGGCATTGACTTAATTATGCTTTCCAACATCCACGAAATTAAAACTTCAAATTAAACATCTCATTAATGTAGCTCCTTTGCAATTCACCCATTTGTTTCAAAAATGATAAAGGGGGGAAATTATGCATTTCAGAAGGCACTTGGTCACAATACCAACTCACATTTATTTGAATGTCTCAGAAAATAGAAACTGCAAAGCCTGTTGTGGGAAGAGTGTGGAATATTGGAAGTCAACCAAGTGAGTAAACATGAAATGGAGGATTATCCTTATTTGTGAAGAATTCATTCCAGCAAGAAATTGAATCAGGAGCTTCTGCATTTAAACATGGTGGCTACTGACAAGACTAGGAAACTGATGGAAATTGGCTTTTTAGATGAGAAATACACTAGACTATGAGACAGCCTCATCTAAGGCAAAGGGTCTCAACCTGGGGGTCAGGAGCCCTTTGGGGGTCAAACAATCCTTTCACAGGGGTCAACTGATGCATACCAGTAGCAAAATGACAGTGATGAAGTAGCAACGAAAATAATGTTATGGTTGGGGGTCACCACACATGAGGAATTGTATTAAAGGGTCCTGGCATTAGTGAGGTTGAGAACCACTGGTCTAGTGGCCTGACAACTAGTCCAGGAGTTACAGATCAGAAGTTAAATAAATTCCAGTCTGTTACTGTCCAGGTTTAAGTAATTTCTTAAAATTCAGCTGATCCCTATGGTGCTCCTCCTTCTTTCAGGTCCAGGGCCAAGTGTAGAGGGCATTGCTCACGCAATTACCTCTTTCTCTCCTGCAACACCAAGCCTGCCTCTGCTCCAGAATATTCTATCAGCATACACACATGTTGTAGTAGCTTCTATCTTTAAAACCCTGCCCTAACACACACACTCCTCCAGTTACAACTGGATTGTTCACTTTGCCATTACTCAAAACTTTTGAAAAATATCTGTGTCTTATATCTTTCCCCCTACCTTCTATCGTCTCTGCAGCCCACTGCCATGGGATTTTAGCTATGGAGAATATCAAAATGGGAAAGACTCAGATGATGGAGTCAGTCTGGTGTGGTTCAAATCTCGCTCTGCCACTTGGTAACTATAAAGCAGATTATTTGATGTCTCTTTGCCCCTGTTTTTTTTCCAAAATAGTATTCAATAATAAATACATTTAATTTATAGGGTATTTGGAATTACGTACAAATTAAAGTACTTAAAAGTTACACAGAGAACTCTTTGTACATTGTTGTGTTTCTTATAATAGATCTTTACTGCTCAACTCAGTTCCCAGATGGTTACACAGTTACATGAACTTCTGCTAACTAAAAAATTTCCCCTTTGAGCCCTCTGCTTCTCCACAGGAACTTCATGGGACATTTCTATCATGACTATGAATTGAAAATGGAGTCACTCTGAACTGAAACTGGTGTGCATTTGAATTATGGCATGGGCAAAGAATATGGAAAGTACCATGGACTGACAAAAGGACAAACAGCTCTGTCTTGGGAGAAGTGTGGCCAGAATGTACCATAGAGGCAAGAGACAAGGATGGTGAGACTTGGTCTTACATACTTTGGACAAATTGTCAGCAGAGCCTAATCTCTGGAGAGGGCGTAATGCTTGCTAAAGCAGAGCGCTAGCCAAAAAGAGGAAGACTCTCGAAAAGATGTTTTGATGCAGAGTCTTCAACAATGGGCTCCAGCATAGGATGGGCTCCACAATCGAGAGGGTGGTCCAGGGCTGGACACTGCTTCATTCTATTGTGCAAATGGTTGCTGTGAGTCAGCACTGAGTTGATGGCACCTAAACACAATAGCAGGAATTGAAAATTTACTGGATGGTGTCTGCCAACTATTACTTGCAGAAACTAGTTTAGTCCAGGTATGCATACTGGCATATCTAAAAGTCACAAGTGGTAGTCACAATATCATCATATTTCAATTCTCAAAGTCATTCAACACAGTTAATAATTCCTTCCTACTTGAAACACTAGGGGAAAATATCTAGGAAAGTGGAAGTCATCTAAAACGAAAGGGAGCACATAAATATCAATATCCTAGGCATTCATGGGCTGTAATAGACTGGTGTCAGCCACTTTGAATCAGTAAGCCATGTAATTTCCTATGCCAGGAATAACACAATCAAGAGTAATGACATGCATGGCATTCATTGTGAAAAAAACATTGCAAAATCCACCCTGAAGTACAATGAATACTACTGTGATATGATTATATCTCTTTGCTTTCAAGGAAATCCAATCAATACAACTATTACTCAATTTTATGCATCAACCAAAAAGCTATTAATAAAGAAATTGTAGAATTCTACCAACAATTTCAGTTGGGAAATTGATCAAACATGCAATCAAGATGCACTGATAATTACTGGCAATTGGAATGCAAAAGTTGGAAGCAAAGAGGAAAGAACAATAATTGGAAAATATGGTTTTGGTGATAGAAATGAAGCTGGAGATCTCATGATAGAATTTTTCAAAACCAATGATTTGTTCATAACAAATACTTGTTTTCAACGACATAAAGAAATCAGGACACGTGGACTTTCTCAGCTGGAATATGCAGAAATCGAATTAACTACATCTGTGGTAAGGGATCACAACCAGAGAAGCTCAATATCAGCAGCTAACGGGAGGCCAGGGGTTGACTGTAGAACAGACCGCCAGTTGCTCAGATGTAAGTTCTGGATAAAGCTGAATAAAATTAAAACAAGTCCATGTGAGCCAAAATATGACCTTGAGTCTATCCCACATGAATTTCCAGAACAATTCAAGAACAGACTGGATACATTGAACACTAATGGGAGGAGACCTGAGGAGCCGTGGGAGGACATCAAGACTATCATTCCTGAAGAAAGCAAAAATCATTAAAAACACAAGAAAGAAATAAAAAAGCATAGTGTATATTCAAAGAGACTCCGGGCCTTGCTTTTAATCGTAGAGTAGATGAACAATGTAAAAAATGATGAAATCAATTAATTAAGTAGAACATTTTTATTTGGGTAGAAAATTTCAAAGGACAGCTTGAGAAGATAGAGCCAAATAAAATGTGCAAAGACCTACAATTAAAAACCTAAAAGGGAAGGACATGCTCAGCATATCTGAAACTGAAGGAAGTCAGGAAAAAATTCAATCTCAGTGGGAAA
>NW_022104341.1:48938798-48977543 GCF_000313985.2 Echinops telfairi
AAATATTTGATTTACAAATAAGGAATCCTACTTCGCGGAATTTCATTTATCACGGTAGGGTCTAGAACCGATTAACCACGATAAACGAGGGTTCATTGTACTCATGTGGAACTTGTACATGGACCAAGACACAGTTGGGTGAAGAGAACAAGGGAATAGTGCATGGCTTGAATTCAGGAAAGGTGAGAGATAAGGTTGTATCCTCTCACCATACATGTTCAATCTGTTTGCTGAGCAAATCAACAGAGAATCTGACTGATATGAAGAAACAACGGCAGCGAGACTGAAGGAAGGTTTATTAAGAACTTGCAATGGGCCGATGACACAAACATGCTTGCTGAGAGGAGGAGGACTTGAGGCACTGGCTGATAAAGATCAAAGATTTCAGTATGGATTACAATGTAATGTAAAGGAGACCACAATAATAAATAAATAAATAAATATAGATATAGATATAGATATAAATACCCAAATCTCCACAACTGGACCAATAGGTAACATCTTGATGAATGGAGAGAATGTTGAAGTTATCCAAGATTTACTCTTGCTTAGATCCACATCAGTGCTCATGGAAGAGCAGGCGAGAGATCAAAAGTTGTATTGCATTAGGTAAAGCTGCTGCACAAGACCTCTTTCGAGAACTGAAAAACAAGAACGTTAGTTTGGGGACTAAGGTGCTCCTGCCCCACACCATGGTATTTTCAATTTCCTCATATCCCGTGGAAAGTTGGACATTGAATAAGGAAGATTGTAGAAAATTGTGTGTTTGAATTGTGGTGTGTGAGGAGAATTTTGAAAGGATAGCTACGGACTGCTGAAGGACAAATCAACTCACTCAGAGGAAGGATGGTCCGAAGGCTCCTTAGAAGCAAAGATGGCCAGGTTTGTGTCTTACGTACTTTGGACATGTTATCAGGAGAGACCAGTCCCTGGAGAATGACCTCATGCTTGGTTAAGTGGAGTGGCAGAGAAAAAGAAGAAAGCCCTCATCAAAACAGATTGACACAATGGCATAGGAACAACTGTGAGGCTGGGGCGGGACCAGGCAGTCTTCCTTCTGTTGTATGTCGGGTCTTTATGGCTCGGAACCACCGATGACAGCAACACTTGAAACACTCCCTTGTCTCAGCTTCCAGTGCACTACCTTTTTAGTTCCTTTGATTTCTCTGACTGTCATTTTGAATCTCTTCTAATAGCACTCTGTCCTCTATCTTAGAACTCCATTTTTCTTTCTGCTCTCTCTCACTAGGTACTTTTATCTATTGGAGATTACCACAGAAAAAAGCTATCTGCTGAATACCGGTAAAAAAAACCGCTATTGGGCTCCAGTTCAAAACTGATTTAGACAGTTCTTTGTAATCCGTGGGTGTCTGCAAAGAAGATGTCTCAGTAGTACATTTCTCCTAGGTTAATGTCATTAGGGGGCTTTCCACCACAACGAAAAGGTCCAACCAAAATAGTGACTTCTCACAGCATCTGCTGGGCCCATTCTATTTTAAGAGGTCAGCTAAAAAGGTGATGGTGATTGTTTGAGAAAGGACAATCATGAGGGCTTAATATGGAAAAGTTTTAAGAATTTAGAAAACTACGTTGGTTAGAAAAAGGGCAATAAAATTGTAGTGGTGGGTTTTTTGTCCATCATGACAGTGCACCTACTAATTCTTTCAAGGTAGCAAAACCTGATTTAGCAGAATTTTGTAGGAAAACCATACCCCATTCTCCCTCACTGCCATCGAGTTAATTCTAACTCACAGTAACCCTATGGACCGAATAGGTCTGCCCTTGTGTATTTCTAAGGCTACAAATCTCTATAGGAGCGCAAAGTCACACCTTTTCCCCCCATAGTAGCTGGTGGGTTCAAACTGCTGACCTTGTAGTTAGCAGAATTATGTGTAATTCCTACCCCACCATCCACTGTACATTCCTGATTACCCAATAAGGTTTATTTTTGTTTCCATAATTCAAAAAGTATCTAAAAGGAACATAATTTAAATTCCTTTTGACCAAGTGGAAATCAAAGAATTCAGAATTCTTTGAAGAAAAGTAAGAGAGACATAAAAACTCCCTAATATGTAAACTCTGATGAAATTCAAGTGTATACCTCAATGGAATATGTCAAGAAGTAATAACTTCACATTTTTATGTTCATGCTTAATAATGGTTCTATTATTTTATAGCAATACTTTTTGACCTGCCCTTGTATAGCATCTCAATTATTGATCTTCTTCCTGAGCTCTGGATTTCCATTCCTAGCCTCTTCATTAAGACACTTCCCTAAATATCTAATAGAACAAAACAAAACAAAACATATCCAAAATGATTGCCAGTTGAACTGATTCTGACTTATGATGACCCGATATATTAAAAACTAGAACTTCTCTAATGATTTTCTTGGCTGTAATCTTTCTAATCAGATTACCAGTCTGTCCCCCATGGAGCTGTTGAGTGGGTTCAAACAGCTAAGTTTTCAGCTAATAGTCCAGTGCAAACTATTTGTACCACCCAGGCACCCAAATGTTTTCTAAAGCAAAATGGCCATAGTGTTTCTGAGACTAAATATTTACAGAAGCAACTAGACTCATCCTCTTCCCACAGAGTGACTGGAGGGTTTGAACCATTGACATTATGGGTAGCAGCCGAAGGTCTAACCAGGGCTTTCTCAGATGTCTTATAGACAGCTCAAATTTAACATAGCTACAAAAGACCTTTTAGTATCCATTTTCCAAAAGATATTTTCTAGCTAACGTCTCATAAAATGACAACTAGGTCTACCAAATTCTCTTTCTCTTTTATTTATTTATTATCCACACTTCAACAGACTCAACCTGGGGGAAAAAACAAACTATTGTCTTCTTTCCACTTCTACTACTACCATGCACATTCAATTTACTTTCGTCTCTCATCTGAAACACCTTATACACTTCCAGCCACTCCTCTTGCTTCTGTTCTTGCCCCATATTAATACACATTCCCATTATTCAGAGAATTCTTTGTTCAAAGCATTAATTTTTTAAAACAAAACTTCCATAAAAGGAGGATGTGTTTTCATTAATGAAATATCCTAAAAGGGAGCTCCCACATAGAACATAATAAATAAATATTTTTGAGTGAAAAAAAATAAATTAATTAAATCACGTTTCTCTCATGCTTGAACATCTGAGTGGCTGACTATACACAGTAGTTACATAATCTAATGCCAACTTGAGACTATTAAGAGTGAAGATATGGAGTTTAGCCTGTCAGGTGGCTGCTTGATGACTTCATTTGGAGGAACTATGGAGATAAACAGCTCACTGGAGGTGGGACACACACTCTCTGCTTTGTATTTCTGTCGCATGGCAAGACTCATCAAGCTACGTTAGAGCCCTGGAGCTGGAGGAGACACGTGGAGACACACACTGGTGCTAAAATGCTTCCACCGCCCCTGGATCCACAAGACTTTCCACCCACTGGCCTGTGATCTTTCTGCATCAGACATCATTGTATGTGCTGCTGTAGTAAGATGAATTTATAGCCTGGCAATGGACATATGGGCAAATATAGGACTTATGGACTTGATCTGAACTGGGCTGGGATGTTTTCAATATACAGTTACTCTTTGATATAAAGTTCTCTATTACACACACACACAAGTATCTCTGGATTTGTTTCTCTAGTTAACCCAGACTAAGCTTATTAATGAAAATAAGCTTCAAATCCAAAATGGCCATAAGGCTGACAAAATCTGGCTCTTGGTCAATCTTCATTTCATTTTATATGATTTCTTCTACACGCACACATACACACACATACAAACCACAAGGGAACTTCAAAAAGTTCTTGGAAAAATGGAATTAAACAATGGAGTTTTTTCAAGCATTATTTTTTAAGAGTAAATATATGTGTGTATACATGTGTAGGGATATACACATACATGTTCACATATACTATACATACATAAAGACATGTATCTACACATATACATACACACATATACACAAAAAACTTTATTTTCCCAAGTTTGTGTATGTATATGTGTGTGCGTGTAAACATGTGTATATATGTATGTATGTATATATATATGTATACACACACATAAATATATGAGCGAGAGAGGGTCGTCTTGGCACTGTCAGGTAAGCTGGACTGCTAACTCATTGAAGGCTGTTCAAACTCATCAGCCTCTTCTTGGGAGAACAATGAGGCTGTCTGAAACCTAAAGAGGGAGTCCACTCAATGACAGTGGGACACACACACACACACACACACACACACACCTATACACACACATATATATCAGTGTCAAATTATATACATATTTACTCCTTCCTTTCATAGTTTTTTTCCTTCCATTTCTAACTTAAGTATTTTTAGTATTTCAACTTAACTGTTTTGTTGTTTTTCCTGAATCAAGTCCAGTTTGCAGCAGTCTGAATCCTTTGTATTATTCATATTTCAACTCAAATTTTACCTTCCATGATCACCAACAAAAATCATCCCTTCTACTCCAATAACTTCATAGTTCATTGAGATATTTGATAGCATTTATCATCATCAAATATTAGCTTATGTATTTGTTTATTGTCTCTCCCATTCAATCACTCAATCTTTCCACCTCTACTCCCATTCAATCTGTTATGGTTCATGAAAGCAGACCTTTGCCATATAGTTTTAAGAGCTTGTCCCACACCATATATTTGATTAGAATCCTGAAGATTATCCTTTAGGAAAATTCCAATTAACCCATTTGTAGCCTATGATGCATGTAGTGACCACCTATATTTTCTGTTTCTGGGATTTAGAGAGAAGCTGCTAACCCAACTTTAGTTTATGCTGTCAATTGGTGGGCTTACATAACTGTGTGCATCTAAAGAAATGGACTTTATCACACCAAACCAGCACCAGAGAGCACATATTCGAGCATACACGCACACACACACACAAGGTAGAGATAAGTATTTATAATAGACATAGTAGTTTACAAATTAGTCCAGGAACCTCCCAAGGAAGTCAGGGTATGACTCATGTCACCTCTTTCAAAGTTTTCCCATGTCATGTTCTCTAGTCAGATGTCATAGAGGTACCAGATGGTTTTAAAGTACCTGGCATACCTTATATTTCCTCCATTCTAAAACTCTTCCCCTTTCCCTCAGTGCTTTTGACAGCCCCCCATCTCTCTTCTCTAAAGACTGTGCATCTTGCTTCAGTTTTTATCTCCATTTATTTGTTTCAGATTTTTTTAAATCATTTTATTGGGGACCCATGCAACTCTTATCACAATCCATACATACATCAATTGTGTAACGCACATTTGTACATTCGTTGCCCTCATCATTCTCAAAACATAGAGTAACATTCAAACAATTTAAAAATACCTGATACGATATTGCTTACCATTGCTTACAAGATAAAGAGAATTATTTTAATTCCGTTTTCTTTCCATACCTTAGAATGAGCACTACCATCTACTCTGCTACTTAGGCTAAAACTGTTGCATCTTTCAGCCATCTCGCCTTCTCATCCTCATTTCAGATCAGTCACCAGACAGTTCCACATCTACCCACCATTGCCTTGAAGTGTATCTCAACTGACAGCAACTTTATTGGTCTGCATAGAACTCTTTCATAATATTACAAAGGCTGTAATATTTGTGGAAGCCGATAAATCCTTCTTGCAAAGAATGGTTGATGAGTTTTAACTCTTAACTTTTCATTTAGCAACTGGGTGTTTAACACTGAGAGATCAGGGCTCCAACCACCTCTACGGAAACCTGTAATTTATTCACTTTTTTCCTTTGTTCTCCTATTAGTACCTTCTCCGTTCATACCCTTTCATAAAGTCTGGCCTACTCTGCTGGGGAAAGTGTTATAACCATATTTTAGCTCTGCTGAGAGACTCGTGACTTCCCCAGTCTTTTGTGCATTCTCAGTCAGAAAAGAGAAGTCATAAATATGGCTTTGATGGAGGTGTGGGTTTTGCCTTCTACAAATCATACCCCCAAGGAAACAAAAGATGGGGACTTAAGGTAGGGATACAAAATATATTCTGCCTTAATCTTATTTCACTCATACAACAGATAACTCCTTCCAAATGGGATTAAAACTAAATATGTACAGGCTGGAACTTACAATACATCACAAAAGGGAAGATGATTGATATAAGGGATACATTAATTAATTAAGCACATCTCACAGGAACTGCTGGAAGATCAAACAAATCTGTCTTGAGGAACTACAGCCAAAATGTTCCTTATAAGTGAGGGTGAAGAGACATGCCTCATGTATTTTGGACCTGTTGTCAGAAGAGATGAGTCCTTGGAGAAGGACAGCATGCTTGGAAAAGTCGAGAAAGCTCCTCAGGGAAGTAGATTGATGCGATTGTTGCAACAAAGAAATTAAACATAATAGCAATTGTGAGCATGGTGTAGGACAGGTGGTTGCTTTTCTCCACTATACATCATGTCACTGTGATTTGGAACCAACTGGACAATAACTAGCAATGACAACAACTTATGGCAAATACTCTGTGCCAAGCTACAACATTTTCAGAATTGTCTTGATAATTCATACTTTGGTGCACTTGGTCTGTCAACCTTACTCTTTCTTGATTGCTGACAGTACTATATACTCTTACTGCCACGCAAAGTTCTCACAGTGTTGTGGGTGCTCCGAGAATATTTATGTGAAATTCCACCTTGATTTCCTGTTGCAGGGAATGTGCAAATGTCATAGATGGGGACAAGACTCCCAAGCAATAATAACAGGTTGTGCCTAGTATTGACCTTCCCTGCAGTTGTCTCATTTGCAAGCCTCTCTAGAGCTATAGTAAAGGGTGCTTCTCAAGGCAATATGGAACTTTAGACTGGGATTGTGGGCCTGTGGTTTCATGGTTTATGTTTTAAGAGTTAAAATAAACAGGAAAAAATAAATGTGTCAAGGATTTTATTTTGCTTGGATCCACAGTCAACAATCATAGAAGCTGGAGTTGAGAAATCAGACGGCACGTTGCATTGGATAAATCTCCTGCACGAGACCTCTTTTAAAGTGTTAAGAGCAAATATGTCACTTGGAGGACAAAGGTATATCTGACTCAAGCCATAGTCAATTGTCTCATAAGTATGTGAAATGAATAAGGAAGACCAAAGAATGTTTTTTCTCTTAATTATGGTGTTGGTAAAGAATGTTGACAGTGCCTTGGACTGCCAAAAGAACAAACTATCAGAATGCATCTATCGGCATGCTCCTCGGAAGCACAGATGGTAAGACGCATCTCAGCACAGACAGGATGAGGTTCTTTGGACGTGGTATCAGGAGAGTTCAGTTCGTGGAAATGGACACCATGCTTAGTGCAGTCGAGGGTCAGTGCCACAGAGGAAGACCATCAAGGAGATGGCAGACACTGTGGCTGCAACCATGTGCTCAAACCTGACACCCGTGGGGAGCACGGCACAAATCCTGATCGCGTTTAGTTCTGTGGTATACAGAGAGGTTATGAAACAGAACTGCCTGATGTCATCTGACAATAACACACACTTTCACATCCATGGTGTGGATTATAAACTAATGAATAAATCTACTATATCTTTTCTGAGTCACAACATCAATGCTTATTAGGTACCATAAACATTATTTCTCCTAAATACTTTTGAGGTTTTTTTAAGGAAAAAGCCCTTTCAGTGGCATCCATATGATTCACGATGTCAAACTGCACATATCCAATGACACGTGACTTTTAACCAACTGAACAGTACTAGGGGAGGTCTTTGCATTTCTTTTCCTGTGCTGCATTTTCTTTCAGTACTGTAGCTAAATGCTTGGCTCTAACTTAAAGTGTTTGAAATCATCAGCCGCTCTGTGGGAGAAAAATGTAGCAGTCTGTTTCCATAAAGATTTAAGCCTTGGAAAACCCACTGGGCAGTTCTGCTCTATCCTACAGGGTCACGATGAATTGGAATAGACGATGCCAACAGGTTTGGTCTTGGTTTAATATCAGCAACCCACCAATTCTTCAACGATATGTTTCTTTTGTCCTTTTGTTTGACAGCCAATATATGCACTTTCACATGTGAGAGGAGATTCTGGTCCTGATTTGAATTTGCAGCAGACTAGAACCTGCACTACTGAACTGAGCGTAAATGTACACCCTCAACGACACTGTTTCATCTCCCTTCTGTCAAAGTCTACCATCCTCTAACTGAAAGCTAACTTTTACAGACAACTACCTCAACCTTCGTTCCCAAAAGATTTGTATTTAGTGAAGGCATCACAGGAAACCATTCTTCTTCCAATTCTGTGTTGTTAATTCATCTCCTTATAGTGGGATTGGCTCTAATATCCTCAGAGAGCTTATTCAGAACAGGATTATTTCTCCTTTTTAAGGCTTTTAAAAGGGCAAACATTTTTGTTTTTCTTAGAAAGTTTAAAGGGAAAAAAAAAAAAAGGCAACGCCAACCAAGCCCCCTGGAATCCCAACAAACCCGGAAAAGCCTTCCCGGACTGTGCCTCTTGAAGCGCGCAGACAGCCTCACCTTTCCCCAGAGAGCACCCGTCTGATTGGGTTAAACTGCTGCCTTTTTGGTCAACAGCACAACATCTAAGATGCAGTGCCAAGACTTTTTTTTAAGTTTTTAAAGTTTTCATTTTTATATTTGTTATCCTCATGGGATAATTGTCTTGTATCAAATGTATAAGGGAGAACAGCGTTCATCTACAAACTACAACTTGATAAGTTTTAATAGATATATGTACTTCTGCAAAGTAATCACCACAATCAAGATACACTTTTTTTCTATTACCCTGAAAGAAATCAAGCTCCCTTTACAGTCTATTCCTCTTTTAACCCTTGATTAGTGTAATCAATAACCTGGTTTTGGACACTATCACTTAGCTTGAATTTGCTATAATTTATGTAAATAAACTCATATGCTTGGTAGTATTTTTTGTGTGCCTTTTTCCTCTTGATGTGAATTGACTGTAGGCAGAGAATGCCAACCATGTCTGAATCTAAAGTTTGTTTAATTTAGATCAATTCGGGGGTGTGTGCGATGAGCAACTGAGAAGTAGCCAGTTCCTTTAGGTACTGGCATTTAAATATGTATTTTTATTAATATAAGTAAAAGGGATAATACATCTGTGCTGTTTAAACCACAAGGAATAGTCAAAAAGAGAACACCCATCCTAATCAGAGAGCAACTTCTGGGTCAGCTGAATATTAAGAGAATTCCATTAAGGCATCCAGTTATCACTGTACTTAAGAGGTTGAACGACATAAAATGAAACCATGACATGATTAATTTAGACATAAAATATAACAAGTTCAGGAAATGTTATCACTCTTATTTTTTCAGGTTCACATGAATCTGATTTTAGTTTCCACGTTCTCTTTTCCGGAGAATATTTAAATAATTTGACTGTGACAAGTCAAACTGTTTTGAGACCTCATTGAAAGTCAAATGAAAAATTAATTGAATGCAAAAATATTCCAGTCACACACAGAAATGCTGCAGGTTAGAAAATAAAAATGTTGCCTGCGAGAAGGAAAGTCAATAAGCTGAAGAAAAGCAGGTATTAGCTCAAATCTACATGGTCAGGAGTGATGAGAAATCACTAGGATTTCAGGAATTAAAATTTTTCTTGAGAATCTTCAGCTAGTCTTCAACTCGGACTACTGGCAAAACAAGTGGTTTGACTAACTTTTCATCTAAGTAAATCAGGAAATCAGATCAGTCACACAACTGATTGTCTTTTCTCTATTCATAATATTTGGGGGAGGATGGGTTTTAGTGACTAGTATACAAATAATTATCTATAGCACAAGCAGTCAGATGAACGATGGGCAGAATAATAGTCTTAGTTGGGCAAAAGAATGACTTTCATACTTTTACACACCACAGAAATTATTTATTATAAAGGGAGAACTACCTTTTGATTTCTGCTATGGATTCTGTAAAGTATGCTCCTTTGATAATCTGATGATGTGATAAATATTGCTTTGCTGCTAGTGAGAGATCACTCTGTTTATGGAAATAAATAACTACACATTCTACTTTGGGGAACATGAAGAGGCTTCAAATATGTCAGGAAAAAATGTCATTATCTTTTCCACCAAAGTTTTGAAACCCCATCTTAACGACTAAAGCCTGTGGGTGATGCCCTCACTTCTATCATCTACTACCCACGTATTGTGAAAGACCTAAATGTGTAGAGAAACATCAGAAATTAGTGTAACCGAATATATTTTATTTGTTTTGAATAGATAATACTTGCATTGAATAATGTCAAACTGAAAGTCTGGGGAAGCTTTGAAGAGGAGCTAGTGAAAATAGATTATACAAGGGTAAGTAAAAAAAAGTATTCATGAAACAAAGGAACCTTTATTAAGCAAAAATATCAAAATATTAAGCTATTTTTTTCTCATCATAGCCTCCTTCTATGTCAGTATACTTCTAGAAGCTGAATTTCCGTCTCTCTAACCCTTCTCCAACGAATTCCGCACTTTTCAATATGCACCCAAATGGCCGTCTTGACATCCTCAAACACTATGATTCTGTTTTTGTCTTTTTAAAAGTTGTTTGTGTTTAAGGAACACAGAAGTCTGAAGGTGCAAAGTCAAGGTTATTAGGTCAACAGGGATTCTCCTATTCACCAAAATTCTCCTCACATACATCTTGCTACTCTTAAAGAATGAGCAAGTTCTCATTGTCAAGGGGCGGGGGAGAGGGATATAATTCCTTGGCTGAGTTTTTATGGCCTTTTTCTCATCAGTGCTGCTTTTAACTCTTAAACCATCATAAAGAGCCCTGTGGTCACCCTGTTTTTATTTTGTTTTCAGTTTTAGAAAGAATATATTAAAAGTATCCCTTGGGTAGTCCCCAGAAATAGTTGTAATGACCTTTTGAGTGGAACTCACTGCCTTAAACTTATCTGGCTCATCAGATCCCCTCATCAGCTACTCTTTTGATTGGACACTGTGTTAGTCTGGATAGACAAGAGAAATAAATCCAGGGAGATTCATGTGTGTGAGAAAGAGCTTTATATATAAAAGAGTAATTGTATATTAAGAAAACATCCCAACCCATTCCAGATCAACTCCATAAGTCTGATATTAGCTCATATGTCTGATACTAGTCTGTAAATTCCTCCTCACGCAACACATGCAATGATGCTGAGTGCAGGAAGATCACAGGCCAGTGCGTGGGAAGTCTTGTGGATTCAGTGGTGGTGGAAACATCTTAGCGCTGGCATGGGTCTCCACATGGCTCCTCCAGCACCAGAACTCTGGCTGCGTCTGGGTAGCTCCATATGTCTTGTCAGCAGGAAGACGACGCAGAGAGAGTGTGTCCCACCTTCAGGGAGGAAGATAGGATTTCCAGAATCCTCAGGAGAAGGCCATGCCCACACAGAAACCTCATTAGCTACCACCTGATTGGCAGGCTAGGCGACACCCCTTTGCAAGTTGACAGGAGATTATGTAATTGTCACAGATGTTATTAGAAAACACTGACACGACAGAAACAAACAAACAAACAAAACCCTTACTAAATTGATTCTGACTCATAAGTGCCCCGTGCATGGTTACTGAGACGACAATCTTTATAGCAAGAGCCCCTCCTCTTTCTCCAGTGAAGCGCTGGTGGATTTGTACTGCCAGCATCCATCTCGCAGTGGTTAGGAGCTCCAAATCTAACTCCCAGGACCAGCAGCGCTCACAGACAAGTGCAGTACTGAGAGAGCTTCCATGGACACATCTAAACAGGTTTTGTTCAGAACAGATCCATGCACGTGTGACTGGATCCCTAGTCATGCTCTTTTTTGACACACCCTCATCCTGGCAGGCTCTGAGAAAGGTAGTCTGCTGAGGATCACTGTAAATTCTTTTCACAGTGTTTTCTCGGGAGATAGAACATGTGCACGCCCCAGGGTCAGTTGGCTGTGAAAATTGAGTCTTTTAAGAGCAGATCATATATCTTCAATCACAGTTTCCCCTCAGACCTTGAAGGTCTTGCTCCTGGAAACAAGCTCTACGTAGATTATTCTCCAAAACAGAATAAGGCAAAGTTGCTTACTGGACAACTGTTTAAGGTGAAGGTGACTCCCGACATGCTAGGTCCTTAAGAACTCCAGCTTCAAATGGACACTAAATGGGCAAATGACTTGGATGGATTACTCAAATCCATGGACCTAGAAATCTAAATTCAGGGAAAATTAAGACAGTTCTTAGTACTTTGATAATTTGCCTATGTGCCTTTGTGTTTTTATCTGTTTAAAAATACCATCATGTAGCATTATTAGGATTTAATAATATGATGCCTTAAAGCATTGAGTTCAATGCCAGGCATAAAGAAGTATTATCATATGATATTCTTATACTCATTCATTAATTTAAATATATTAATTGAATTTCTTATTATCCCTCAGTCACTGTGATCCGCATTAGGAATAAAATGATGCAAATACACAGTTCCTTTTCTGATTAAACTTAGAGTATTTATAATAGAGAATGCATTCAAGAACGTGAGTAATTTAAAATAGTGATAATCACTGTGGTGAGACAGGCAAGATTACTGTTTGAACATATTCATAGAAAAAGACTTCTTAGGAGAAGCATTAAGGATAGATGGAATTTATGTAAAATATATTGGTAAAGTGAGGAGGGGCAGAGTGAGGGTATGTGGTAAAAGCAAAGGTCAAGAAGGAGTAATTTCCTCATAGAGACTGCGATATGGTAAGGACCATAGTATATTTATCTTTTTTGATGCAAATTGCAGATCCAGTTCAATTGAGAAGGCCTCCCACCCAACAAACCTCCAAAAAGAAGCTCTGTTTCCCCTCTACTGCTTGTACTGCTAGGAAACAACACTGGCTAGGAAATAGCCATTTTATAAAGTATCATTTTCAGGAAACAAAAAATAAGAAGCTTTGATATTCCCAGAGTAAAAAGAGGAAGCCTTGTCAAACCCAGAAGCGGCTCGTAAAAATCCAAGGATAAAATGTCTATCCTTAAGACCACCCAGATCTCAGTAGAAGGAGACTCAGACATCTTTCTCATTCTCTGTATGAGATGGGAAAAAGAGAATTTAAGAAAGAGAAATAGAAGAAGCATGTAATCAATCCTTTCCTTTATAAAACCCAGCAATTCAGTAAGGGAGCCAGAAGCTAAATCTTTTAGGGACTGCAGACAGAAAAAGCCTATTAAAATATACTCCTTTCAGAAAAAAGAGGTCACTCAAGATCCTCAGACCTTTCTCTCTAAATAGACTTAATGAAACACAACTGCTATTTTAAGAATTTAGACAAGAACTCCCACCCACCCCCACCCACCCCCAGAAAGAAGCCAGTCACCATCAATGACCTAATGCTATTTCATCTCAGACACCAGGCATGCTTTTTGCTAACTTTCTGTAGGTTGTGAAAGCCATTAAATAAGGGTTTAGTTACTGAAATACAGTTCTTCACACATAAGGCTTAAAATGTAATTGATAAAAAGACCATCCTTCCAGGATTAAAGAGTTCTAGTCATTCAGTGGCTCACATGCTCCTTTCTCCATGCTGGCCAAGGTAACACTAAGCTTTTCAGAAAAAGAGTCTATTATTCTCCACACCATTTAGTGACTTTCCCCTTCAAATGAAAGGAGATAATCCAGACTACTACGAATAGTACAGTTCCAGCAACTGGATACAAAATGAATCATAGCCCAAGATTTTACAGCATCTGGGTTTCACATGATTAATGTAAATGAAATACAGACTTCTCATGCAGAACCAAAATGCTCCCCTGTCATCTGATGGACGTCTCTGTGATCGGGCCAACATGGACATCATTATGTCCACGTGGCAAATGAGGTACCAGAAGCTGAAAGCCGTCAAGTCACATAACAGTACCAACAGAGTAAGTCAAGAATAGAAGTGAGAAAAATAAATACCTTTTGATAATTAAGAAAGTGTGGTAGCATCAAGTCTCCTTTTTTCAGTCTTTTGAATGATAGAAGAGGGGAAACCTCAATGTTAACGTTGGACACATCATCCCCTGCTCTTTATAGGAAGGACAGCTGCCGAGTTGAGTCCATGGGTAAGCTAATCAAACACAGAAGGAAAGGCACTTAACCAGATAGATATCCCCACCGCTGATAAAGAATAGTTTGTTTGGGCCTCTGCGTCCTTTCTCCTAGTGACTCTGGTCATAGCTTTCTCTTTTCTCCTATCAATTAGCAGATATTAGGTGAGTGACTAAATGACTGGTACTAAACTGTATTCTTATATTGTGTGAATGATGCCTAGGAAGAAAACTCACCAAAAAGGATAATCAATAACCAAATATTCTGTCAACCCTCAGCTGTACAACCCTCAGAATTTGTTTCAAATTCTGTTCCAGATCGACATTTACCTAATAAGAATGTCAGACTAAAACCCTGCTGCCAGTCTGAACTGTGGTGAAGTAGAGGGCTTTCCATGAAGCCAATAACATGTGTTTAGAATGCCATTACCCTCCCAGATAGGAGACATGTAGGCAAGCAATTCAGTTATCTCTTGAAGCCCAGTAGACCTTCCTAATCACGAAAAAGTATCCTCTGAGACATTATAACCAAAGCTATGACAATATAATCAAAGAAGAGACAGGCCCTTAGAAACACTTAATTCAGTAAAGAAATGTGGACATCTAAGATTATTGAGTAATAAAATATTTTTCAAGAAAAATATTAGTAATAATAATAGGTAATGCATTGTTCTTACTATTTAAATCCAGTAAAACTGATATTATTATAGCCATTTAACAAATTTAAAAATCTGAGGCACTGATAAAAAAGAAAAACAAGGTCTAAGAAAAATAACCGGTGCAGTAAGAAATGAAAAGGCTGGGATTTGAACCTGATGATCTGGCCCCTGCCTATGCCCTTAATTAGTTCATCCTGTGGGCATCCAGTTAGCAGGTATCCCGCCCTGACACAGATTCCAGAGCTGCCCATGCTGCGTTGCCAGCGAGGAAAAACGAACGAAGGGTATTTGGAAAGCTGCTTCTTCCCAAGGCTGAGGGAGAGAGTTTTGTTAGACAAAACTTCAAACAAGGCAAGAAATCTTGTAATTACTTGTCTCTCCTTTTCCAGGCCAAATTCAAAATATTGGAAATGCAATCGATGAGGAAAAAGAAGCATCTATCTATATTGAGACAGTTCCTCATTAGCGGAAATTCTGGCCCTGGGCCGTTCACCGGGCTCCCCTCAGAGACCTGAATTCCAGCATCTTCCAGACACAACTTACATGAATCTCCAAAGCCAGCCCTGGAATGGTGAACTGAGAAGTGCACAGATGACCACACGGCGGCATTAATATCATTACGGAAAGGTTAGCTGCTCAGGAAATCGACAAGGTGCCAGGAGCGAGCTCACGGTGCCTCTCAAAAAATGAGAGTGGAGAAGAAACGAGGTCGAGCAAAGAGAAGCCTTTGTTGACATTTTCAAAAGCCGACTTTGTACAGGCCATCTCCCTGAAGAATAGAAAATGGCAATGTAAGAAACCAGTCACACCAGAAAATTGCAGGCCAGTTAGTTCATCACCAGCCACAGAGAAGTATTTGAAAGGTTTGAGAGGATTAAGAGGGGCGTCGCTTCTACTCCTGCAAGCTCGCGGGGGTGAGTGAGGGGAGATAACAAGTATGAGGAAGGCACTGCTGCCTCCCTGACTGTGGCAAGTCTCCGGATGTGGCTGTGTTCTGTTCAAGAGAGAGGCGAGAGTTTCTGAGAACTGCACCGTAATGTAAAATCCCTGCATGACCTAGCAATGCTTTTATATCACATACAAAGTAAAATTTGGTATCACAAAATTCCTATTTGGGCTCAATTAGTACCTGCTTTTCTGGAGTCTGATATGCATACAAATACATGTTTCGTGTGTGTACACACTGAATTTTGGATAGCATTTCAAATGGCATATACTGCTGCTGCTTGTATATGTATACAAATGTTTGTATTTGTATACTTGTCCCTTAAATTTTTGACCATTTGGAACCACAGAATAGGAACTTCTTTGGAAAAACAGACTTTGTGGATGGAATCTGTCCAGGTCGGACGAGGTTCTGCTGGGGTAGGATGGACAGGCGCTAAATGCAATGATTGCTGTGCTTGTAAGGGCTTCCCGGGAATACCTCAGAGAGGAGCCATAGACAGAGATGAAAGCCAGAAACGGAATACAGTGACTTGGATAACACTCTTACCATGTCTGCCTGGGAGGATTGCAAAGACTGGGATGATATGGTGGCAAAGATTCTGAAGGAAGGTGTCTCAAGAGACAGGTGTGACTAGGTTTTGTGAGCAATAACACAGTTCTGATGGGCAGAGAGAGGTCTTCCTCTGACTTACACATACCTATTTTAATTTTAAGGGAGGATGTGTCTAAGGGAATATACTTAATGGGGTGTTAAGTAAGAGTGCTATTTTTAGAAGTAGTAAATGCAGCCAAAATTAAATGAGACATTTTAATGGAGGCGGCTGAGAGAGGAAGAATATTTTAACTGGCCCTAAGAGGACTCTTTAGCTATTTCTAGGTGAGTGCAAAGACAGGACATCTCTTTCTAAAGGACATTGTGGTCGCCGGGTAAGAAAGAGGGAGGGTTTGCTCATTTGCCTTACGTATAAAACCTTAACCAAAAGGAAATACAAGAACAATGTTTGCAGCACAGCCCTCTGGGAGTTGTGAGAATCAAGCAGGGGGTCAGAGGAGTTGAGTGGTGAATTTATGTTTGAAACATGGATGAAAACGAGAATCAGAGGAAACCAAAAGGGTTCTCTGAGGCTTAGGGAGCTGAAGACAGGCAACGTGACTTTAGATTGAGACTGAGCATGTCAAAAATGTAAATGGAAATCATGACTGGATAATATTGCCTTCGAAAAATGTGCAGGTAGAATCTGTCGTTGTAGAGCTAAATGGTTGGGGGGAACTTTCTACAGCATCAGTACAGCAAATTTCTCAGAATTACAGTGATGGTATCATTCTGCGCTTTCACTTTCACTGCTAAATGGGAGTTTGTTTGTTTGTTTATAGTCAAAGAATACACGCGATTGTGACTAGGATTTATGCTTTTTAATTTATAGAGCCTATTTCATATGATCATATCTCACACTAAATGCAGCCCACTGTCATCATAGGGAAGACAGAGTAGACCAGCTACCTGGCATTTCCAAAACCATACACTTTGCAGGCGCAAGAAGTCTCACCTTTCAGCTGAGAATTGGCTGCAGGGTTTGAACGGCCACGTTTGCAATAAGCAGTCCAAAGAGTAGCCCACGACATCACCAGGTGTTGGTCTCACACGCAATGTTATTCCGTTTGATCAGGAACATTTGTGTTTATACTTGCAAAGCTCTTGTAATGGCTTCAACTTAATGAACACATGCCATTTTGAAGTTGCTCCATCATCACATGAGCCCATTCATTAAAATAAATAAATCTGATCTTTTTCTCTTTCACTTTGTTGGTTTATATTTACATACACAGAGATAAGAGAGGGCTTAAAACGTTCTTGGGAAAATTCCACTATCTTTTAATTCCATTTTCCATGAATATTTTGAAGAACAGCATACCAGAACAAGTCCAAATTTCATCTTGGAAATATAAATTATTTAACTTAATTTGCTTTCTTTTTCTTTTCAATTTCTTAAAGAAACAATAAGATTGATACTCATGGCCACTTTAAAATAATTAAATTGTAAATTTTAAGTCGGATTACAAATTTTGACAGGAACATTTCAGAGAAAAAAGCTAATGCTATAAATGCTAAGATCCTGGGTACAAAGGTATTTATGTGTGTAATGAATTAACTTTATCCTTTGTATGCCAAGTGGGAAAAATTATGTCTCATCTTGTATGATTACCCCCCCCCCAAAAAAAAATCCTTCAAGTCATTCTCTCTGGCTTAATTCCCAAGGAACTCTAGTTGACAAAGTTTTTAAGCATCATAAAAGTTTATGGAACTATGCATACTTATATGTGCATTGACATATAATACACATTTTACACACCAAAGAGCATGCATACATACAAATGTATGGATATTCCTACAAGGCTTTATCAACTTACTATATATAGCTCTCTGTTCTTCAGGGTTTTACAGTCCAGATTATACATGGACTGCATATATTGCCTTCATCAGTTTTTCAAACCTCTCTCTTACTGTATATCATCAGAATAGAACTGCCTCTTTGGGTTTCTGAGGCTATAAGCCTTTACAGGAGTAAAAAGTTTCATCTTTCTCCAGGATAACGGGTAGACAAGTGTCCAGTTGGGTGCAATGAAAGGCAGTATACAATGAGAAGGAGGTTAAACATGATGTAGGCAGGAGAAAACCCTTGCCACTCACCTAGGTCTTTGCCTACCTCCATCGTTGTTTCTTTTTCCAGGATCCCTCTGAGAGTAAGTAGTCTTCCACATCTGGACCCCCTAGCCTGGGAAAAGATGGCGCTTGCTGCTCCTGGAAAGGTTTACAGCCTCAGAAAGCCAAAGAGGCATCGCTAAGGTGAGTGATGGAGAAAATGAAGAATTCTACCAAGAATTCTACCCTACATAATTACTATGAATCAAGATTAACTTAATGGCAGGAAGGTGTTTTGTTTTTTAGCAAATTGGCTGTCTGTGTAGAAGAGATATGGAGAAGTTCAATACCATCAGGTAAAATGAGGCCAGGAACGGGCTGTGGAACAAACTACCAAATGCTCACATGTAAATTCAAGTTGAAGGTGAGGAAAATTAAAATAAGTCCATGAGAGCCAAGATACAGTATGACCTTGAAGATATCCCACCTGAATTGTAAGAACATTTCAAGAAGAGATTGGACATCTCAGAACACACTGAACACTAATGACAGGTTATCTGATGAGCTGTTGCAAGACACCAAGAACCTTATTCATGAATAAAGGAAAAGGCCATTAAAAAGGCAGGAAAGAAAATATCAAAGTTGATGTCAGAAGAGATTCCGAACCTTGCTCTTGCAAATGGAAGAAATGATGTAGTCAAAGAGATGAAAATAAAATTTGATAAGGAAGCTTGAGGAGACATAGCAAACATTATAATGAAATGTGCAAATAACTAGAGCTAGAAAATCAAAAAGGAAGAACCTGCTCAACATATCTTAAACTGAAAGAATTAAAGAAAAAATTCAAGCCTCACCTTGCAATATTGAAAGATTTTATGTGCATAAGATGGAATGATGCGGGGGCATCAAAAGAAGAGGAAAAGAATACAGTCACTGTATCAAAAAGAATGAATCAAAGTAGTTGACTCTCCAGCATTCCAGGAGGTAGCACGTTATCAAGAATCAACAGTACTGATGGAGGAAGTTCAAGCAGCACTGAAAGTGTTGTCCAATCATGAGTGTCCGGGACTTGACGGAGTGCCAATGGAGAGCTTCCTCCCGGGGAGCAAGTGGTGGTTTTGAGCTGCTGACTCTGCAGTTTGCAGCGCAGTGAGTCACCACTATGCTACCAGGGCTTCCCTTTACTCGTTCTTAGAAGCTTTATATTTTAAATTATCCATCATTAGTCACTGGTAAATTGACTATTTTTAAACTACCTCTAGTTCTCTTCTTTATATTCATGGGAATAAATTTAAATTCAGACACAACAATCCTTCTCAGATCTAGACCTCCAAATAATTCGTATAATCTAAGAAGAAATAACTACAGATGAAAATATTTTACACATTTTTCCAATTGCTATTTCCATCTTTCCCATCCATGAAATGTAAGCAAACTAACTAGAGGATAGTACCTGTAACAAATAGAATTTGTATAGTTGTCGCAGTTAAGATTTATTGTCAATTTGGCTGGGCAGCCAGGATTCTAAGTGGTTGGGTAGTCGATACCTAGGAATCCCCACGATATGCCCTAATACAATGTAATCAACTCAAAACTGCGATCTGCTGTGGGCAGCCGATCTGTTGTAGATGAGAGTGGCATGCAATCCTCTTCCTCAGGTCACAGGTCTAATGCAACTGACCACATTCCCTGGGGGATGTGGTTGAGTTCCTATGGATGTAGATGGTGTGGGAAAGCTTATTTGTTTTTTGCTAGGTCTAGGTCCTACATAGGCTTATGTTGTTGTTGTTAGATATTGTCAAGTGACCCTATGTACAACAGAAGGGAATACTGTCTGGTCCTGTGCCATCCCCACCATTGCTGTTATGTTTGAGCCGACTGTTGAAGCCACTCTGTCAATCCATTCTGCGTACAGTCTTCCTCTTTATCACCACACCTCCTATTTACCAAGTATAATGTCCCTTTCCAGTCCCTGGTCTCTTTGGATACCATATCCAACGTGTGTGAGATGATATCTTGCTATTCTTGCCTCTAAGGACCACTCTGGTTGTACTTCTTTCAGGCCAGAGTTCTTTGTGCTTTTTGAATATGGGTTACAAACATGCAGTTTTTCAGACATGAGTCAACAGCCTGACATCTGACCTGTCCATCTTAGATTCATTTGACTATGCTGTCTAACACACAGCCATAAACTTTATCACTTATCTCAGATTCATCCACCTCTACAGCCTGTGGTCTTCCTTCCCGTCTTGGGACTCAAAGTTCTGCAGACAGGTGAGTCAGGAGAAACCTCCCAACTTAACACCTGACACCTAACCTGGGGAGCTTCCTGGACTGGAATTTGTCTGCTCCTACAACTGCGTGAGACATTTTCTTCATATCAGTTTACACACACACACACACACACACACACACACACACACACACCTATAAGTGTCACTGATTTTGTTTCATTACTGATGCCAGTGTGACACATTTGATACCAGGAGTGACTTTAGAGAAACAAAATTATAATGATGAGTTTTCCAAAAATGATTCTTAAGTCTGATTGGGCCTCAAGGCCCTGATAAGTCTGCCTCCATTAGTGCTGGTAATTCTGGTGTGTTTTTTTTCCCCCATGGCCTATAATCCCTCTGGATTAGTCTAGGGTCCCCCAGTGGATAGTACCGTCCATCTGGGGAAACCCTAGCATGTTAGGCTGAATGGTCTAGAGAAACAAAACTAGTGACCTTCATAGATGTATAAAAAAGAACTTTATATTGAAAAGTAATTTTATACCAAGAAGATATTCAAGCCCAGTCTAATTCAAATCCATGGGTCTGGTGCTAGCTGGGCACTGTCTTCAGACTCATGTAGCTGCAGGCTGAGGAAGCAGAAAGGTGAAGCAAGATGCAGGGATGTCACAGGCCAGTGGGTGCAGTGCCCTGTGAATCCAAGGTCAGTGGAAACATGGCAGGGTGCCAAGAGCTTTCGAGGTCGGTGTCCCACATGGGGCTACCCTGGAGGCAGACACAGAGTCCCAGAGAGAAGGAAGGCAAAGGGTAAAAGAGTGGAATAGTTCCAGTGTCTCTCTTATAAAAATATTTCCAAGGTGGCATCATCTGGCTGTGACCTGATTAACAAGCTGGACTCCACCCCTACATTGTCATACAGGTTCAAGTTGACATAAAATCTAACTGCCACAACTGGTCAGGAGAATTGCCTGAGGATCATACTTTGCACAGCACTGTGGGGTATTCCCAGGGAGCGCCCTCACCACTCTCAACCAGAGTTAAGGAACAGTGAGTCCCAAAAGGTAAAATAGGGTTGCGCGAACTTTAAACATGTACAAACAGAAAGCTGGAAAAGAGGTGTAGGGATGGTAATTACGGGAGTAGACGAATGGTGCAATGAGCATGAGGTTGGATCATCTGAGTATGTTGATATGGGCCATTAAACAGACTCTTCATGCTGTATTTCAGCTTGAGAGGTTACGACATGTCCTAATCATTTTTGTATGTTTATTAGGTTGGGATTTTTTGTTTGATTTGGTTGGTTCACTGAAACATGGGTTGAGATAAGGCCTGTAATAAGTTAGGTTGAAATGCTATCCCTACCATGGAATGCTGTAGAAGAAGATATCCAAAGGCTTGGGGACATTGGCATGCTAGAGTGGACTTACCATGGCAGACCCATAACATCACACGTGACACACGCAAAGGATATACCTTTACCACAATTGTGAGAAACAACTTTGTGAAGACAACCCTAACGTCGTTGAAGACTGCAGTAATTGCTATTTCAGAGAAGTCATATTTGACAGAGAGAACTGCTCAATTGACTTCAGACACCGAACGATAACAGGGCTGATTTGGTTCATAATAATGGGGCCAAGTGGCAGCACTTCACAAGAGACAAGGTGGGTATTACCGCAGTAACGGACATCAGAGTCAAAGTAGTAATCAGATTACTTTGACTCATATGGACGTATGGAGTTGACTACTTAGGCATGGTGATTGTAGGAGTGAAATAAATGGGAAACCTACTCCGTATAGGTTTGATCTGGACAAGTAAAAATATTCCTATCAGGTGATGGCAATCCAACTTGAATTGTCAGAATAGAGATTACCACTCGGTCAATTCCCAGATTTGAAGCAGTTTATAGACCTAGAACTCCTTGAATGAAGAGGTGGCCTAGTCCTTTTGAGGAAGGACGCAACTGCACCAACAGAGTTTTTAAAAATTTTCTTCCACTCCAATAAATAAATAACCACAAACTCCGAGACAGAAATGTCCCCTCCATTTGGTAGACTTATAAGTTCAAATATCCTTTTTCCTGGAAAATTATAAGACAGAGTGAGTAACTTAGTTGTACTATATCCATAGGTAGCCCCCCATATACTAAAGAGACCCCCTAAAATGGCATCTATAGAAATGTCTCAAGAATTTGGTTCAATTCTCACACAACTGTGTGAGACACTGTGATCTGCTTCAAATATGTGAAATGAAATGGGCAGGATGCTTATTTTCCAAAGTCTAATTTTTGCACTACCTCCTCTGGAAGCCTTTCACGCTACTTCGATCTTTGACTTACTTGAAATCCTCTTAAAATTGCTAAGTAATCATTTGAATTCTTAATTATTTTCTGTCTTATATATTGTTGTAAATCCTCAGAGAGGAAGGCATATACCCCACATAGTTTTAAAGCATTTATAATGCTGATGCACAAAAAATGTGCTAAAATATGAAAGATCTGATTTGTTGACACCAGATTAAAAATAAATAAATAAATAAAAATAAAGATGGGTAGAAAATAATCCACAATAGATGCAATGTTTTGGGACTCTACTTATATCGATAGCATCTGTAAAAGAGTAGAACTGAACCATTTAGATTAATTAGAAGGAACGATAAATATAAATGTATTTCTGTTGTATAATTAGTTATATATTTTACTTCTAATCAAAGTTTATATTTTTGACCCCTGATGGTGCAGTGCTTATGCATTTGATGGCTAATGAAAGGGTCAGCAGTCTGAACCCATCAGCGGCTCCTTGACGGAAAGATGTGGCATCTACTGCCTCAGATATGATAGCTTGGCCATGGGGCAGTGCTACTCTCTCTTATGGGGTCACAGGATGCAAACCTGGTGACTAGAACTCTCATCTACTCCAAGGAAATCAAAACACATCTTTAACTCTCCCACTTGTGAAGGGTTAGAACCTGAGAAAAACTGAGAATCATCCATGGTTTTGACAGCACACACACAGTTGATTGGAGTGACAAGACGATGTTCCCCAAACTCACAAATAACCAGTTTGCTATATGTTAATTTGCTATTTTCACCTTTTCCTGTTTTGTAAAATTTGTTACTGAAATTCAGAAACAAATGCCATTCTTTGAGAAGAGAGTTAAAAGATAGAACTAAAAGCTAACAGTGAATAACTTTTATTTGAAAGTTAGCAAATGATTTTAAATAGATTAAGTCCTACCTATGTCTGCTTCCAATATTTAATATTCATCCACTTTCACATTTGCTTTATTTTATCTCTCTTATCTCTAATACCTGTCTCATTCTTTCATTGCCACTGCTAATAGTGAAATTCTGCTTTTCATTACTTCTCATTTCGATGGCTTCAAGGTGATCTTTTATACAGATTTATTTTCTCATAACTCCAAACTTGTCATTTCCAGTGCAGACATTCTCAGCACTACCTTCTTGTTTCTATAAAAAGCCTTGACTACTTCATTCTGGTAGTCACTGATTGCTGTGCTTTTATCCCAATGCATTTTTCTACAATTCTTTCCTAATTTTTCTCTTCATACACTATATATGCTACATACATTCACATACGAAGACAAAAACTATTTTTGTCAATGCATATGCATATATATACTGAGAGTTTAGTGGTTACATGTTGGGCTGTGATCCCAGTGGTCAGCAGTTCAAAACCACCATCACTCTGCTGGAGAAATACTGGGCATTCTACTGCAGTAAACAGTTAGTCTAGGAAAACCACAGCAGGTTGCTGAGTCAGCCATGACGCAATGGCAGTAGGTTCATCATCATATATCTTTAGTTTTCTAACCTCTAAGTTGTCTAACTTCTATCTAATCCCTAAGGGAGAAAGATGAAACTTTCTACTCCCAAAAACAGTTACAGAGGACAATACTGGGAACACATGATGGGGAGCGAGTCTGGTCTTACCACCCCCACAATGGGGCAAATCAAGAAGGGAACATAACAGATCAGCAACAAGAGCAAAGCCAAGCCACAAAATCCCTGAGGAGCCCCAAACATAGACTTCAGGCTAGGAAGTGCAGTTTCCGGAACCCCCAGGACCAGTGGGGAGATAGTCATAAAAGTCAGCAGACAGACCTATAATTATGTATGCTTTTTCATTTTTTCTTTGGGGGAGGGTGGGAGTTACTGCTTTATTTTCTTATTTTTGCTGTTTTTCTCTTTTTATTCAGTCTTTCCCCCCTCTTTCTCTTTTGTTTGTTATTGTTGTTTTGCCAACCAATATAAGATAGGCATGGGAAGCAAGCTCAAGGAGAAAGCAATGGACCAGAGGCACTTGAGGGGAGAAAGGCAGGGGAAAGGAGGGAATTAAAAGCAACAATGAGTAGAACACAGAGATTCCAGTGGTGGTGTAGCTACAGCAATCTAGCTGAGAGGAGTGCCTGAGAGGCAGAAGAAGGGCGAACACGATGATGGGGCAGAAGAAAGGGAAAGGGAAACAGAGGAAAGTTCTAGGAAACAAAGCTATGGATAGAGTAATAAACACACAAACAAACAGAAAGCATGTTGTTGAGAACCCGGGGGGTCAGATCAGAGGCCCAACACCCATCTGTAGACAACAGGACATTGTCCCACAAAAGGATCACACAGAAGGGATGAGTCAGCCTGGGCGCAGTATCCCACCAATGAAACACATACTATCCCTCTGGTTCTTGGAAGCTTCCTCACCCCCCACCATCATGACCCCAGTCCTGCCTTCAGTTCTGCTAGAACAGGGCATGTACACTGGTACAGGTAAGGGTTCATGACACATGGAATCCAGGTCAGATAAATTCCTCGGGAACAGAAATGGGAGTAGCAATACCAGGAGGGTAAGGGGAAAGTGGGGGAGGGAAGAAGGGGAGGAATGGGGAACCAATCGCAATGATCAACATATAATCACCACCCCATCCCCCAGGGAGATGAACAGCAGAAACATGGGTGGGGGGAGACAGCGGTCAGTGTAAGATATGAAAATAATAGTTTCTAATTTATCAAGGGCTCACAAGGGTGAGAGGGGGGAGGGAGGGAAAAAGAGGAGCTAATACCAAGGTCTCAAATAGAAAGTAAAAGTTTAGAAAATGATAATGACAAATGTACAAATATGCTTGATACAATTGATGTTTGGAATGTTATAAGAAATGTAAGAGCCCTCAATAAAATTATTTTTTTTAAGTGAAAGAAAGAAAGAAAGGAGAGAAATCTACAGAGGCAGTTCTACCAAGGACTATGAATCAGAACTGAATTGGCAGTAAGCGATCTATCCCTTGAAAGAGCCCTGGTGCTATGGGGTAGAATGCTGGATTGTTAATCACAAGATCAATGCCTAAGCCACTCGGCTGGAGAAGATGAGAATATCTGCTCTCATACATGAGGGCTCATTTGTGAAGTAGGGTGCCTCCAGACACTTACTTTGAGAAGCCAGATTTGCTGACCCGAGGGGGATGGAGCTGAGTGTCAAGAGCTGAGATTTATGGTAGAAAGGAATTCTCTTGGGGATATATCAGCTGTGCTAAAACAGCTTTGTAACACTGCCCAAGCAGAGCCAAGACCAGGCCAAAGGACCTAAGCCAGAGCAAGGTCTCCCTGTGAACAAGGTAGAGAACAAACTGTCCTAACCAAAGAACTGTAACTTGGATATTTCTTATCTTGAATGATAATGTATCTTAAAATTGTGTGAATTGTACATGAGTTCTGGGTTGTTGTGTTAGGAGCCTTTGAGTGGGTTGCCACTCCTGGTGACCATTGTACAACAGAATGCAGCACTGTGGGTCCTGCGCCATCCTCACCCTGGGTCCTAGGCCTGAGCCCATGCTGCAGCCACTGTGTCACTCCACCTTGTCAAGGGCCTTCTTTTCTGATGCCCCGCTACTTCAGCATGATGCCCTTCTCCAGGGACTGGACCTCCTGGTGGTATGTCCCAATCTATGAGACAAATCTCACCATCCTGGCCTCTAAGAAGCCTACTGGCTATACTTTTTCCAAGAAATATCTGTTTGTTCTTTTGGCAGTCCATGGTACTTTCTATATTCTGTGCCAACATAATAGTTCAAACACATCAATTTTTTTTCAGTCTTCCTTATCCAATATTCAACTGTCAAACACATATGAGGCAATTGAACATACCATGGCTTGGGTCAGGCACATCTCAGTCCTCACAGTCATAGCTATTCTTTTCAAAACTTTGAAGAGGTCTTACGCAGCAGATTTACCCATGGTCATATGTCAGTTGATCTCCTGACTGCCAGGAGTATTGACTGTGGATCCAAGCAAGAAAAAAAAAAATCCTTGACAACGTCCACCTTTTCCTCCATATATCTTGGTGTGACCCACTGATCCAGTCGGGAAGACTTGTGTTTTCTTACAGTGAGTTGTGATCCATACTGAAGGCTCAATACCTGATCGTTATCAGCTAGTGCTTCAAATTCTCCTCAGTTTCATCATGCAAGGTTGTGCCATCTGCATATCACAAGTTGTTAGTAAACCTTTCTCCAAAACTTATGCTGAATTCTTCTTCATATCATCCAGCATCTCGGTTGGTTTACACCACATACAGAGTGAATGAATATGATGAGAGGATACAACCCTGACACACACCTTTCCTGATGTTAATCTCTACAGTATTCCCGTGTTCTGTCTGAGCAACTGCTTCTTGATCCATGTAGAAGTTCCACACGAGCACATCAAGTGTTCTGGAACTCCCGTTCTCTGTGAAAATCCACACAGTCCAGTGCCTTCGCATAGTCCATAAAACACAAGTGAACCATTCTCTGCTTCCAGCCAAGATCCATCTGACTCAACTATGGTGCCCTTGGTTTCCTGTCCTCTTTTGAATCCAGCTGAACTTGTGCACTTCTGCAGTCGTGTCGGATGAGCTTCAGGATTATTTAATTGCATGTAATATCAGTGATATTGGTCTATAATTTGCAATTTCCAAGTGACCATTGTAGTACATTATTGTAACTAGAAATTATGTAAGGAGTGCCATGGGGGTGGGGGAGTAGCTGGTGTCAGAAGTGGTAAAAAGTATAGAAACCTGGAGGCATATCTGATTTCACTCCTCATCAGAATCAGCATTGGGCTGAGGTTGAGTTTAATTCTCCATCTGCTTTATGGAGTCACAGGAGGTAGGACACCACTTCCACGCCTTTCTTACAGTTACCTAAGTCCAAATCACTCTTCCTCCAATTCCTCAGGACAATATTCAAATGTCACGTTTTCCACGACACAGCTTCTAAATTCCACAATATTGTCTCTAAGTCCTCAGAAGTAAATAATATTATTCTTTCTAACATTTTATAGGTAGTTTCTATTTCTTTTACAGAAATTTTACTTTCTTTTACAGATATCATATCACTCCATTGTTCAATTACATCAGGCAATATTGTACAATTGTTACCACAATTGATTTAAAAATATTCCCTTCCTTCTTGAACTCTGTGATATCAGCTTCCCAACTTACTTTATATCTTAAAATATATTTATGTTTTTCCCCCTATATTAGAACAAGAAAAATTGCTTAACATAATCTATGGCAATTCCACTTTGCAAGATCTATCATGACAAGTAGAAAGCTTTAAATAGAGTTGATGCTCAGATAGATGTTCAATGAATGATTGAATGAGTTCACTAATAGTAGCTTCAGAACTATGCAAGTTGTATTAAAAAATCTGTGTAGGATTCACATGGACCTTCTTGACAATCATGCATGTGCTGAATATCATTTATATAAAATAATCTGATGTGTTTCTTAAACAAGATTAACACAACCTTTGGGATTCCACTGAGGGTGTCAGGGATTCCCACTCTTGGGCAGTCAAAAATGGTAAATAAGTAAACAGAGCTCTTTGCCCAGTAGTCTGTCTAGAACTAAAATGCCCTGTTTCATATATTGCCCTACCCCTTGGGGAACAACTATTGGAGCACGCTAGCTCTATGTTTATTCCAAGCCTTTATTTTACAGGAAATCCTCTGCTGTCATAAACTAGGTAAATGTGCTGCTGTGTTTGAGCTCAATTTACTAATGCAAAAACAGCAAAATGGCATCATAAAAGTAGTGTTTCAGGTAAGTTTATAGCAGGTCCTTCTCTCCTATCCCACTTTGTATGAAATAGGCACTCTAGAATAGTCACAGAGCTCAGTCCTTGTTCGGGCCTTTCGGATCTTGGACTGAGCTAGCTGGCGAATCTTTCAGATATCTTTCTGAACATTATTCATATATCTGAAATAACCCTGAAGGGTTGATATATAGCTTTTGATTCCTGAGAAAGTCAATGGCAAAATTTTCTATGGCCTACATTTTTGACAACCCCTAGAGTATGTAGATAAACCTTGTCTGCAATAAATCTTAGATGTATCTCCACTGAAATCTGTCAAAGGTTTGGAGACAGTTGCACAATTCTAAGTTTATTAAGGAAAACAGACTACCTGTTCAGGTCCCGGTGTATAATTGGCTGTGTCAGGTTGTGAAGGTACTCCATACCTTTGGCAACATCGACTGCAATAATTAATTTAGACTGAAAGTAAAGAAACCTAGAACATAAAAATAGATTTAATGAGGACAAAATGGTCAAAGCCAATACCATGTTTCTAAATTAAATCAAATGGTATCTGTGTTTTCATTCCAGGGTGTTGTGTGTGTGTGTGCACACGCTTTGTTGAAAATTAGGCTATAAACTCAACAAATCTGGAAAACAGCTTTTCTACATCAGATAATCTTTAATTACAGATCTACTTGGGATATCAATCCCTATGTTTAAAACAGTCCACTTGATTTTATATTATTTGTAATATTATACTTAATTCTTTTATTGTTGCATAAAAATGGAATCTACTTTAATAAATGACAGAATGAAATTGCATTGTCATTACTGTGTGCATAAATCTAGGAAGTGAATTCAAAGAAGACTTAGGTAAGTGCATTCTTTTTTTAAAAAGAATTAATATATGCTGCAACCCCTGGAAATTATTTTATTCCAATATTACATATATCTGCATTATTGGTATGTGAAATTTAGCCTGATAATTATGAACACCAGTTACTAACTTAAATCCCTTGGGATTTGTTACCCTCAACTGAATTCTTGTTAAGAAAGCAAAGAAGCAGCCACATTTATTAAAACATGATTATTGGGCATAATGTATTAACTATATTCAAAATGCAACGCTTAACCATCTTTAAAATGCCCCACTTTGTAAGACTCAGAAATTTCAGATAGTGAAGATTCATATAAGCTGTAAACCTCTAAGGTGGTTCAAGGTTAACTCCAAAGGCCAAACAAATGACCAATCGCAAGAGAGAATCCATACCTCTTCTGCTCGTGTAGAAGGGAGAAGAGAGAACCTCCTGAGATGTACTGAGTGACAATGGCAAACTGACTGGGGTCATTCAAGCAAGCACCCACAACTGAATTACACAGGGATGACTGAGTCGGCAGAGAATCGACACCTCCTGGCAAAACGTGTCCACATCTGACTTGGAGCAGTAGGTGTTGGCGCGACAACTGGGAACAGCAGCAGTGGGAATTCTCAGTTAGTATGTGGATCAAGACAAGAGGCTCCTTTGAGATATTTCTCAGAGGTTACACACCCACCTAGAAGCTGAATTACCTCATTTGCTGGCTTACCATTTTATAGCCACGATTTTATGTCTGCACTGTCCTTTGTATACTTTTCCAAAGGAACCTACAATATTTAAAATAAATTAGGAAACATATGCCATTTTGGACTCATTGAACTAAAGCGGACACATATTTTCTTAGGTTACCTGAGCCAATAATCTCATGGAACTCAATTTCTGAGAGCTGAAGATGGACATGTGCGGGCAGCCCAGCCCTGAGAAAGAGACCGTCTGCTTTCTCTGTAAGCAGCAATTGGTGTTTGTCATTGAAATGAGCACATAATGCGGATGTGTACATCCTCACGCACATGCGTACTCATGTGCATACGCATGCACATTTTACTTAACCAACAATTCCCTGGAAACACTTAGTTTTCCCATTTTAATTAAGTACATGGAGATACTAAAACCCCATCCCTTAAAAGTGTGCTCTCTGTCTCCATCACCTGACCTTGATTATTAGGGATGAAGTTTTATGCCCCACCTATGAATACTCAGTTTGCCTGATGACAGCTAGCCTGAACTTTACCACACACTTACAACTGGTCAATCCCTTCAACCTATCATAGTATTCTTAACCAAATAATCAGAAACTAAACCTTAAGGACATGAAAATCAAATGACAGGCCATAAGCTTATAAATTATTCAGAAGAGATATCCAAGCCCCCAAAATAATTTTAAAAGACTTTAAATTGCAAGTAGTTAAATATAAATTACTTGAATTATGTTTTTTACCTTCCTGACCAAACCATTTTTATGCAGCATTCATTCAAAAGTTTACAATTATCATTTATTTGTAATCTCTTGAAGTATTATTTAATTTTTCAAATATGTGTTCTAGGCAAACTAGTCTCAACTTTTCTCAAATGAATAGTAATCTTTGTAATTTACATTTTATAAAACAATAAAATATTGAGAAATGTTACAGAAATAAAATATTTCTTTAATCATCATGTGAAATTCTCAGTAATTATACCCCATTTACTGTGAGGGCATACGCAAAATAACACAGCAGGTAAGGTTAATTATGGAAAGGTCCAATGATAAGAGTGTTTATGCTAGAAAAAATACCCAACATTAGTAATATGTGAAATATAATAGAAAGTTGCCAGATCTGAGGAGATAGTTATCCTTGCTAATGCTATTTTTAACAATTGCCCTTCTGTAAAATTACCTTTTGTCATACTTTTAATCTTTCCTAAGGAAGCTGGGACAGATACATAGGAGCCATCTAGAAATACAATGAAATGATAGAGTTAAGAGTAGCAATGATTTATGAATATTTAAAAGTTCAACCTTTAAAAAGCAACACAATACTTAAAGACAACCAAGTAAAACTATAGCCTAAAGGACAGGTCTGTCGTGTGGCTGCTGAAAATGTACAGCAAAGTGTGGAAGAAGATGTTTGTTTAAGTCAGTGGCTAGGAGATGCCATAGATTTCATTTGTGCCTGGATATGAGCACTCTGGGGCCTGAAAAAGCAATGATTGCTCTCAGCTTTCCAGTTCTTGCTGGTCACGAGCAGAGAAATAGCAGATTTGTGAATTAGAAAAGAACTCTATGGAGGTTTCCTTGCATTCAGTCTCAGCCAAGCAAACCTTTTCTTAAAAAATAAATAAATAAAGGCAATTGACCGTATGGCCTCCCCACTAGCCATAGAATGGTGATAGCAGAACACTGGTCTACCATTAGGCATAAAATTACACTAGCAATGAAAACTGAGTGAGAAGAGGGTACCTCCTCCTGGCTGAGAATACTCATTACAGGGCAATTCATCCTGCGGTCTCTTAAATGTTTCAGGAGGGTGACAATTGCATCATGTCCTTTGTGGAAAGAGGAAAAGGAGAAAGGGTCTTAATTTTTATTTCTCTTATTCAGCATGCTACCTATTTTTTTTTAACAACTAAAGATAGCTTACAACATAGGAAGTACCTTAAGAGATAATTTACTGACATTGGAACTTAGTATAATTATTCCTCATTACTAACAGATTCCTTTGTTGTGAGTTCCTCTATTTACTTAAAATACTTACTGCAAAAAAAAATCTCAATGAGGTCAAACTAGGCTTGCTTGATATTTACTAAATGACTCTCTACGAGACATAATAATTGCAAATAATGAGGACCAGCTTTACTTTTATTCATTCGTTCATTTGTGCAAAATCATGTATTAAATCTGCTATGTGCCAAGCACTATGCGATGTGTTTTGTTGAGAAGTGAGAAAACAATGAATATAGCAACAGTCGTTCTGCCTTCAAGAAGCTTACAGTCAATGAGGAAGAGAGATATTAACCAAATAATTATATCAACTACGCATTTCTCCACACTGCTAGGCTTTAAAGACCAGGCCATTATGTAGAAATCAGTATTATACAAGCATGGAGGATGACTTCATCTGATACAAATGGATGATGACTACATTATCACATTACTCCCAAAGCACTGAGAATCATGGCAAAGTCAAGTTGACACATAACCTTTACACTCATTACTACCATTGTTCTTGCCTCAGATCTTGGCATTCATAACTTCAGATGTGTGCTTTCAATACCCTCAATCATCAAATAATAGATTATATACTATTACCATAAATGTAATATGTCACATAATGTGGTCATGGATAAATAAGGAGTAATCCACTGCCATTGAGTTGATTCCAACTCATAACTCTCCAATAGGAAAACTAGCAGCGTGTGTTCCCAAGGAAGTAAATCTTTACAGGAACAGAAAGCATTGTCTTTCTCCTGCAGAATAGCTGGTGATCCCAGACTGCGGATCTGTTGCTAGTAGCATCACTCATAACCCACCAGACTCCCAGGAGGAGGTATATGAAAACTGACTTTCTAAGAGAATACCTTTTATGTGGTTTGGGAGCATAGGAATCTCTAGGAGATGTAAATAGCACACAACTGTTAATAGATAATAGATGTATAAATAGACGTGCCTCAGAAGAATGGCTAGGCCCTCTATTATTGAAAAATTGGCCACAAAAAAACCCTACAGAGAACAATTTTACTGAGACGTATGACATATGGCGAGAAAGAGGGATTGACTTGATGGCAGCTGGTTTCCAAAGGGAGTGTACACTACAGACATTACCCCCAAAATTAAATATCGGAAGGGTCGCCTGAGGAGAACAAATTTCAGTGGAGTGTCTAAACTTCAAAAAGCAGCCGACTGTCTGCTTGTGAGGAATTAGCCATTGAAAACCTTCTGACTAGTAGCAGAACGTTGTCAGATACAGTCCTGAAAAATGGGGCAGGCGGTCCAGTTCTGAGGGCTTAGTCACTGGAACCCTTATGAAAACTAGCAGAAGATTGTTCGACGCAGTGCTGGGGGCTAAGGCCTTCTGCTTGGAAGGCACTTAAAACGTGATTTTGTGGCTGAAGGTTTCAAGCTATCCACAGGTATTTGTGACTCCCCTTTCTCAGGGGAATTGTGTTTCTGTGAATGGCAGTCCATCCAGGGGCAGCATTTCCTCATTCCTTTTTGGGGCTTTGTGACTAATTCTCAAAAGGAGAATGTAAGAAGTGATGTCACTTCCTGGTTAAGTCTTCCAAGAAGCATTAAAGCCTTCTCATCCTTTTTTTGCACATTCTCTAGGCTGAACAATCCCCCAAAGCCAGAGTTGACCAGAAATATCCACCCTAGACTGCTATCTGCCTGAGAAATCAATCTATCTTCATCTTCTATAACTTCATTGACAGTAGGGCTTTATTATTGTGACTTTTCAAAAAAATTAATGTCCCTTTGAATATAACCGTGATTGACAAGATAGCGGAATGTTGATATGACTTTATGCTAACACCATCGATGTAATCGGCTGAAGTTAATTTAAGTAAGAGGAAGATAAACTCAACCTTGGAGACCTTGTCAAGAGACTTGTGAACGGTAACAACACTCATTTTCAAAATGGCAAAATTTAGAAGCTGAAAAAGCCTAAGTGCTAACCCAATAGGAAAGAGCCATAAGCTAACATTGGTTCAGAAACTACCTTGCTAATTTAGAGCATAAGTTAAAAGATAACTTGCTTATCTCCTCCTTCCTTCAAAATAAAAATTAAATCAACAGTGCATGCAAAATCTAGAGGTAGGATTAGGAGCCAGTGGAACAAAGGAATAAATGACCAACTGTAATGAAAATGTTGGCAATTCAAACTCACCCTTGACTCCAAGGGAGAATGATATGGCACGCAGCTTCCGGAAAGATCCCTGCTAAGAAAATTCTGCCCTATCGGGTTGTTACATGAATCAGAATCGTGTCAAGATGCCCAGCAACAACACTCGTATCTGAAATGTTTCTAAATGTAACACCCAGGAAAGAAGAAAAGAAATTGAAATTACAATTGTTAGAACCTTTTTAGGAAAACATAATCCAGGATTCACAACTAGTTTCCATCCCCTTATCATTTATAGATTTCTATTCATGACTGGCATATCTCTACTGTAAAATTACATAAAACTTTACATATTTTGAATAGGATTTTGAACTTTGGAGTTGGCAAGATATGGAGCCACAAGAGGATTTTAATTAGGTGAAGAGCATAATTAGTTTTACTTTAAAAAATAATCCTCATCAATAGATAGGAGCCATGGTAGCAGAGTGGTTACTTGGGCTACTAGCTGCAAGGTCAGCAGTTTGAAACCATCTGTTTCTACTCCCATAAAGAATTCCAGTCTTGGAAACTCACAGGGGCATTTGAGCCTGTCCCATAGGGTCACAGTGAGTCACATCGATTGGAACTAATCATATATCCTCAAAAAGATACATGACTGTTAAAAAGATTTTTTGAGACAATGTGTGTAATATATCTAACAGTGCTATCTGTTAGATATATGCTTCTTTTGGATCTTATCCCTGCTTTCTTCCTACCCTTTTACTACGTGACTCTCTGAATGTCAATGAACTTGGAAACTCATTTTGAAACCTCAGATGCATTTTCTAAACATGCAGCATTTTTGTTTTCAGTTACCGCTCTTACCAGATTCAGTGATTTATATTTCCTCACAGTTCTGAAGTCCACCGTGGGTGGCACTGAGCTAATACAAAGGTGTTGGCAGGACTATGGTCCGTCTGGAATCATCTATTTCCTTGTCGTTGTCTAGCATTCCTTGACCTGTACCTCTCTTCGTTATGGCTTAGTCCTTCTCCCATCAATCGCATCGCTCTTGCTCAGCGGTTCCCAACCTGTGGGTCATCACCCTTTTGGGGGTTTGAATGACCCTTTCACAGGGATAGCCTTAGACCATCGGAAATCACATATTTTGGATGATCTTAGGAACCGAGACACCGCTCCTCTATCTCTCTCTAGGCGGGTCCGCTCACATGCAGATACACCCACATACGAGTACCCGGCTTGAAGACTGTTACCCAAGCTACACCATGCTTCAAGACAAAATTTCATTTATTTGTAATTAGAAATAAATATTTCACAATATATAGTACATATTGTTTTTGTGATTAATCACTATGCTTTAATTATGTTTAATTTGTAACAATGAAAATACATCCTGCATATGAGATATTTACATTATGATTCATAACAGTAGCAAAATTACAGTTATGAAGCAGGCATGAAAATAATTTTATGGTTGGGGGTCACCACAACAAGAGGAACTGTATTAGGAAGGTTGAGAACCAGTGGTCTAGCTTCTTTTTGTTTCTGTCTTCTAGTTACTAGAATCTTCATGATTACATTGGGCCTACCTAGATAATCGGGAGAGTCTCTCTCAAATCCAGTAAGATTCTCCCTAGAGACACAGTGATTACGCACGCAGGTTGGCAGTGCCAACCCAACCACTGCTCTCAGGGAGAAATATTTGACAGCCTGCTTTTGTAAAGATGTTTAACCTCCACACCCTAGAAGAGAATTCGACCCTCTCCTTTAGGTCCCTAGGAGTCGAAACCCACAATGAGTAACATCGGTAGCCTCCATTTCATCTGTGGTCTTACTTCCCCTTAAACACCTGTGGGGAGCCAGTATTCTCCTACCTCACCCCGTTTGTGAGACCATCGACGAGGATGAGCCTTGCTTACATCTGGTGCCCCTTCCCGCTGAGCATCTCTTTCTTCGCCTGATGATCCTTGGGCTCAGGATAACAACAAACATCCCTCTGGAATTGAAATACACCTGTGTCTGTCCCACTGCTAGATCTACAGGCTTAGCGACTTTGATGCCCTCCACTCTGCCTGAGCCCCCACTTTAATGGAATCTGGGTGAATTTGAATCCTTTCTTTTACTCACTTGGGCCTTTACATATTTGAGACTAGTTGTTTTTTGTATGTTTCCTTCTGGTTTTCCATGGAAAATGCCCCTCCAAGAAAGAAAGCAATCCAAACCCTTAGCATTTACCCAAGCACAACAAAGATTAAATCAGAGAGCCCGCCTCCTCGCCTCTCAGGGCCTTCTGTACAATTGATTTCGGCTAACAATCGAAAGGGCTCCAGGCTTTCCCTAAACAAGCAGCACACTGTGTCCTGAACCCTGAACGCTTATGCGAGTCTGTGATCACACCCTGGATGCTACCTTTCATTTCAGCAGCTCTCTCGGCTCCCCTTGCTCTGAGCAGTCTCCATGTTCCGCCAGCACGCGGCACCATTTGCTGGCAGTGTTCTTTGGGTTGCTTTTCATCAAGAGCCTAATGAATCCATGGGACCTGGCTGATGATAAGCACGAGGGCCAGGGAAATACTAAGAGGCCCCCTCAGACCTGGATGGCAACTCAGCCCGATTTTCCACCTCCTGCTCACTGTGGGCTGAGGCGCCCACGTATGAGATATTCACATCCACTAGGACTCCTCTGACAAGCTACCAAATTGTATGCACTGGGCCTGGTTTCCTGATATGTGGCCACAAGGAGTTAAGCAGAAAAATATATTGATGAGCTTGCTAAATTAGCTTGTTAAGCCAAACTCCTGATAATGGATACACTCAGATAACCAAGACACACTAATGGAGCATGTCCAGAGATAATCAAACTTCCACTAATTAAGAGAAATGTTTTCCTGTACCTGCGTATTTACTACATACTTCCAAGTATTTTACCCAAATTCAAGGTTGCTATGTTATTAGCCTAATGGAGCTATAACAATGATTTGCACTGCAATAGTACCATTCGTTGAAGTGCATGGGCGTTCTGGCAAAGTCAGCTCTCTGCCAGCTGGAAGTCACTTTCATTTCTTGTTCTCACTGTTCCATCTCTGACTGTATTGCCTAAATCCCATGTTTTCCTTTTGACTTGTCTTCTTCCTGTGTTCCACTACTCTCTATATTTGGTATATTTTCCCCTTAAGACTTCTTTGCTTTCTACATTAGGGATAGTTATTGATTTTAAAGCATACGGCTTTGATGAAGAGTGTGAGATCTGGGGTGTTTGATATCAACATGTTGGTCATGTGCAGAGATTTCGTAATTATTCAAGAGGATTTTTCCCTATAAAGTTGTCCCTATATCCTCCAGCATTTCATCTTCAAAGCAATGAATGCTCACCCTCAATGCATATTGATCAGGGATAATAGTAGATGTAGAGTTAAATGACAAATGACACTAATTCTAAGACAGTCTCCTGACTTTATGGTCCTTGAAACTCCTTAGTACAAGACTTGGTAGAGAACATGAAGCTTTGATATCCATTTCAGAAGCCAAGGCATTTTTTTAACTTCACTTTGTTTGTCCCATCACTGATTAGCAGTTTGGTAGCTTACAACTTGACTCAATGCTTGAAGCCATAGCACTGGTGTGTCGAATACCAGTAGGGTCAACAATGGTAAAGAGACTTCAGTAGAGTTTCCAGACTAAGACTGTGAAAGGAGCCTTCACAACCTACCTCCAAAATGAAACCGTGAAAACCTTATGGCTCATAACAAAACACTGTCTGATACAGTGTTTGAGGCGGCTAGGTTTTATGTCAACTTGGCTGGCCAAGTGTTCTCTGTGGTTTGGCCGCTGAGGCCTTGTAATCCCCATGATGTGACCTAACAAAGTGTAATCAACTCCATAATGGGGTATCCTGTGAGCAACCAATCAGATGTAAAAATAAAGTGGGATCTAACTCCTTTATTTAGGCCACAGTCCTGATACAATTGAAAGAACGTCTCTTTTGGGGTGGAATCTAATTCTAGTTTAAGTGGACACTAAAGAAACTTGCCTACTTTTGGCTGGATCTGGCTTCTACACTTGACTCCTGGGCCTCCAGTTCTTTGGACGTCAGGCTTCCATGTTGCCTGTCAATTCTGGAGACCATCAGAGGCCTGTCATCTGACATGTCCATCTTGGATGTGTTTGCCTTCCAGGCGCAACCTGACTTGCTGGACTCGGATTCATCCATTTCTGCAGCCACCAACTTGGGACCACGCCGCTCCTCATGGCTTCAACAGTCCCACAGCCACGTGGGTCAAGAGGCATCTCCGTCTAACACCAGAACCACAAACTTGGCACCTTTCTAGACTTGGATAGGATTTTCCCAACTCTACTACTTTATAAACCCCTTTCTGGATATATATATGTTACTGGTCTTGCTTTTCTGGAGAAACAAACCTAAAACCGGGCTGGAAGAGGAGTTCCCTAAATGTGGAGCTTTACACAGAA
>NW_022104341.1:48978442-48985418 GCF_000313985.2 Echinops telfairi
GGACTCCAATGTTCTTCTCTACCCTCTAATGAAATGCATCGATTCTTCTGCACTCCTCCTTAATCCTTGTCCAGCTTTCACATGCACATGAATCAATTGAAAATATCTTGGCTTGGGTTAGGCACACCTGTCTTCAAAGTGACAACCATGCTCTTCGACCCTTTACAGATACAATACATAATTTGATTTCACATGAACATTAATTGTGAATTCAAGCAAAATGAAATCCTTGACAACTTCAACCAGAATTCAGAACCCTTGTTCTATAGGAAGCCTTTCTCTATATAGAAGTTTTGGAGGAAGGACTTGCCTTATTCGAAATTCTGCATGTCCAATGCTACTTGGACAGTTTCATGTTTTGGTATCCATCTTCCTCTAGATCTAGAAGGTTTATAGGGACCTCAGGTCCAAAGGATGCCCTCTGCTCAGGCTCTTCTATCCTGGTGGTATTGAGGTCTCTCTCCTTGCTCCTTATACCATACACGTGTTACAGGCAAGAGCCCAAGGACACTCCCCTTATACTGGATCAGGGCTGGGACTGGAGTAAGGACGGTAACTTCAATAAGGAGATTCATCCCACCCTAATCTGGTCTCATTAAATATAACAAACAAAACCTAATCCTCTTTAACATAACCTAATCCTGTCTCATTAAACACAGTCTGTCATTAGAATTTACAACACATCACAAAATGGAATAAAATCACGGAATACTTCAACTGTGGCATACCAAGTTGACCTGTATTTTGCATGGGGGCACAATTCTATCAAAGACATATACAAGCTAAGTTATTTAGCTTTCCTCCCTTCACCTTGGAAAAAATTATCTATCTTTTTGAATGAATCAATCCCAAATACAGGTCCCTGTTTCACTTACGTTCAGTCGGATACCAGCTAACCGTGCAGTACTTCTATCTCTGTTCCTAACTTCCCATAAATCCTTCAGAATGCACACATTGAAAAGACACAGTCCTCCGGATTGCGATGTAGGCCTAAGACTTCAAATGTTAGCCATAGTGTGGAAATCTACACAAGTCTTGGTGGAACACACAGGCTTTTGCTATAACTTTTGGTTAAAACTCTAAAACAAGACTCTGTTAGGTACTTAGATTAGAGACGGGGGTTGTGCCTCCCATACCTGCAAAGGCCCCAATAGAGGAGGTTGGAAAGAAGTCAGGCAACCATTAGACACCAATGGGAGATACCCAGAACTGAGCCTGCTCATACACAAACCCCCAGCCAGGTGGGAGGTACACCTGGGCGCCCAAACTAGAGCAAGCTCATGACATCAGCCAGGTGAGCCTAACTCAGCCATGGGGTCAAACTATACCTTCAACCACGCTTCCCCCAGCCAGGGGATGGGATAGAGGAAAGGCAGGGAACACAGTCCACCAGGCTCTCTGGCCCTCTCACCCTGACCTCTCAGGCCCCAGGGGGGCAGGCTTCCCCAGTTCCACACATGTGGGTGCTCTTGTCCACGTGGTTATTATTCTTGCCCAGTTGTGAACCCCAGCGGGCTTCTGAAATAACGCATACCCTTCTGAGATGGTAAAACCTTAAACTTTTCCATTCCTTCATAAAAACTCACCTGGGTTACAAAACATGCTTCAATGTGAATTCTTTCAGCGTGCAAAGCAAAGAACCGAGGTACAATCCACTCCAGGAACCTCACACCTCAGGTATGGGGTGCATGTGTCTGAACCAGCACACCAGCTTCTGTTCTTACAGGGCTTACCAGGGGCAAACGGATGTGGGCTGGACGCTGACTTAGATGCCATCTGTTTTATCATGTAACAGACTATGGGTGAGAAGTTGCACCTAGTCAGACATACTGGCCATGTATGTAAAGTCTGTAAAGGAGACTCAACCACTTCACATGAAGCCTATTCAAATGCTTTTCTTTCTTTCAGAATTTTAATTTCATCAAATATTGGGCCCCCATATGCTGGCCTCAGCTAAGAATTCACTGGCAGGATTTAGAATCCCCTGTCTTGGGTCCGCTTCTCAAAGAGCTCCAGCAAAGTCTCCTCGCCAGCCCCTGCCATTTGACCCATTCCTGTGAGCCAGGGGCAGAGCCCCGCCTCCATCTTTATCTGGAGTAAACTGCAGCGACACTACCCCACCCCGGCAGGTCCTGGTCAAGTTTCTCATGGTCGTTTTGCTTTCCAGTGTTTGCTTCTCTCCACACTGGGATGCAGAGCAGACCCGCTCGTGGCCCTTTAATGATGGGACCTGCAGAGACTCCGATCGATCTACCTAACCTCCAATAGGATGGTATTAAGACCTTTGTTTCAGGCCCATCAATGTTTGCCTTATTCATCCCATTTCTTACTAAAGTTAATAAAGATTTCCACTCTGCAGGACCAGTCCCTTGACTCTTCCCCTTTCATTTCCTTTTATTTCCCCTCTTTCAATGGGTGCTTTATTCACTTCATTTATTAATAGCCACTTAAAGATTTCCACCCTGTAGGGTTCTATTTTTTTCCCCTTCAGTATTTTGTTGAGAAGCAGGCTTACCTCCTTTCTTATCTGTTGTTTGAGTATAACTTCTCCCTTTGGAACGAGCTCGAAGGCTGGCAGCTGTATCACTAGGAAGCCAGAATCTAAACTTAGCCTAGCATCTGAATCTCTCACAACACTTTCTTTTGCTAGTTATGAGATGAAAGGCTTTAGCTTGCACTGGCCAGGATATACTTTTCCTTTTAACTATTGCACATAACAATAACCCAGAAAATATATATTTCACTGTTGCTTACGGTAGTTAGACTTTATGTCAATTTGCACTTGTGGAAAGGTGTCCTGTCTGTCAGTTAGGTCACAGCCTGATGATGCTTCCTGGGCAGTGAGTGTGGCCTTGTGAATAAGAGATACCGGGGACCCCTCTGTGTCTATTACCATTCGCCTCCATCGGTGCTGTGTCTGCTTCATAGGGCAGCCGCATGTGGGCCATCCGACCCTGAGAGATATTGAACCCGGACACATTTCCATCAACCTTGGATCCCTGCAGCTTCACCCTCTGCATCACTGGCCTGCAGCTACTTGAGTCTGAAAACCCCAGCCAGCGTTGGATGTATGGATTTGACTTTGCATTGGATGCATGGACTTGAGTTTGGCTGGGCTGAGGAGCCTTCTTGTATAAAATTCCTTCTTCCATATATATGAGTGCCATTTGGTTTTATTTCTCCAGCCAGTCCAGTCTAGCACAATTTAGTAACAGGAGTGTAATCCAGAGAGAAAAATCATGAGGATGGAGAATGGAGGCTTGTCTGACCTCTATTTCATGGCGATTGAGGGGACTTGGCTTTTCCTTCTCTTTTGTGTAGCTGAAGATCAGATACAGCCCTGGGTTTACTCAGCTGCTTTCTGGAAAGGCTTGCAGAGTGAAACTTTTGAGTCTTAGAAGCCATTTTGGTTATTCATACCTGCAATGGATCAAAGGAATAGGTTGGATCTTAGACTCCACTCAGGGGAGAAATGTCATCTTTGAACTTCCATGAGGCCAAGATAACTTCCACAAAAACACTGACACAGGCCGGGCCCTGGCTGGGTCTGGGCAGCAGGACTGGAGGCCATATTGCACATGGATGAGATAGTCTAGATAAGAAGGGATTGAATTTGAATGTTTGAAAAAGGGATGCTTTATATGTTTAGCTGATTGTACTAGGTTTATATTGATTGGTCCCTTCTAGCTGATATTATAGACATAATGTGATAAAAAACGAATACTGATAATGATGATTAGAAAGAACTTGTAAATCCACTTTAACCTTTACAATTCAATTTGATAAAGGGAGAAGTTTTGAATTACCAGACAGGACAGGCTTTTGCTTTAAGCCAAGAGTGAAAAGGCCACACTGGTGGTCCACTGGTGAACATAACTGCCTTGCAAAAGCAAGAAGACTTAGAAAAGTCCTCCCTACATCCTGGGGGCCAGACATTTGCACTTAATAAAAGCATTTAACTATAGCTATTGGGAGACTACAAAAAAAGGCGACTGGATTTTTGACTCTTGATCAAGCAGTTTGCCTATCGATGCATCTAGGTTGGAAAAATCTTTGCCCATGACAGAATTCTCCCTTCTAGGAGTGAATGTTAAAGGGACACACTTGAATGGAAGCGGAGGAAAGCAGCAATAGAGAGAGAGGAGTTGAGTCTGGCCACTGATATCTGTGGCCCTGGTTCACAGGAACTAGAGAGCAGGCTGACTGATCTGGCCTGGACCTTGAGCCTATGTGGGAATCTGTGAAGGGGCCAGTGATCTGAAGTGGGGGGAGTTTGTGGGGGACACCTTAGTTCATGATGGTACCCACTGACCTAACTAGGAATGGCTATGACTGAGTTGACCAGAACTAGACGGGACTAAGAGGAAGATATTTGATCTGGCAAGCTGATACATAATGCTTCCCATCTTGCTGGATGGCCTGCTCTAGATTTGATGTTGGTTGTGGAAGCAGACAATGTTCAAGGTGGAATGATGTTTCTTCACATTACAGACCATGTTTGTCTTTACAGAGTAATGGGTGGATAGAAATAGGCAGTTTAGATATTGGACACCCAGAACAGGGGGAGATAAAAGCATGAAAGGGTAGGCTTATAAATTTTCAAGGATAGAGGAAGATGTTGATATAATCATAGGATTAAGATGTAGATCTTCACAAAGCTGCAATTGTAAGGCATAGAATATTTTTGTTTTGTTCATTTATGGAATTAAGATTTAGATGGGGCTGGCGTACATTCAGTTGTATACATTTTAGTTGTATCTTGTGAGGCACAAACATTATTTTATGATTGTCATTATTTGGTTGATTATATACTGTGTTAGTCTGGGAAGATTAGAGAAACAAATCCAGAGATGTACTGTATATACATGAGTATAAGCAACCTGATATACTATGTTAGTCTGGGTAGATTAGAGGAACAAATCCAGAGATTTACTGTATATACATGAGTATAAGCAACCTGATATACTGTGTTAGTCTGGGTAGATTGGAGGAACAAATCCAGAGATTTACTGTATATACATGAGTATAAGCAACCTGAATATCAGCTGAGGCACCTCGTTTTACCACAGAAACTGCATTAAAAATGTGCTGAAAGACTCGGCTTATACACGAGAACGTTATATCAAAATGTAGTTAAACATCAGTAAAACATCCCAGCCCAGTCCAGATCAAGTCCATGAGTTCAATATTAGCCCATAAATCTGATATTAGCCCATGAGTTCTTCTTGAGACTCACACAGCACATGCAATGATACCAAAGGCAGGAAGATCACAGGCCAGTGAGTAGGTTTTGTGGATCCAGTGGCAGTGGAAGCATCTCAACGCTGGCATGGGTCTCTACATGTCTCCTTCAGCTCTCTGAATGTCTCAACAGCAAGAAAGGGAAGGCAGAGAGACTGGCTCTGGCCTCCAGTACGCTATTTATCTCCGTTCCACCTCCACATGAGGGCATCAAGCTGTAACCTGATTGACAGGCTGGACTCCACCCCATTCACTCGAGTTGACAGGAGATTAAGTAACTGCCACATACACAGTTTCAGAGTTATGTAAAGGTGTCAAGTTGAAAAAGGGTAGTCTGTGATAGTCAGACTTTATGTCAACTTGCTCTTGTGGAGGGTTAGATTCCAAGCTGTGAATCAGGTTACCACCTGATGATGCCTCCTGGGAGGTAGACCTTTTATAAGAGAGACACTGGGAACCCTCCTACCCCTGCTCTTGCCCTTCACCTTCATCCTTGCTGGAACACTGTGTCTGCTCCCAGGAGTGGCCCATTTGGGCCAGCCAATCCTGAGAGCTGTCTGTATCTGCCATATTTCCCCCAACCTTAGATCCCCACAACTCTGCCCCACCAATCCTATGGTCTCCCTGCTTCCTGCTCCCTCATCTGGGTCATCAACCTGCAGCCACATGACTCTGACAGGGGCCAGGCAGCATCAAACTTAAGGACTCGAGTTGGACTTGGCTGGGATGACTTGTTAATATAAGTTCCTTCACATATATATGATATTGGTTTTGTTTTTCTGAGCCTAGCACAGTGTCCTTGTTGCTGCTGTGCATTTCTTTATGGAGCCAGTGAATAGCTTCTTAAAAGTGGGATATGCAATGTTGATAAGCAGTGCCCAGCGCTTTTATTATGGGTCCTATTATATGATGCAAGGTTGGAAAATTAACGAACACCTTTCTGGTGAAGTCAGTCCATACCACAGATGATCTCTAGAACCCTCTGAACTGTCCAGTCCCTACCGTTGAGTCACCTCATCACCTCCCCGAATTCATTATTTATGTTCCGGAGCACATAACAAAGACATTTACCTTCCAAAACATTTGAAAAGAAATGCTCTCTTACCTGAAAAGAGAAGATTCTTTGGGTAAAGTTAATATAAACCAAGACCTTTTCATTTTGCTTTACATTTCACTTTCTGTCCACAAATATTTTGTGAGCATACAGCTCAAATTGCATCTTGTGAGAGAGGCTTTATATGACTACTTAATTTTAAATAGTATCCTTGAACATTTTACTTGCCATTGCATTCCTTTTATTCTTTGTCATTATCCTATAATTCTTGGTTTTGCCCATATGTTCTTTCTCTACCCCAAGAAATAGAAACCTCCTAAGAGCAGAGATTGTTGTCTGTTTTGCTTCCTTACTCAGTTTCGAGCAAAGTATCAATCATATATTAGATCAGAACTGAATTTTTGTTGAACGAATGAATACTACAATATTAAAAGAAAAATGGTCTATACTTGTATTAGAGTTTTGTGTAAACTTTGCTTGGGCCAAAATTCTCAATGGATAAGTAGCTAAGACACAATAATTTAATATAAATTAATCACCACCACAATGAGATCTGCTATGAGCAGTCAATCAATTGAAAGGAAATTTCTTCAAGGATGTGACCAACTTCCAATGTAAGTAGATACAGTGTATTGTTTGCTTGCTTTTTGCTGGATCTAGATCTCTATCTGTCTAGTGAAC
>NW_022104341.1:48986501-48992939 GCF_000313985.2 Echinops telfairi
CTGGTTAGTAGCTGAGTTGTTTTACCATTTGAACAAATGAGAGACTCCATATAACATGTAACAGGTATTTAATGTATGTCATTTGTTTTCTACTTGTCATTTTAATGTGCAAAGCTTCTTGCATGGTTAGTGTGGCTTATGAAAACCTATTTTTGCATGGTATTTTTCCTACAAACATGAGAGGTCCTTCTGTTATAATGAGGGTTGTTATTATTTTAATTATTTTTACCAAGAAGGGTGTTGTGGAAATGAAGAAAGATAATTAGTAAGCACAGAGTCATACATGGACGTAATGGTGAATCTTGAAATAGCATCTATTTCTGTTCATCCACCCTGAAGCCATTCCAGGTCTCTAAACTTAAACTAGGTTCACTAAACTGGGTAACTGAACTTCAAGTAAGTTATTCAATATAAAAGACTCTTGGGAGTTTACAAATTTGGGGTGAAAACTACCAAAACATTTAACGAATTTACCCTTCTTTCTCCTACTTCTCCTCCACCCCCATCCTTCAGTTATTTTGTATTGGCTGAAAACAGTAGAAGCTCATGACTATATGACTTCATTACTTTTACAGAATACACGATAGTATACTTACTATAAATAATTCACACCATACTACACTTGTCAAAAGGAATGAACGAAGTATATATCATGGCACAGGAGCCTTGATTTTTATTGTTTTTGCTCACTTACTCACTAATTTTCTAACTCCAGCTCCCTGTCACTGTGAATTAGAGAGACTCTGCTGTATACAAATATTGTATTCTGGGTAATTAGATATTGGGATAGGAGCCTCTGTAAATTACTTTAACCGGTGTCAGTACTGAAGCAAATAAGAAGTTTTTAGTTCTGTTTCTAGTTTGGGTTATTTTCTGACCCTAAACAGCCTGACATAAAGGAGTGCTTTTCTTTGTCAAAGGCAGTCTTTTCAAATATAACTGCCAGACACACTATCGAGCTGTGTGTTCAATTCTAATTGGCTGAGATCTTTTCAATTCGGCAGTTTCATCTTTAATGCAATGGATGTAAGATTATGTGGAGGTCTTTTCAATGGGTTTTCCATACTGGTGATTAGGGTGGAGGATTTGAACATAAGCAGGCTGCTGGCTATTTCTTCTCACCAATTTAAATTGATTCACAGACATCCTTTGTACCCCAGGGAAAGGGCAGCACAAATCCAAGAGAGTGAGACAGCTACCACTACACTTTCAGATGAAATAGTAAAAACGAAGTGGGGTGGGGGGACTGGGGAGGGGAAACGCTGCAAATGCTGTAAAATTGGAGCTCTAGGCAGTCTAGCAGAGACATACTGAAATTTAACTGATAAAATTCTATATAGATCAAGATTATCAAGAAAATGATTTCCAGCTTGGACTTTGACTTCTTTAGGTTAAAACCATTATGTAAAGAGAGAGCAGTCTTCTCTGATTTCACTGGAAACCTTGGTGAGCAAAAAGTTGTTGTTATTTGTTTTGTTTTAAAGCATTTCCCCAAGAGAGTAGACAACTCTGCCTAAGCCGCACAGTACGTCTGCGTGTGTTACATCAGGATAGCTGAGAAGGGTCAGTTAAAATGTAGTTTGGATCAGGCGCAAAATTTGGTTCAGAACCATGGTCAAAGGAAGACAAAGTGCTCTTGAGAAAGATTACCCTCTACCCCGAAGACAGACTCAGACGAACAACTCAAACTGGGCACATCCCGATCTGGTCTTGGTCGAACACATGGGTCCTGGTTTTCAGGTTCCCCTCAGGTTTATCTCTGTAGGGAGAGGATAAAGTTCCTGGTGAAGCTAAGGACATCCTTACACTAACTCTATTCTAACAAGAGGGAACTCCAAGTGAAGTTTTTTTGATATAGTTTCTCAACTCCCTCTCCAAATTGCTCAATAGAACTCTTGCATACCGTATCCATGCATTTGGTGATTTCTTCTCTGAGGAAGAAAGGGAAACATTTCTTTACTCAGAACAGCGACTGTGCACTGTTGGCACTATTGTAACAAGGCCATTTCTATCCTCCCTGAACACATGAAAACAATGCAGCATTCCTCTAGCAAGGGAAAAGAGCAGCAATTTCATTTTGTTGGTGTGACTTGCTTTGCCCCAGAACATATGCAAAACATCCATCTGTCTCCTGGGTGCTAACATTCAATTTGTTAAAATTCATAGTAATAATGAAATGCAACACTGATGCCTAGCACATTAGTTGAGCAAATAAGGGTGACAAATGTGGCATATGTTGCAGAGACCAGTGGGCAAGACCTCTAAGCTAAAAGATTCTTCTTGTTGTCATTTAGGAAATCCTAGGAGCTTACACAATGATTCATTGTTTCATAAAGGATAAAATTCCACAAAATAAAAAGAAATAACAACAACAAAAAGAGTTTTCAACTATCACTCTCAATCAGCTAACTACTAACAAAGCCACCCTCGTGAATGTTAGCTGCAGAAGCTGTTCCTGAGCTGCCTTCCGGAAGACTGATGCTTTAGAAACTCTTGCTTTGAAACTCCAATTTCTTGAGTGATGCTGTCTCAGAATCACCTGAATAAATGCCATGTGTTGATAAGTAGAACTCCGAAGTCCTCCTGAGGCTTTAGGATAGACAAGATTTGATAATTAGATATAGAGCAACCTGTTTTATAATGTAAATGAAGAACACTTTTTTACCTTACAAAAGTGAATCCACATGTTTTTACAAAGGTATGTCCATGAATGCTAATATTAGCACTATTCTTAATAGCTCTAAATTGAAAACTATTCAATTGTCTATGAATAGTATACTTAATAAATAAATTGTGGCATCCTCACAAAACACTACGTAAAAATTAAACCATCTACATCTACCTGTAAAAATGTGGCTGAATCTCATAAATACTTGGACAAATGCAATGAACTCCTATACATACCACAGCAATCAGATACTGGAAAGCACAGCAAGAAGAAAAACTAACGTATGCCGCAAGAAGCTAGGGGTTCCCCTCTTGTGGTCTTTGTAAGAGAAAATAAGTGAAGCATCTGTACACCAGCAATGTTGAGTTTCTTCATCTGGAAGCCGAGGGTGTTCATTTTGTGAAAATCCATTGAATTGTACCCTGATAATATTGCAGATGTGAGTTCAAGTAAAGAAAAAGGACCATGAAATTTAAAAAGGCTTTTATCTAATTATGTTCACTTGTCTCTCTTAACATCTTTTAGAACTTGGTTTGGGGAAGGAAACCCGTGGGAGCCGTCTCTTCGTTTTGTGTCTTGACTGAAGTTTACCCTCCACAGAGACCTTTCTTATCCAAAACAAGGAAAGTCAAAACCTTTGCTCTCAGGCACAGTGTGTTTGAGAGTGAATTCCTACAACACCCCCAGCCACACCGGAAGGGGTAGTCTCAGCCCTGTTCTCAGGAACCTGTCTGGCTGTGCCTGTATTAGCAGCTGGGTGCCCTGGGCAGGAGGCATATCCCAACCATGGTGGTCCAAGAAGCCCAGACAGTCCTGTAAATTTTACTAACCTGCAATTCTTCATTATCTCCCTTTTCTCTATTGCCATAGCTGCCTGTGACAGTGATGATTGATTTTCCTGCTGCCAATCATGCTTTGAGAAGACTTTCTTTGTTTTCCTGGCTCACTAATTAGCCACATTCTCTGGAATTCCTTCTCTGGACTCCATTACCGCCTCATACTGGTGTTTTCCCTCATCCGCATGAGTTGTCTTTGTCTTATCTTTATCCTGTTGAAGACTTAATAAAGGGGTCTCTATAAAATCTATTTGGATTTGGGGTCTCTATAAAATCTAAAAGGGGGTCTCTATAAAATCTATTTGGGTTTGGGGTCTCTTTTCCTTTATACTCCTTGTCTGTATCCATACAACAGCTTCATGTTTCCACTCATCATGCCCAGCTTGCCCCTGACTTTCAAAGCCCACTTCACGCAGAAAACCTTTCAGACTAACTTGGAACATTGAGAAATCTTCCAGTTCACCACCTGAACCATTCCTTCTCAGTATACTTTTCTAGGATAAAGATTTTAAAGATTAAAAAATCCTTTAAATATAAAGGCTTAAAGATTAAAAATACTTCCTTATGTACTTTAAAAATTCCAAAAAAAAACCACACCCAATAATGTAAGCTTTAAATTTTAAACAAACCATTTCTTTAAAATCTGGCATATTTTATAGCATTTCTCCATGGTTTCAATAGCAATGTATATTCTTCCATGTAACATTAAAACATGATCTCTTTAAGAACACACATATGTGGGTTTATTTCACTGTTGAGACACAATATATATTAATGACAATCACATGATACCTATTTCTGTCTGTATTCTGTCACCTGCCCTGGTCTTTCTACTTTTTTCTCCCTTAAAATAAGTATTTTATTATCAGTCACCTTTACTTCAAAACTATTACTAGCACCTTTACTGTTACTGAAATAGCAATCACTGGATACTTATTGTGTGCCAGCCATTCTTCTGTGCAATTTGTACACATTATCTCATTAAATCTTTACAATCTTGTGAAGCAGAAGTTGTGAATATACTCATTTTTCAGATGAAGAGATTGAAGATTAGGGAGATTAAGTTACTTGCCCAAGGTCAAAGGCTGTATTCATGTCTTGATTTAAGCCCAGGTACTCTCACACCAGAACTTGAGTTTCTACTATTTGGCATTCAATTAAACACTAATTACTGGCTCTCATATTTTTCTAGAACAGATATCGTCAGGATAGTTAGGTCTGACTAATTTCCGTTTACTTCCTTGAATTTATTTTGTTTGTTTGTTAGTATTTTTCATTTGACCGTGCACCAAAATGGTCTTTTTTTTTTTTTTAAACCAAACTGCCATACACTCAATGCTGCCTCAAAGTGACCCTTTAGGTCAGAGTAGAATTGCCCCTGTGAGTCCCTGAGACGGCAACTCTTTACGGGAGTAGAAGACCCAATTTTTCTCCCAAGGAGCACCTGGTAGCTTTGAACTGCTGACCTTGCCACTTGCAGCCCAATGTGTAACCACTATACCACCAGGGCTTCCAAAATGGTCTTTATAAGAGAGAAAGTGTAGCTCAAACTCTACTGTAAGAAAAGCTAAGTGTTCTCTCATTATCAACTATCATTGTGTTGTCTCTTTAGCACCTAAAATTGAGATGGCCCATTCCAAGTCCAAAATAGAAATATAGAGAGTGCCTTCAACTCCTGTCCTACCAGGAGTGCCCTTCTCTGATGATGGTTTCTTGGATTCTTTGATCCAAGACCCCAGAGACTCACAAGCAATCTACCAAGGAAATAGGAGTATACAAATCATAGAAGCATAAGAATGATTGATGCATTGATGTAATCTATGCACACAGTTCAATGTATCACGACAGAGGGGCTATGATTAAAAATACACCTTTTTCGTAAGCCCACATCTAACAGGTCTGCTCATCTTTTTCACCACTAGACCTGCTGGGATCACTAGCTACCAGATTCATATCAGCTCCATTATCCAGTAAGACCTGAATCAGCGGATGTGACCGTGGTAACAAGCAGAATGTAGACCTACAATACAATGAAAGAATAAAAGAAGGACAAAGAGGAAAAATGAATTCCAATTTTCAAAGTACAGGCATGGCTACAGAATATTTTTGTTATCAGAGATATAAAGCGAGAACTAATTGCTTAGAAAAAGAAATAATTATATGATTTAGTGAATAGGATAATTTTCTTTCTGTTTATTAAAATATTATTTTCAGAATTGCACAAGTAATATGTGAATGTACATTCACTGTAAAAATATTTTAGCACTAGAAGAACATATAAAATAAAATTCTCACTTCATATAGCCTGGACCCTCTGCCCCTAAATAGGATAATATTTTAAGCAAAATAAGTAATCTACACAGACCAATCCTCTAAATAGACACTCATTTACATCAGTAAAAATTCTAGTATTTTTATATCCACAGTTAATATCAAGAGCAAATATTAGGACATCTACACAAGTAAAAGAACAAAAACTCCATACAAATATTTTCCTAAAGGATAGGTCAGTTTAATCAGTGTCCCTGGTGTGACTATAAAAGTAGTCAATTGATACTGATAATTTAAACCACTAATAAAAATGAATAAAAGTCATTCTGTTTTTTTTATTATAACTATTAGAATATTGAGTTATTAGATGGAAAAGCAAGGATGTTACTTTGAGGACTAAGGCATGCCTGATCCCAGCCTCATGTGCATATGACAGTTGGACATTGAATAATGAAGACCGAAGAAGAATTGATGTATTTGAATTGTGGTGCTGGTGAAGACTCTTTGCATTTAGTTTAATTATTCCTAAAATAAATGATTAAGGGTTCATGAGGGAGAGGGGAGTAGGGAGGGAGAGGGAGGGGAAAAAAGGAAAATGGGCTAATTCCAGGAACCCAAGAGGAAAGTGAATTTTGAGAATTATGAGGGCAACACATGTATAAG
>NW_022104341.1:48993564-48995540 GCF_000313985.2 Echinops telfairi
TTATGGAAGCCAAAGAAAACATAGAGAACTGTTCATTGTCAGCTCTTTCCAGCTGGGAGGTAATGTGGACCTGAGGGAGTGGGGAGGGAGGAGAATAATGAGGACCTAATGCCAGGGATTTAAGTGGAGAGAAAATGTTTTGAGAATGATGAGGGCAATGAATGTACAAGTGCGCTTTACACAATCGATGTGTGTATGGATTGTGATAAGAGTTGTATGAGACCCTAATAAAATGATTAAAATAATAATAATAACATAATTCAGGACACAGAGGAAAATTTTACTAGATTACTTAAAACTATCCATTTGAATTCTAATTTTTACTGTTCCCTGGAAACAGGAAGGTGCATAGATACAAAGAGGAGTGCGTGGGATAAGGCATGCCTCCACCACCCATTAATCAGTTGACTGACTGTGGTACCTGGGATGTGGCTGTGCTGCTAGAAACTAAGCCACTGGATCTCAAATAACAGTAAGATCACTCACACTGTACATGTTTTAATGTAGCCTCCGGTCTACGATAGACTAGGAGACAAGGCCTGGCAATCTGATTCTTTAAAGTAGCCCACGTTAGTTCTATGCCTTCTAACAGAGTATAGAGTTGGAAGATGTCCCCCCAGGTAGGAAGGCACTGAGAAAACACCATGGTCACAGCAGTGGACACAAGCACATCAGAAATTGTAGTGGTGACACAGAAGTGAGCAACTTTCCCTTTTGCTTTACACGGGGACGCCATTTGTTGAACCAACTCAACTGACAACCAATGACAAGGACAAACCTTCCCTAGTAATGACTACTGGCTCTTATTTTTGTTTTGTTTTTACTAGCAATTCTCATAATTTCCCCCACTATTTCTCCTGCTATATAGCCTTTTATTATCACTTGTTCACTAGTAATTACTTCCAACAACTTACAGGATATAAACATTTTGAATATACATACTGACAATACACACATACACACACCAAAAGCATTGCGACTAGGGTTCAGTTCATATTGCAACCAACGTCCTATGGAGGATTTGTAACCCCTGGAAAGAGACCCAGCACACTGCCTCCATTCATGTACTTCCCCATTCCTGGGAATTCACCCATCCCCAGGCCCCACTTGTTCCTCTGCTCAAGAGCAAGTCTGACCTAGAAAACCCACCTATTCGGCTTCACAGACAAAGTATTAAAACTACCCTGTCTGCCATTCAGGACCCAGATCTTCCGAACACTAGTTCCTCTGGATCACAGGCTAGTACATTTTGTCCTCTTTCAAGTCCTCCACGAGTGTTGCCTGGTCACCCCGGAGTCACGATTTTACTGTTAACAATGCCTGCTCGGGTTTAATCCAAATAAAATGTGCACAAACATGCCTGAGATCATCGGATGCCACAGGCAAGTTCTCTCAGCAATACAATTCTCTTGGTCTCATAAACAGAAAAACTCCAGTCAACATCGTGAGTGTCAAGAGGGTCTAATAAATTCAGGACAGAGAGGTCCACTCAGAAGGCTAGGGCTGCAGTCTTGGGGCCAAAAAGGTGTAATCTCTATCAAGATTTTCTCCCAGGGCCCGGGAAGATCACAAGGTTTTATTAAGAAGTTTCAAGAACATGGGAAAATATATTGGTGAGAAAACGTCCAGGAAATTATGCTGAGGACATCTTCCCTTCATGACAATGCACTTGCTAATTCTCTGAGGGTAGCAAACGCTGTCCTACGAGAATACTGTTGGGACTTAGTGTATTATTGTAATGGCTATCCTATCCATACTACATCCCTAATCGTGTCCCCTCAGACTTCTTTTGGTTTCCAATTCAAAGATCTTTTTTTTTAGAGGATGCAAAATTCAATATTTATTGTGCAAATTATGTTTCTGTTTTGCAACAATGAATGTGCTTCTAAATTCATCATCCAGGAAAGCAACAAAGGGTGATTATCAGAACATTCCACTTATATTTTATCAGAATATTTATATATCTCCATGTAAGG
>NW_022104341.1:48995908-48998523 GCF_000313985.2 Echinops telfairi
TGAGGATTCAGAAAGATCTGGGGAATTTTTCATTGTCTTTTAATGCCATTTTCCTATGAACTTTTTGAAAACACTATATATATATAAATATGCCAAAGGGACTTAAAATGTGTTCCCTTTCCATGTCCATTGAGTTTTAGGAACAAAAAGAAGTCTTAAAGGACAAGATAAGATCAACAGGCTGGCTGAAATTTTCAAAGGATCACCTGTATTTCCCTCTAAGAATAAGCATTGTTTGGTGAGAGAAAAAAAAAAAGCGTTGTTTGGTCCGTTGTTTGGTGAGAAAAAATTCCTTAACACAACTTTTGTGGAATTTGTTTTAAACCAATGCAGTTTTTCCCTTTCTTATAAAGCTTTCTTTAATAATCCCCCAGCGAATTCCACAAGAAAATTGAGATTGCCATGTTGGCATCCCAAAACAATCTACAAAACTTTCTGAGTGAACTGACTCTAGGTTTGAAGTTACTGGCCCAGTAGATCCTCAAGAAGTCCTTATTTTCATGGACTTTTTTTAAGGGAGCCCATTGAGACGAAGACAAATATATTACTTGTCTGCAGTTGTTCGCTGGTCACAGAAACATGCTAGCAGGTTGAGTAAATATACTAGTGAAATCCTCAATGTCAAATCTTCCTGATTTTAGACCATGCAGCATTCCATTATACTGTTATATAACTGCCTCGTCATTCTAAGTTAGTGCCGAAAAGTAAAGGCAACCCTGACAGAGCCCGGTGTCATCCTAACCCTTTAAAGAGCCATAACACTATCTTGAGGAACCCACATTCACTTTCTACCCAGGAAGCTGTCAAGGAGAAGTCCTAAAGAGACAGGGAAGGGCCAGTGGCCCCGAGCAATGTCCTTGGTGGCATGGAAAGGCAGGAAAGAGGACAGATTGATGAAGGAGGGACATACACACTGACTAGATGAATAGGCGGAGAACGAACATACACAAAGAATAGATAGATGAAGGAGAAAGGGTCAACTTAAGGAAGTTCTCCCCTCAAGACAAAGATTTTCAAATAAGAGAGCCATCTCCTTTGCACTCCCCAATTCTGGCTTGGTGGACCAGCAAATGACCCCTCTTGACTGTCTTTATTTATTATACTACCTTTGATAAAGGTTTTACGGAAACACTATTTATGTTTCTCTCATTTGTTCTATGAGCCGAACCATGGCCAACTCTGTCTACAAAAGCAAGTTCTGTATGGCTTTTCAGATTAGGTGGGACATAGCTTTGGTGGTGTGTCAAGCCTTTTTGCATCTCTTTTTTGTGTGCCTCCTATGACACATAAAATTCCATTTTTCTCAACAGTATAATTTTGTGGTAATTCTCCCGACGAAGTTCATGTACAGGTTCTGTGTAACAAAAATGAAATGCCTGGGCTTCTCATCCTGCACAATGATATTCATAGTTTGTTATGATCCACACAGGTGAGTGCCTTTGGATAGATGATAAAGCACATTAACTATCTTTCCGGCAAGCTCTGCTTTCAGTCAAGATCAATGTGATGTCAATAATGGTATGCCTCCTTCCATGTCTTCTTCTGATTTTAGCTTGCCAATATACTGCTGCAACCGATTTGGAATTATTTGCAATATTCGACTTGCATATTATATTATTAACTGATCTCCCCTTTCTATTGGGTTACCTTCCATTGGAATGGGCTCAGATATGACTATCTTTCCGTTGGTTGGCCATGTCTCCCAAACTTCGTGGCACAGATGTATGAGTGTTCCAGTGTACATCCACTCATTGTACCATCTCCACTAGTATGGAGTCCATTCTTGAAGTCTTGTTCCTCACTTGTGGTCACGTACGTCTTGACCCTATGCTACCTCTTGAAATGGCTGGATGGCAATCAATTCTTTTGGGCGTAGCTGTACTGCTGTCATTCCTATTCTCTTCTGATGCTTCCTAAAGCATTCAACATCTTTGCATAGAATCCTTCAATATTACAACTTGAGATTTGAATGTTTTTCTTGAGTTCTTTCATTTATACAGTTCTTTTGATACATAGCCACATATATTCACTGATAATAACAGATATGTATTGAGTACTTACTATGTGCAAATAAGTATGAAATTTACATAGCAGAAAAATTGCCAATGAATTCCTTGTTAGAGGGAAAGCTTCACAGTAAATACGTACTCAAATGACCAGAAATAAAAATATTAATGTTATTTCTAATAGCCATCAGCTTATCCATACTTTAACTCCATATGTGCTCTTGTATAGATAATCTTTTGAGGGCCGTAATCATCCTTTGGTTCCAATTAGTTCCATTTAATGTTCATGGAATAGTAAAATTATTAAAAATTAGCCTGAGGTGTTAGCCATCCCAGACCAGACCTGATATGGAAAAAGGATTCCAGGAATCCATATGTATCCATTCTCTCAACTGACCCTTTAGGTACACAGACCAATAGTCTATTTTCACGGAAAGCATGATCTGAAGGAGTGTTGAAATTATTCTGTTATTGAGTGTACAGGAAAATAATATTTTGGTTTTAGAACTTAAAGATAATGTAAAATGCACATGAAATGGAACTAGAGGCATGTTGCAACTCAATTATCTAGCAATGAGACACGTTGTTGTTGTTGTTGTCAGTCACCAT
>NW_022104341.1:48998988-49014105 GCF_000313985.2 Echinops telfairi
TCCTCAGAGTAACATCCTTCCTCTTCAATACTGTGAAGAGGTCTTGTGTAGCAGATTTACCTAATGCAAGAGAGATCTTTGGAGCTCTCGACTGTTGCTTCCATGAGCATTGATTGTAGATCCAAACAAGATAAAAGCCTTGACAATTTCAACCTCTTCTACATCTATCATGATGTTACTTATTGGTCCACTTGTGAGGATTTTGGTCTGCTTTACACAAAATTGTAATCCATAGGAAGGGCTGCAATCCTTGATCTTCATCAGCAAGTGCTCAATTTCTTCTAACTTTCAGCAAGCAAGGTTGTGTCATCTGCATACCGTGGGTTGTTAATAAGCCTTCCTCCAATCCTGACATCTTACTCTTCTGCCTGAACTCCAGCGTTTCTGATAATTTTCTCAGCATACAGATTGAACAAGTATGTGGGAGCATGGAACCCCGCCACACAGCTTTCCTCATTTTAAACCAGGCAGTTTCCCCTTGCTCTTTACATGCAACAGAGAAACTTTGGAAATTACTTACTCCCTTAACCTTAATTTTCTCACCTGAAAGAGTGGGTTAATAAATCCAAGGGACTTTCAAAGCATGCATGCAAAAATTCCATTATCCTCTAAATTTATTTTTTCACGAAGCCTTGTATAGCTTCAGCTTCACCCAGTGGTTATGTGGATTAAATGAAGTTATGGATGTAAATCATCTGCATAGAGCCAGTCTCAGTCTCATCTAACTCTTAGTTGATCTGCTTGGTTGTTAAGATATGCCTAGAAATTGATGTAAAATTAAACAGGTTGTTGCCTGATGTATATACACAAGCTTAATTTTACTTCAATATGTATAGCAGCTCTCCCAACTCTATTATTCATTGATCCATGTAAACAATAAATTAGCCCCCCAAAATACATTTTAAGAAGTGACAAACTAGCCTAGGAATCTGTAACGTAAAGGTTAATCAAGGCTTCTATATTCCTAGTTCTTGCCTTTATTTTGATAGCAAAACAGCAACCATCTGAAGAATTACATTGAGTGTTTAAATGCTATTTTCATCTTCTTTTGGGGCATCTTAAAGAGCTATGGTTCTGAGTTATTAGCAAACCCTGTTAGGGTGGAGAAGATGCAATATTTACAGTCCGTTCTTCTCCTTGAGCGTACCTTTTGTACGCAGACTGTTCAAGGCTGTCAGGTATCCCTAGAAAGGAGCGAATGTGCTCGTAGGTGTCTACGTGGCCACCTTGACTAGGCATTTACAGGCAGACAGATGGATTTCTTAGATAGGTAGACACATTTGCACATAAGGTTTAAATGGTGAGGAAAAAGTGTCACTTTTGATGCTGATGAGCTCTGGTAATGAGATTCTCGTCGGAGGAGGATTATGGGCACTGCCCCTTTTGGCACCTTTCCCCAGAGTGAAAAGGAATAGAAGCAATATGCTTACAGATGTTGATATGCCTGTTGCCGTGGCAACATCAGTCTCTGCCTTAATAGCTGCTGCCGAGAATGAAGCATCTGTCTCCTGCCCCATCTGTTGTACTGACTGCAGCATCTGCCTCTCCTTTTCCTCTGTGCATCAAGCTGGACTCCTTGTCCTCTGCCACCTTCTGCGATTGCTCTCTGATGGCAACAGTGGCCATTATTTGTTCTCGCTTTATGTACAAAATTTCAGACGCTGCAAGGGGCTGGCCAGGGCACTTAAATACTCTTTTACCTGTGAAAAGCTGTTTCACTGAAGATGTTTTCCTTAGTCATACTTTCTCTTCCTGCTGTTTGGATGATTTCTTTGGCAACTTTGCATTTGCCATTGTAGCATACCCTAGAGTTAAAGGAAGCACTTTGTTAATCATGAGGGTACACCTAGCACCTCTCGAGGACCTCTGGAATGGTAAAGCATGCTCACAGGTGCAAAGGTGTGTCTCCATAGATGTTAACAGCATGGGGCTGTACTTCGGAGTCACTTTGGAGCAGGTACTTCACTAAGTCATGGTGACCAAAGCGAGAGCAGAAATGAAGTGGGACATGGTCTTCATTGTCCTGAGCACTCACTGCCATCAAGAAGAGAGGAAAAGGCGTGTTATCTCAGAACCCCTGTCTGTCAGCCCTCATGGGTATAGTGCTGGGGCCATTGCTAAGTGCCTGAGAGACTCCTGGAAATTGCCAATTAATGATAATAATAAAAGAACTTAAGTGCAACTAATTTAAAATGTACTAATTCTAGTCTATTGCCTATTACCATGCTGAACAGGCTATCTTCCAGCTCCCACGCATTTTATAGAATGTGTCTAATGAAATTTACCTGGCACAGTGAACTACTAGAGGAAATTAATAAGCATACAAAAGGCAGCCTGATTTCCACTAGTATTTCCTTTCAAGCAGATCCCTGGTCCTTCCTTTGGGAGTTATTAAAAATAGATTCTGGCCAGAATGCTGTCCTGAGAGGATGAGAGTTAGCATCTACGTATTAAAACATGGTTAAGGAGGTTCTGATGTGCCTTTACATATGAACTACCTCACAATTATATACAGGCCAGCATGGTGTAATAAAACGAAAACATATTTTTTAAAGAATGAGGTAGACCTTAATGTGGTACCCCAGAAACGTCATTAAGTGACAGCAGAATCTGTCTCTCTGTGTTTTATTGACAATGCAAAGTTACTAGTTTATGAACATCCTAACAGATTATAGAAAACACTGAGAAGAATAGGAATACCAGAACACTTAATTATGCTCATGTGAGATCCATACATAGACAAGGAGACAGTTGTTGGGAAAGAATGACGGAGTTTGGCATGGGTTAAAAGCAAGGTAGACTATGTAACATGTAATTAAATGTTAATTCTGTTGTGAGTATTACTTTATTTCTTCTCCCAACTAGCCTTATAACACCTTCCTACATCTGGGAAATTATTCATATTTCAACTCCCTATGATAATTTACACCACCTACTAACACACAGTGTGAAAATCTGTTTTCCAAGACCCCCCTGGAATTGAGACACAGGATTAATAGATGGTTTCTGAAGCGCAGTGGAATTACCTTATTTATGGCTTTGAATCTCTGGGTTTACTATTCTGCCAAAAATGTTTGGCTAGCTGGGTTATAATCTTGAAAGGGGTTATTTAATTAGTATGCATACATTGTTGTTAGAACCACTCAATAAAATTAAGTGACCTGACAAGGGATTGGCCATTCTGCGGCCTTGCTGGGAGGGCCATCTCTTGAAATTGATAAGGACCCTGAATATGAACAGCCAACTTGACAGGTTATTTTAGAGCATTTAGGGAATTTTCTAAAAGAGTTAAAATTTTGGTTGAGAGCTGTAACATTGCTGATGGTGTGAGATCGAACGAGATGGTAATGCCAAACAGTAGCAGCATTTCTTGCGGAGGGAACCGCAAGACCACCAGAAAACTGCAGGGCGCTGTGCTGGCTCAGGGATGAGCATCTTTAGGTGGAAGCTTTCTGACAAGGCACGGTGCAACTAGGTACTTGCCAGCCGAGCGAAAAGAGCTGTGACAAGAGTCCAACCAGAGGAGAGGCCCGGCCAGACCCAGTTTCTGAGGCCCATCAGGCACAGCGGGGCTGAACAGCAGAGTAGAACTTCTGGAACCTCCCAGGCCTCCGAGTGGGTCAGAGAGCAGTGCAAAGTGCAGAACCGAACCCGCTGGCATGATGGAAAGGAGCGAAGCCTGCTGCTCTAGCGGAAAAGTGTCCTGACTGACGAACTGCATTCTGTCGCCTGAGTAGTATCCTGTTCCTTCCAAGTTGATCTTGATCCCAGGTTGTTAGCCTCTTACTAACGCTAAGGACAGTTAATGAGTTCTGCGAAGACGCTGAATTATCCAATTATCAAACCCAATCAGGGGAGGAAGAACACTGAGAGGCAGAAAACTAGTCGCCGTTGGAGACAGTGGTGCAGCCGTTTGGACAAGGTGACCGTCTGGGACATCTTGAACTTCTGGTTCATAGCAATCAGCTTTGTGCGGATTCTCATTATAGGAAGTGTGTGTTTTGTGGCCATATTCCAGTTTAGACCTGTTCTCATAGCACAATTATCACATGACCATTTTACTCTCCACAGTGCCCACTTTGGACACATCAATAAAACTCTTCCAAGCAACACGCCACCCCAGATTCTGACTTCAGAACGAAGGACACGCACAGAAGCAGGGCACCATCTGCTGGGAGGGTGGCGGTGGAGGCAATTGCTCCACCCAGTTTCCAGTGTGGTGGCAGGGCTAGCGATTCCAGGCACAGATTCATTTCCGGCCTCAGTGCTAGTGTCTGTCGGTGTGTGGACGCGACCCACATGTGTGTCTTCTCAGACCGCTTTAGGCAGGAGTTATCGGAAGTCAGTTCCTGTGGCTTGCAAACAACGACAACAACAAAATTACTGGTATGCACTTAGCTTTAGCAAGTATTATAGAGTCACTGTTATGAAAGCAAATATGTTAGGTGTTGGAAGTACTGTTTTCTTTCATTTATTGAGAGTTAATACAAGTTTATCATTCTGTAGTTCAATCACATCAAGCAGTCTTGTACAATTCCTACCACAATCCGATTCAAAGCAAACTTTACCTTCCTGGACTCCTGGACATCAGCTCCCTTTTACCACCCCTACCCCCACCATAAATCTCTGGCCCCCCAAAACCCTGATTCTACTTGCTGTCCTTATAGGTTCATCAATTCTGGGTTTCATAGACTGAAAAACAGGAAAACATGTAACATAAACTCAAGAAGGTAACCCCTTTGACATAACACATCTGAGAAAAACCCCAATATGAACAAAGGAAAACACAGCATATGTTGAAAATCAGATCGGGCCTAATGTGTATCAAAGGGGGAATTAACTGACAAGGTTTCAACTGTTCAAATCAGGCTTACCCTTTTGATCTTCTATGTCATCTCTCCAGTGCACTCAGTTTAGTACCCAGTTTCTTCCCGTCCTCTAGTATGGAGAGGCTTGGTTCCTAGGTAGCTCCCACAAATGTATCTTGGGCTCCCATTGTCATCCACAGCCTTCTGCCCACCAGAATCTCACAATTTAGACCCTGATACTAGTCCCTCCTTCAACTTCGGATTCTATGATTTACAGTCCTTTGCTCACTGATGTTGGTGTGCTTCTTCCAAGCAGACTTTGTTGATATCTCACTTAGAAGGCTGTTTGCTTGGAAACAAGCCATTGAGACCCCAGAAGTTATTTTATCTGATAGCCAGGCACCATCTATTTTCCTCACCACATTTTGCTATAGCACCCATACATTCTGTGTTCCCTTCCTGAGGGTAAGTACGGAGCAGGGCCATGATGTAAGAGCTAATTTTTCTTAAGTTGGAGTTAGGATTTAGTGCCAGCCCAGATGTATTGTTTGCTTATCAGTAATAATGGAGTAAATGCCTGGTTGTAGAAATACTGATGGGATTAAAGGAGATCATATGTAGGTAGCACCTAGCATGTATCCTGTATCATATTAGACATTTAATAAAAGTTACACTATCTTTCAATAACTTTCCTTCCTAGGAATATGCTGAGTTTGAAGACCAATCAGCTATCAATGAATACATTTTTTATACTTAAATAACTTACAGAGTCATTGAGTTGTGGACACTTACAGGACTGCAGTAATAATAATTGGACCCCCGGCCCAGTCTTAATTAAACTTTCACAACTAAAATTATGGTATCAACTTCTTCAAAATTATTTGATTAATTTGTGCATCTGTCAAAATATTTTATTTAAAATAAAAATAGCCCCTAACAAATTTAATTAATTCTCATTATTATATGTGTCTGTAGTACACATTCTCTTTAGAACCCAAAGATTGAAGGGAAAAAAAAGGAAAGGGCCTAGGGGGTGGAGAGTCATGAAGCCTGCATGGAAAAGGCAAGGAACACATACTTAATTTAAAAAATGGATTCTCCTCTATGTATGCATGGGATATGCATATGCAAATTATTATGAAAATATAGCAATATTCTTGTATTGGTATAATAATCACTTACTATTTAGTGAAGCCTGGTTTAGATCTTACACTGCTATGTTTTTGGAACACAATCATTCCCATTGTCCTACAAGATCTTAAGCCAATAGGAAATCATTAAGTTGGTCCCTGAGCCCCGCCTCCCAAGATTGTCATTGACAAATGAATCTTTGAATTTTTTTATTTATGAGTGGCTCAGACAGACACTTTTTCTTTCAAAGAATGCCTGTGGCTCTTTTGATGATCCTCCTTATAAAGATACTGTTCCTTTGTTCATATTCTGTTGGAAGTCGGGGAATGTCAATCCCAGGAGTCAATGTTGGAGAGCAGTCAGGAGGTCAGGGCATCTGGAGGATCACATAAGTGTTCTTGAGGTGCCAAAGGGACATTGTTAAGCAGAATGCAGTATAATCCTCCATTAATTCACCATTTACCTTTGGTCATCCTGGCTCCACCCAGCATTCTTCTTCTCTAGTTGAATCAATAAACTTCAAAGTCAATTATTTATTTGATAAATTACCTGTAGTACCCTAGAGATGCTTCCCATCAAAAAAAATGTAAATAACCAGAGAGCAAAACAGGGAGAAGGGGAGATCAGACAGCTTGATGTGCAGTCACCTGTTTTCTGCCTCAGTCTTTGTGATCAACTGGGCTTTGTTTCGAAGCAACTTGCAAAGGCACAAACAGTATACAGTATGTTCACTTTGTCACAGGGAAATGGAATGAATGGTAATCTATTGACTCTAACATATATTATATTGAGAAGTTTTAATTAAGGAGGGTTTCAGACAAAAGAATACATGTAAATAACTATTAGAAAATATTACCACATTTTATGCAAAGAATGCATATATTAAATGGTTTCTTGCAAGCCATGAAAGCCCCATAGACTTTCGTTTTCTCTGAATAAGCACTGTACACATTCCGTGCACATGCACATTCCATGCACAGGCATAGTATATGTTTTGAAAATATAGTACTGCTTAATCCACTGCATAAAAGGGAGCAGGTGCACAGTAATGTTTTTAGAAAGAAAGATTATATAGATGGATGGATGTTTCTGCTTTCTTATTTCTCTTTATAGACCTTTAATATAAAATAAAATTCTACAGATTAGCCTAACAATGTCAGAAGATCCCAGAGGCTCTTTAAAAGAACTCCCAAATGTGCTCTGAATAAACTTTCAATAAAAAATCTGTGTAATAGCTCCAATAAGCTATACTTTTACAAAGTAGAACACTTCATTTTAGTGGACAGGTCTTAAGAATTTTTGCAACGTTTTGTAGTCTCCGTTTCCACGTTGAAGGCTTCTGTTGAAATAGTGATCGCACTTAACATTTAGAAGATAAAAATTATTAAATCTGAATGTACAAGTTCTATTTCCTTCTTTATTAAAGTGAGAAAGTCTGAGGACTGCATCACTAGTTTCTTCTTGGAGAGTGCAGTGAGAGGTTGACCTTTCACTCTCTCTCCACATCCAGTCCCCTTTGCCTCCCCATCACCCTAGGAGGAACAGGAAGAAGACCAGAGCCGGAGATCATACATGACTGAGTAGGTCAAGCTTTCCGAACATGTGAGCTGACGTGGCTATTTTCAGAACTACGTTCGCCTAATTTTGTCACCTGAATTTATTTTCACTTGTGACATTCTGTTACCATGGAAATATACTGTAAACACCAGATTTCCAATTGTGCTGCTTTCAGGGTCATTTACTTACTCTTCCTATATGTTCATTTACCACAGGCAAAGTCCAGAACTGAATTAAATCACTCGGAAGCTTAGCTACAGTTCAGAATAAATGAACTGACAGTAAGTCCTGTGTTATGTCCAGCAGGAGAGCTACTTGTCCATTCTCTGCAATTGGCTGGTGTAAAACTATAAAGAAGCTTGAATATCAAGTTTGTATGAGGAAGAAATAAAAAGGCTTAACACTCTGAGTCACACTGTCTTTTGATTTTTTTAAGTGACTGAGTAGGAGGTATGTCGTACTTTGTGTGAGTCAGAAAGAAGACGCTAAAATTATGTCATATGGCGCTAGAATGTAAGGAATATATGGGTGCAGTACACACTTCAATGCCTTTTCACAAGAGCCCTTTGATCCTGGAGACATGCTGATCATAAATGACACTCATTTTGACACCGCTGCGCTTTGGAATTTTGGAGCAAAAAAAAAAAAAAGCTGAGTTGGCATCGATAATAAAAGGAAAAGGTGATGAGGTTACTGACCCCCCGGAAGAGCAAGGCAGTTTCAAAAACATAATTCTGTGTTCAGTGAGTCACACAGGTGCACCTCTGCCTATCTAAACGGACTGAATGAAAGAGACGGCCCAGACAAGGTCCAAAGGACAGTGATCTCTCTGTACATCCCGCAACTCAGGGTGCTGATAAGAATGCCACAAAGAAGGCACCTGTGTTACTGCACACAGGCTCCTAGAAAACCACACAAACCGTGTTCTTCGATTTATAAAAAAATAACAAGGAAACCCTCCTAGCCTCTCATGGCCATTGTCTCTAGGACCAATAGTGTCTTTGTGATGAGGAGATAAAACAATCATTAGTTTCATTACCTGAAATCCAGTCGGAATTTTGGACCAAGGAACTGACAGTTTTAGAGGTTCTGACAATCTTGTCCTTTGGAAATGCGCATCGTTCCTGCTGCAAAGGCCAACAGCTCTTACCAAGGGGCTTTTAATTAGGTCTCCTGGGGGGTCAATGAAGGATGTGGGATGTGCCTGAGAGAATTTAATGGCAAGCTGGAGCGCTGAGTGAATTCATGTCAAAAACCAGTTTGTGAGGAAATGAGAGAGAAAGAAAGAGAAAGGAAGAAAATCTTTTCAGACTCTACTTATTATCAATATTGAAAAGTTACTTTTATAATTGGTGAAACAAGAAACTTTGGGGAAATTCTTTTCTTTTCATTACTTCTAAAATCCTTCTCTGTCCTCTAAAGTCTGCATTTTCTCCCAATGTGGTCACAACGCTGTTGTTCCATTAAAAGTAATAGAAATAGGATATCTAATGTTAGCGAAGATATTTTATTCCATTAAAAGCAATAGAAATATGATACCTAATGTTAGTGGATATGAGGAGCAACTGGAACTCTCTGATCTTGCTGGGGGGAGTTATAAATAGCACAGCTGGCTGATAAGTCAATTTGGCAAATTTCTAAAATGTAAATATTTGGAAATCCTTTAACCCAGCCATCTTACTTCTAGATATACATATGTATATGAGAATAACGCATACACATCCCCCAATTTGGTGAAGCCTATTTAATCCATAACAAACATTAGAAACACTCAAATACCCATTAAAGGAGAACAGATACAAACATATCAAGTCCATCTTCGGCAATAAAAAAACAAGCTATGATACACGCAATGACATGACATGGATACACATGGATACACATTTGGCTGAAGAAAAGAAACCAATCGCAAACATTATACAACGTTTTCCATAAACAAATATATGCATTTCAGGAGACTGTATCATTAAATTATAGCAAGAAAAGTCTGAGTATTGATGAACGTTGGTGCTGAAGGGGCTTTGGAGAGCAGACATACCATAATTGAACTTTTCAGGGCCTCTTCTATATTCATGGGCCTATTCTATATCTTGATCTGCAAATTATTTCTATCTTACATAAGTAAATGCGCAAGCTCTACATTTACAATTTTAGAGTTTTATTCTATGTAAATCTCATCTCAGTTAAAGAAAAATCAGTGAACAAAACCAAATAGTAATCATTTATATTGGAAACCTCTCATTTTCATTTGAACACCTGATATATTCAGAATTGAGTTAAAACATGTAAAGATAGAATTCACATATGTCTTTACTAAGTATCTACAAATAACAAATTATGACGTGGACAGTAAAACAGTAGATGTATATAGGATTAGCCAAAGATTGAATACAAAGCTTCAGTAACTAACGAAAGTAGAAATAAAAATAATAGTGTTAGTAAGAGATAGCAGAGGTCTGCTAAAAATATCATCTCACCATCTGCTTTGCTGCTTTCTTCCATCAAGAGTTTTGTGATGTTAAAGATGCCTTTAGCAGATGCCAGGTGGAGGGGCTGATCTCCAACTTCACCACTTACATTTACATCAGCACCAAACTTCAAAAGGAGGCGTGGGACCTGAGGAAGCCATGCGTTTGAAATTGATATCAAAAATTGGAAAAGGGCTAAAATTGATATCAAAAGTTACAAAAAGCTTTCAGCAATATAAAAGAAGCTATGTCATCAAGACTCTCTAGGAGGTTATTCTCACCGACGAATAACAGAATAGCTCAACTGGTCTAAGCAGTTTAAAAAAATGGTCTCTGAGCAAAACCCCCCAAAGCAGGGCACTCCAGGGTTAGTTAAGCAACTCACTGTCAGGATCGTGTCAAAGTTAGGGTACTTTCATCCTTGTTTTCTGTCACACTCGGTGGGCATGTGCACGGGAGGAGTTGCAATAGCTGCAGAAGGACACACCAAATTCTCCGCAGGAACACAGAAGACCACCTTTTCTGTTAGAAACAGGGAGCCTCTTTTTTTAAAAAAGATCTTGGAATCCCTTGCTAATTCTGCTTCTGAAGGCATCCCCCGTATCTCCCTGCCATGGCCATCATCAGCTGCCTTTTCCTCAGTCATTTACTGGCAAAAGGATAAGATTTCTTCTGAGTGGCCCAGGCTGACTTTGATGTGAGGTTTCCCTGAGGAGAGACATAACTTATCTAAGTCTAAACAACTAGAGAGTGAGTAGATGCACAAATCATGAGTCTACGAGCAAGGAAAATCATGTGGTCTGAGGAGGCAGTAGTTGAAATAATGATTTTGCACAAGCAATCAATAGTGTCTTCTACTAATCTCATAATGTACAGGATTTTTTTTTTCTGTTGAGAAGCTACATGGTATCCTGATCGAGAGATTAAAGTCAACATTAAAACAAACTTGTTTGAATCTTGTGGGGGGCATTGAGAAAGTTAGTTTCTTTTTTAAAATAAAATAATCTTCTAAAGGCACCTTGGTGGTGTAGTTGTTTTGTGTGGGGCTGCAAACTACAGTTAGCTAACTGAGGTTAGCAGATCAAAGCCACCAGCAGCTCTGCGGGAGAAAGATGGGGCTTTCTTCTCCTGTAAAGAGTTAATTGTCTCAGAAACCCATGGGGTAATATTGTCCTGTCCTACAGGGTCACCATGAGTCTGAATCAACTCGATTTGTTTTTTATGGTTGTTTGGACCTATTTCTTCATCTATAAAATGGCAATAATAGACTTACCTTATGGGTTGTTAGGAGAATCAAATGAGATAATTTGCTTAATATATAATCCTCAATTGACAATACATAATATAGAACCACTGATTGACATCCACAATCTATGTGCTGTGAATGTGTTTTTATTTTTATTAGTGAACTAAGCTAGGATCACTTATTCTCCTGTTTCAGAGTTATCGTGAAGATTGGTAAAAGATGAAGGAGCATTGAAGGAGCTTCATATATATGCTTTTGAAAACCTATTTTTGCCATTTTAAGATGTCCATTGTCATCTCACTTACTAAATTCCATAATACAGGTTCTCATCACACACAAACAATCCTCTCTAAAGCATTCCACCATCTTCTAACAACTTCTCAAAGTCTCCTTCTGGCCAGAGCCAGCAGAGGTTTGCTTGATTCTTAGTTTCCCTGACAGCGCACCAGTAGGCCATCGCTGCTCCTACTGCTGGCGGAGCTCTGGGTCTTTCTCTGGATGTCGGAGTGAATAGGAGGAAGCCCCGGGAGCCCTCAGCATCTTCCTCCATTAGCTGCACTCCATAGCCAAAGGGGCAGAGAGGGCAAAGTGATGAAGCTCTGTCTGAGGACCCTTCTGGTGTTGTTTCATGTAATTTCTTGCATGCCTTTAGATCATTTACATATCCACTCTGTTACTTTAAAAGTAATTTGTCTAAGCCTAACTTATCTCCCCTAAGAATTTCAGAACTTACCTTAGTGGTGGCGAGAAGTAAAATAGAATGCTTCGGTGCCATTAAAATAACAGAGAAGCACTCCCTAATAATCCTGACCATTGACTTGCTAGCACAAAAGAGATTTAAGCTCTAAAATAATTTTGACTTTCTATGTAGCAGCAAATAAACGTGTTTTGAGAAGAAATTCCTCAACAACACAGGGCACATTTGGTAGAAATCTTAGGTAAAATATTCAATGGGTGCGATAAGAAGAAACAAATTTCCTACTGAATATATGTGTGTGTATATACATATATACATCCACACATATATTCAGTAGGAAATTATATATATATATATAATCTCATAAATATATGAGAGAGAACAAGGGGACTCAATCAGCCTTATTAGTAGTTCTATGGCCTTGAGTAAACTATTTGACCTTAAAATATCTCGGTTTCTTTGCAGACAAAATGGAAATAACATATTTCCATATCTCATATAGTTGTGTGATTGAGTTAGTTAATTGTGCCAGCCTGGCCGATAATCACATGTGGTGCTGGTTGAAAGGCGGAGGGATAAATGGGTGGTGAAGCCTCGCCTTTCTAGTTCTCGGGTCTCTTGTTTTGTGATGGTTGCATCGGGTGCAGCTGCCTTAGCAGCTCCCTGCTTCAGCTTGCAAGATTGACTTCCTACAAGACATCCCCAAGGAGAAGCCGCATGGATCTATCCCGATGCAGCCCTGGGTGCTGGAGCAGCCGTGTGGAGACCCCTGCTAGTGCTGAGATGCTTGTTCGTTCACTGACTCAGCTTTCCTGCTACAGTCGGCATTATTGCGTCTGTTTTGTGAGGTGAAGGACTTTGTGGACTGGTGTTGGGTATGGGTTAATGTTGGACTTGTGGGCTTGGGCAGCATTGGGTTGGGATGTTTTCATGATGCACATTTTCTTTGCATAAAACTCTCTCTTATACGTGAGTTGCTGTGGATTTGCTTCCCCAAAGTACCTAGAGTAATACAGTGATTAAATAGATTCCTACATGCAAAGCCTTTGCAAAGTGATGCCAATAAATGCTCGCAGACGGTGAGCGCCTTCGTGGAGTGAGTGTGTGCTTCACGCCTGTGTGGCCTCAGAGGCAGACCGAGACTGAATTCAGGAGAAATCAGAAGAGCAGAAGGCTAAGAACCTTGCACTCCTAAGTAGATATTTCCACTCACACAGAGACTCCATAAATTCTGTGTCTACAACTTTACAATGGACAGTTTTAAACTATCTCAGAAATCGATCGTCTATTAAGCCCTATTATTACATACCTAGGAAATATTCCACTTGGAACAAACATCTACTCTTCTACTTAAAAACAAATAAATAAACAAGTGGCCTGAAACATGGTGCATTAGGCACATTTATCTATCGAGTGTACCAACTCCTTGTCAGCACATTTTTGCAAATGACAAGAGCATCCATAAATTGCTTATGTGCTGCCTTTGCACACAGAAAGTGAGTCCCTTATCATAAAAGGGCCATCCACATTTTAGCATAATTTTATAATTCTGTGGCTATATATTCAGGAAAAAGTAAACAAACTTAATTTTCCTCCCTACATCCATAGAGCCGCTACATTTATGCTGGGTGATGAGGTTAATCGCCAAAGAGGCTGGCTCTATAAATAAACATGCATTTTATACTCCTATATCCCATCTGCACCTGAGTCCCAAAAGCATGGAGTTTTTCTATCACTGGGATGCTGTACTTTCAAAAGCATTTGAGTGCCCAGCTATCCAGCGCACTGCAGTGCACTCTGAGCAGCACATCAATGAAACGAGAAATCTTCTCTAGCTATAGGTCACGCTTCGCAGATCTGAGAGTGTCTAAGCATATGCCAGCGAGCAGAGAAATAAAAGCACCAGGACTAGAGCAGCACAGAGATGCAGCTCAGTTTGATTTTTCAAGTTGAAATCCTCTGGCTATCTAGTGAGTGACATGACCTCCAGGAAGGCACCACAGTATCATTTACTCCCTAATTGAGTACGCCTAGGGGATGAAGTGAAGGAGAGGGACCACGGACTGCTCTGAGTCCAAATGACGTGATGACAACATTTTGTTAAATGGCTTACTTGTCCAACTACATTAATTTCTCTACTTATTTTGGGTTTATTTTTCTCCACCACTCATCTGTCAATTTCTTGCATTGTGATTGCTTATGTATTGCTATGATATTGGAAGCTACTGGACTGATATTTCAAATACCATATTATCATGTGTAGTGAAGTAGATGAGAAACAATAATGAGGAAACCATTCATGATATGGATTTATACAATAGCCACAACAATAGACTCTAACATACCAATGATCATGAAGAAGGGGTGGATGTGGGGAGAGTTTCATATATATATGAAATATATATATATAAATTTCCAATTTCCCATAAATTGGAGCTAGTTTTATGGTAATCAACAAAAATATATTGCCTCAGTTATAGCTGTTTAAAAGTAGCTAAAAAATTGGACAACAACTATCGGCTGGAAGATAAACAAGTGGCCATCTAACTGAGAAACAACAAAACCCACATGAAAGAAGCACACCAGCCTGAGCGATTACAAGGTGTTAAAGGACCAGGTATCAGGCATCAAAGACCAAAAAAATCATATCATTGTGAATGAGGGGAGTGTGGAGTGTGGACCCAGGGCCTATCTATAGGCAACTGGACATCCCTGTGCTTAGAAGGGCTGCAGGGAGGAGACGAGACAGTCAGGCACAGTGTAGCAATGATGAAGCATATGCATTTCCTCTAGTTTCTAAATGCTTCCTCCTTCCCCCTTTCCCCGTCCCGCACTATCATGATACCAATTCTACCTTACAAATCCGGCTGGACCAGAGGATGTACACTGGAACAGATAGGAACTGGAAACACAGTGAATCCAGGACAGATGAACCTCTCAGGACCAGTGGTGAGAGTGGTGATACCGGGAGGGTGGAGGGAAGGTGAGGGAGAAAGGGGGAACAGATGACAAGGATCTACATATAACCTCCTCCGTCGGGGATGAACAATGAAGAAGTGGGTGAAGGGAGACACCGGACGGTGTAAGATATGACAAAATCTGTACCAGTGTACCTCCCCTGGTCCAGCCAGACCTGCAAGATCGAATTTGAGGGTACAGGGAGTCCAGGATGGATGGGCCCTGTGGGACCGGTGGTGTGGGTGGCAGAAC
>NW_022104341.1:49014832-49032365 GCF_000313985.2 Echinops telfairi
GGGGGAAATGAGGAGCTGATATCAAGGGCTCAAGTAGAAAGCAAATGTTTTGAGAATGATGATGGCAACAAATGTACAAATGTGCTTGACACAAAGGATGTATGTATGTATTGTGATAAGAGTTGCATGAGCCCCCAATAAAATTATTTTTTAAAAATCCTTTGGGATGCACTTTTTCAGCAAAAAAATAAATGATGAAGTTGAATTTAAAAAAAAGTCCTATGATAAGTTAAGGTTGAAAAACAGTGCACTTTGAAGTTGAAAATTCCTGATTTTGAATATTGCCCGAGTCATGTAGACAAATTACCTGCGTTACATTATTTTTGTCACAGATCGAAAAGGAATAAGATGAGGCTCTGATACTTCAAAATGAACATAGGCTTTCTGAAGACTTTTGCAAATTGCTGGCACATACGCCAGTTCTTTAATGAGTAGTTGTGTAACCTTCATATGCTTTCTACTTGGTCTGAGATTCATGTGTATAATTGGTAAGATGGAGCTGATAGAAGCTAGAATTATGGAAAAATTAAGGGACAAAATCACATTGAAGTTTTAACTTCAGTGCCTGCTTGAACTTACATATGAACAATTGCTGGTCTTTTTCACACTCAGCCCCTGGTCTCACTTTGGCTGATACTATGAAGCTTCTCCCTGGTCTCCTCTCACAGATGTCCTTGATTAGATTTCTGTGGACTCTCTCTGGAGAAATTTATGTGTATAGTTGATGTTTGTGTTGTTGAAAGAAGTTATATCTATAATTCTATAATGCCGTCTTCAGCTTCATTCCTATAAGGAAGGTCACATTTTCCAGCGATTGTTCCTTAAAAAGAATTATTCAAAATTTACATTTCAAGAAATAGCATATTATCAAGAACCAATGGTACTGAAGGAGAAGTCCAAGCTGTGCCGAAGGCAGTCCTGAAAAGCAAGGCTCTAGGGATTGACAGAAGACCATTTGAAATGTTTGAATATTCTATCCAAGCTATCTGGAAGCCAGCTACCTGGGCAACTGATTGGAAGAGATTCATATTTGTACATATTTCAAAGAAATGGATCCCATAGAATTCTGAACATTCCAAAAATAACATTAATATCACATGCAAATACAATTTTGCTCAGGATTATTCAAAAAAGGTGCATAGTATATTGACAGGGAGTTGCCAGAAATTCATGCCAGACTCAGAAGAGAACATTGAACAATGGGTATTATTGCCGACATCGATAGATCTTGGTTTAAAGGAAAGAATATAATGATGTAAAATCAGGAAATGTCTGAATTAGGATTTCACCATAATTACTCAATCTGTGTGCAAGCCCAATAATCAGAGAAGCTGAATTATATTAAGAAGATATAGGCTTCAGGATTTGAGGAAAGTCTATTAACAAACTGTGATATGCAGATGCCACAATCTTGCTTGCTGGAAGTAAGGAGGGCTGGAAACACTTGCTGATTAAGATTCAGAAATGCAGCTTTCAATACTAATTGAAACTCTACACGAAAATCCTCACAACTGATAGGGAGCATCATGATAAATGGAGAAAAGATGGAAACTGTGAAGGATTTTATCTTGCTTAGTTCTATAATTGATGCTTATGGAAACAGCAGTCAAGGAATCAAAACACCCATGGCATTGTGTAAATCTGCTGCACAAGATCTCTTTGAAGTCTTGAAGAACAAGGATTTCACTATGAGGATTAAGTGGTGCCTGATATAAGCCATATTTTCAATCACCTCATAAGCATGTGAAAGTTGGACATTGAATAAGAAGAACAACGAACAATCAATGCATTTGGATTGTGTTGCTGGCAAACAATATTGAAAGTAATTTGGACTGCCAAAAGAACAAACATTTGTTTGGGAAGAAGCACAACCAGGATGCTCAGTAGAAGTAAAGATACTTTGTCTTGCATACTTTGGACATATTATCAGGAGAGACCAGTCTTTGGGAAGGGACATCATGTTTGGTTCAGTAGGACAGGCACAAAGAGGCAGACCTCCGAGGAGACGGATTGACACAGGCTGCAGCAATGGGCTCAAACATAACAACGATTGTGAGGTCGGTGCTTAGTTCTGCTGCACATGGAGTTGCTATGAGTCAGAACCAACCCAATGACTCCTAGCAACAACAAGAACATCCCATCAAAGCACATTTGCTATTATGTATCTAGGTTATTTGACATTTATTTGTGTCCTCTTGCCACTGTCACATGTCATCACAAACTCAGTGCTTAAAATAACACAAATTTATTCTCTTACAGTTCTGAAGGTCAAAGGGAAAAATCAAGGTGCTGTCAAGAACATATTGAGGTTTCCATTACTGTTCTCGTTACAGTTTCTGTACTGTCTGCAGTTATTCATTTCTGGCCTCTCCTATGGTCACTCCAACTTCTTGCTTCCATACGGACTCCTCTTACTACTTTGATTTGCTCCCTCCCTCTTACAAGACTGTGATGACAAAGCCCAGGATAATCTCCCCATTTCAAGCATTAATCTAATCTTGTTTGTAAAATCTCTTTTACCATAGAAGGCAACATTCACCAAAGCCAGGGATTAGCATATGAACACTTTTCAGGGGCTGTTATTCAGCCTACTACATCCCTTGACAGTGGAAACAGGAAACAAAGCTTCTGAATGGCACTTTTCTCCCCCAGGAACTGTTGCTAGGGACTTTATGACTTGTTTTATTGTTTGCGCTAGCGTCATCACACAGACACTTATTGAGTATTTGACAAATACTTTGAAGTATTATCTTATCATAGCAGCAAATAGATAAAGTAAATACTATTAATATTTCCGAGCTTTATAGATTAAGAAACTGAAGATCTGAGAAACTATATAGCAGATAGTCATAAAGCTGGACATCTTCACATTGAGGCTCACCAGGTCCTGTGGTCACACACCAATGGACTCTACTGACTCCCTTGCATAGTAACCTCTCAGTAAAACATGATTAATATGGTAGCTAAACTATTTCTATGGACCTACAAACTCTTGAAAGTCAAGACTGATGAGAATTTAGGAAAGCATAAGGATGTCTTAACTGTGTTTTATTTGAAGTTAGAACAGTTTTAACAAAAGCCTAGAACATTGGAGCAGACTCCTAACCTTCAAGAATCCATCTGTCTGACTTTCCTGTTTGTGGCCATAGTACGCTGCAATGTGCAGTGGGGTTAAAAAACGGCATCTTGACCATTGACGTTAGCTCCATGTTGCAGCAGCACATCAGCAGCCTCGATAAGAAAGCGACATCAATTAGGAGAGTCCTTTGGTAAACCATAAAATGTCATAATACTATCGCCACACACAAGTATTCTTCAAGAATCATCATCCTGAATTACAACTTCCTTCTACCCTTCTTCAAAAACTCCTCCAATGGCTTGTTCTTACCAAGGAAATAAAACCCAGACTCTTACCCTGGCTCTATCCTTTCTAATGTTTTTTCTTATTCTTTTCCTTTGTAATCCCAATTTCCCAGTCAATCCAAATTGCATCTCAATTCCTGCTCCTTTCAATCTGTTAACGCTATTTTCTCTGTCACAAATCCCTTTCTGCCCACTCTACAGATTTTCAAATGATTCGCTTTCTATATTCTTCAGGAAATTCTTATTTATTTGCCCATATTACCAGCCACTGGCTGGAGTTAATTCTTCGCTTCTCTTAAGTTTCATACAATTTTTTTTCACATTGCTTAACATGTTTTCTTACTTCTAAATGTGTTTACACGTTTCTACCCTCCCCCATCCACCTGCTAAGGAAAAAAAAAAAGTTAAATGCAGTAACAGATCCATCTTTATAATACCAGCTTAACAGGTGGCTTTGTAAATAATCTTCATTGAATAAGATTCACTGAACAAATTAAGGAACAAATAAATGAATAGATGAAATAAAAACACTAAAAGTAATTTTTAGGCAATTATCTTCATGAAAAAGCCACAGATTGCCACACAGTTTTATCAGTTTTCTGTTCCTCTCAGTAACCCATCCCCAAGTCTCTTAAAACAATTTTTATTGTACATTTTTATTTTGAATGTTTAGGAAACAAATTGATTTTACATTCAACAGTTCATACGCAATTTGTCTCATGTCATTGGTTCCAATCCCAATAACGTTGTTGTTAGCTGCGATCAAGTCAGTTCCAACCCACAGCTACCTTCTGCACAACAGAAGGGAACACGGCCCAGTCCTGCACGTCCTCCCCACTGTTCCTGTGCTTGGCCCATTGTTGCAGCCACTGTGTCAGTTCCTCTCCGTCGGGGCCGTCCTCTTTCCGCCATCCCTCTGATTTACCAAGCACAATGTCCTTCTCCAGGGACTGGTCTCTCCTGACAGCGTGTCCGAATTACGTAAGATCAAGTCTCAGCATCCATGCCTCTAAGGAGCACTCGGAAACATACTTCTTCCAAGACGTTTTGTTTGTACTTTGAGCGGTCCCTGGGGCTTTTAATATTGCTCGCCAGCACCAAACTCAAGTGCACCTATTCTTCTTCCGCCTTCCTTATAGCATGTCAAATTTTCACATGCCTATGAGACCATGGAAAATACCATGGCTTTGCTCAGACACACCTTAGTCCTCAAAGGAACATCCTTGCTCTTCAATACTCTGAAGTATTCAGATACTTGTGCAGCAAATTTGCACAACAAACACTAATTGTCTTTTTGATTTACACAACATTAATTGATTTGCACAACAAACACTAATTGTCTTTTTGATTTACACAACACTAATTGATTTACACACATTAATTGATCTAATACTTGTGCAGCAGATTTACACAACACCCATTGTCTTTTGATCTCTTTTGACTTCTTGATGCCTTTTGACTTCTGCTTATGAGCATAGATTGTGGATCTCAGCAAGACACTAAGCTTGGGGTCAATCTTTTCTCCATTTATCAGGAGGTTCTGTATTGGTCCAGTGGTGAGGGTTTTGTTCTTCTTCACAACGAGTTACATACATACTAACGGCTGCACTCCTTGATCTTCGTTGGCAGGTGTTTCAAGTCCTCGTCACATTCAGCAAGCAAAATGGTGTCATCTGCATATCCCATTTTGTTAATGAGCCTGCCTCCATCTGATGCCACATTATTCTTCATACAATCCAGTTTCTCTGATTGTTTGCTTAGCATACAGATTAATTAAGTATACTGAAAGGATAAAACTCTGGCACAAACCTTTCCTGATTTTCAACTATGCAGTATTCTCTTGTTCTAATTGCACAACTGACTCATGATCCTTGTACAAGTTCTACATGAGCACAATGAAGTATTCTGGAATTTCCCTTTGTCTAAAGACTATCCATACTTTGTTATGATCCACGTAGTCAAAAGTCTTTGCAGAGTCAACAAAACACCAGTAAACATCTATATAGGATTCTCTGCTTTCAGCCAAGATCCATCTGACATCAGCAATGATTTTCTTGTTCCACTTCCTCTTCTGAATCTGGCCTGAGCCTCTGGCAGCTCCCTGTCAATGTACTTCTGCAACTGTTGCTGGATGGTCTTCAGCAAAATGTTCCTTGCATGTGATAGCAATGATGTTGTATAATCTGAGTGTTCTGTTGGGTCACATTTCTTTGGAATGGGTATAAATATTGATCTCTTCCACTCAGTTGTCTAAATCCTGTTTTCCTGCCACAGACTAGTGAGTGCTTCCAGTGCTTCATCAGCTCATCGAAGCATTTCATTTGGCTTCCCACTGATTCCTGAAGCCTTGGTTTTGGTTGACACTTTCATTGCAACTCAAACTTCTTCTTCAGTACCATTGAGTCTTGTTCATACACTTTCCCTCTGAAATGCTGCCTGTGGACTACTTCTCTTTGGTGCAGAGATTCTGTGCATTCTATCTTTTTTTTCCCTTTTTTTCTTTTATTAGTCATTTTATTAGGGGCTCATACAACTCTTATCACAATCCATACACACACATCAATTGTGCAAAGTGCATTTGTACATTCATTGCCCTCATCATTCTCAAAACATGAGACCATCAGCTATCAAGGGTCAGAACTGGAATTCAAATCCAAATCTGATTGATTCAAAGTTGTTTTTCTGAAAAAATTTCCCCATCATATTCCTTATGATATCTTGATCTCTGAACCTCGGTGTAACTGAATTAACTTACTCAATTTCAGATAAAAGAAAGCCATCTGTCAGTAGAGACCCCATAGATTCAACTTGAAAATGAATGCCAGGGCCATTTCTATCAAGCGTCTGGAAGTTTTGCTTTTATAGCCTGGGAGTTCAATCTCAAGAATCTTTAAAGGAGGCCATGAATGATGAAGGCAGTTGAAGCTGTTTTACAATTTCTCTTATTTTAAATATAGCATACCACAAAGTAGGCAGCATGAATTTTTACTTTAAAAGAGCTTTCAAATCTTCACATATAGAGTCAGTTTTTTAGGCACGGTTCCAAAATTACTTTCATTCCAAACGAGAACATGCCTTAGACTTCAATAAATAGTCCAAAGCCAAAACTGTCTCCCCCAGTTTCCACTTATCCTGTCACTCAGAAGGTCAACCTTTTGGATGAGCATTCATTAATTATGAAATGTTGGCCTTCCGAGAAACTGTCAAAATGTAATTTTTAATGAAATCACACAGAGTCATTATTGAACTCTAGGCTTTTAGTTTGAAAATTCAAGGAAATGTTTAACCATTGAGAGCAATGTACACTGGAATTATCTGAATATATTTAGACTTCATTTATATAAATAGAATATATTTATTTACTTTTATGAGCTTTAGGTTCATGAATAGGACAGTATCTCCCACCTATCCCCTAGCCTGGGACAGAGATCCTTATATAAACATTCAAACTCAAGGTACAGTGTTTACAAGTTTGGCTGATAACGATTAGATCAGCAATTCAAAATCCCCAACCACTTTGTGGGCAAAAGATGGGGCTTTCCACTCTGATAAAGAGTTACTGTCCTAGAAATCCGTAGAGACAGTTCTAGCCTGCCCCTGGAGTGTCACTATGAGTTGAAATCTACACAATCAGAGTGAGGTTAAGCTTTTGAGTCCTACTCAGAGTCTGAAAAGGCTATTCAATAAACTTCATACACTTTCTACTATGTAAAAAACGTGTGAAGTCACAGAATAAATTTATTTTATAGTAAATATATAATAGGCCTGGCGGAGCTATGGGTTTGGGGTTGGCCTGCCACTCCACGGTCAGCATTTGAAACCCACCTGCTTATACTAGGCGAAAGATGAGGCCATATACTTCGTACAGATGTACAATCTCAAGAACTCTGTATATAAAAAAAAAAAAAACGAACTCTGTATATAAGGATGATGACCATGAGTGGGAAACTCTACCATAGTCAATTCTGATACCAGTGGGTCTGGCTTTTTGTTTTATGTGATAGGCATGTAAATAATTACTGGATTGAACTGTATTCCTAGTAATAACATATACACTTGGAAGATAGATCTACCATCATTCATGAAGGAATTGTAAAAATAATAATTAGGTCTAACTTCTAGGATAGAATTTTTAAATAATTCAATTAACCAACATGAATTGACCATTTATTTCACATTAGCCCTCAGCAAATCCCATGTTCCTACTCCATGCCCAAAGCTTGGGCTGGGATTTCATGTGCATATCCACTGATTTTTGTTTTAAAGGCAAAGCAATCCATTGTTTTACAAATCTTGAGACACACAGGGTTTTGGATCGTTTTCCCCAATCAAAATTCATAGTGAAATTATAAACTAGAAGAAAATTTTATCACAGAAAAAGATCTTAATATCTTTAGTACTATAGCTGGGTACCAGCAGCTTATACTTAGGTACTGGGCTTTGGTGGTCCAGGGATTAAGTGCTCATAGGTAATCAAAGGTCAGCCATTAGGACTCAACAGCAGCTCCCCAGGAGAAAGATGCAGCCCTCAGCTCCTATCATGGTTGACGACATTAAAAGCCCTACATGGACAATTCTGCTCTCTCCCATAGGCTCACTATGAGCAGGAATTGATTTGACTGTCATGGGTAAGTTTATGCAATCAACATAGGATCAATAGAAAGGATTTAAATTACTCAATTTATTATAATAATGGTAGTTATTATAATCATCATTATTGTAGAGCTAAGATAGCCTGGACTGCTAATTGATATGCTAATGGAACGCTTAAAAAAATAATAACATAAAGTGCCTTCCTGTTAAACTGTCATTTTCTGAGCACAGAAAATGGATCAGAGCTCTTTATTTTGATATCACGACAGCACTATATAAATAATCATTACAGATATTTTTATGTACTGGGTGACTTTTGAAAGGATCTAAGTGAAGCACCTTAGAGCTCCAGGTCACAATTTCAACATTTTTGCATACATGCTTTTTCTTCATAGAACATCCTCCCTTCTTTATTATGAGCGACAAAACATATCCAGTTTCTAAGACTAAGTTCATTTCAATATTCTTTTGAAAGCATTATGTAAATACTTCACTGTATTGGTCATTTCTTTCTTTCTGATTTCCTATATTACTTATCCTTGTAGCCTAAACTTCAAAATACTTATTACTCTGGGGGATTAATCAATATTATACAAACTGTTACACTTCTTCTGCTAATGTAGTAAGCTTGTCTGGATGAAGTTTAAGAAGTTTAGACTTCAGGTAAAAGGATTTTCCACCTGAGGCACTGGGGTAATATGTCTAACTAAAATAACCAGATCTTATCATTCAAAATCCCTGAGACCCTAAAAGTAATGCCTATGAGAGCAAAGGCCCTCACTGTGCTTGCTGCCTAAATATATATATATAATTTTTTCCTACAGATCGACAATAACTTTATTTGACTTGATCCAATTTTGCACACTCTTTTCCTCATCTCTTGAATGTCACTGGACAGGAATGAAGGACACAAAATGACCATATCAAGGAGCACTAAAGATCCTACAGAAGAGCAAGTAGTAAAAGGAAAATTCATGTTGAAATAAGATGGCAATTCTCCCAGTTGAAATAGCCAAACCATATGCCTAGTAGGCCTTCAATAAATATCTACAGTTTGAAATAACATTTTTTTCTTTGCCTTAAGTGATATTTTTTTTCTTTTTTGTTGTGGATTTCCTTAAATTTATACCAATATTTTCCTTATGATTTGTAGTTTGTTTAAGGTCACATTCTCTTCTCTGTGTACCTGTGTATCTAATGTTTATTTTTGAGATTTATGGAGAAAATAACTCTGAGGCTGTACTGGAATGATATTTATGTCCATTTAATGCAAAACTCTCTATTAACAACTCCAGAGGAAAAATTACTATTTAAAGCTCATGGTTCCTTAATTCTAAAGGATTCTAATGACAGTAATGTGGAAGTTAATTTAGATTTGGTATTTTCTAGTTATTTCCAGTTCTAAGGTTCAATGATTAGTTCTGAATCTTTGCCTCTATGAACTACTGCCCTCCCTCATGGACTTTATAATCTTCTTTTTAAGAGTAGTTCACACCTAAATGTCCACATTTCCTTAACTCCTATTCATTCTTCAAGAATTCTATACAACCTGTTTCACCACTACAGGGACATTTCCCTGGAACATGACACCTCTTAATTGCACATACCAATGGTCTTTTCCTTCCTTTAGTATTTCTACGGCATTTGTAACTCATGTTTACTGCCGCCTTAAGACCTTATTCAGTTTTAGATTCCTAGACACTACAATCTGAGTTTTCTTCCCATTTCTTCCTTATTTATCTTTTCCTCAAATACTTAGAGCTCTCTCACATTTTTGAAGGCATTACAAAAATATTCACCCAATATTATGAATGAAAGAGAGATTGCAGTCACCACGGTTCACATTTGTATGGCTCCATTTATAGGAAATACCTAGACTTTGCCAATCTTGAGAGACAAAAAGGAAGGTTCTGCTTTCTCTGTCCAGCCTTTAACTGTTGAAAATTCCTTAAAAGGGGAGTACAATTAGAACCAGTGTGATTAGGTCCAAAGTCCCTCCCATAGGCTAGAAAGAGAAAGGAGGAAAGCACCATTAGCCACGTGGTGGCACTGCAAAGGCAGAATGAACAGAGAGAGCGTCCGAGAGGACAGCGGGTACCGCCATGTACAGGGTAGCACTATGGGAGTAAGGGGAAAGATGGGCAGACATGTTCCAGCCAATGATGACTTTAGAAGACGTCTGTGAGAGGAAAGGCACTTGAAGTGAAAGTTTTGTCTGTTTCATGAGTTTCTGATGAGGAACCCTGTCTACATATCCTGCCCCTCAGATCACTCACTTCTAATAGCTAGTTTTTATCCCAACTTATCTTGGTATGTCCACGTGCTCGTATGCAACACCGTAAGCTGTTTCCAATCTGTCACACACAGACACTTCAAAAAGTTAGTGAAAAATGAAATTAAAGGATAATTGAATTTTCCCATGAACTTTTTGAAGCCTGTTCTTTTAAGATGTGAACCAAAAGTTCAAGTTTTCAAACAATTGAATCAAAAGCGATAGCAATTGTAACTGCCCACAGGTATTGAATGCTCACATTACTCAGAGCATTTGAGATGGTTGTGTTGGCTCTATCATCATAGTCATTCTTTTAATTTTATCTTCTATTTTCTGGAGGATTTTACTTTATTTTAAATATATATATATATTCCCTCTTAGGAGAAAACTCTATATAGCTATTTAAAATTTTACGTATAAAATTGACTGAATAATTTCATAATTAATTTTATTTTAACTTGACAATAGCACTAATTAATATTGGTGTGCAAAACTGATTGGGAAATAGTTACTTCGGGCTGTCACGAAATGAGGTTCTCTTAGGTGATCTTTCTCTTATCTCAGATTAAAATTAAATTTGGTTTTGAAATGATGGATATGAAAAAGAATCCACAAAATAGTGTTACAGAGAAGTAAAAGAAAGTACCATTTTCTTAACTTGTGAAATTAAATTTAGATGTATATTAACATATATAGAGAATAAAATAATTCCATAGATTATATACATTTTATGTCAGTTAATTATCCTCTTGCTGTGCTATTTTTTATCTAGAAAATATATTTTTTAAGTATTTCTTTATGTGAGAGTTTATTTTAAAATCTCTGGGTGAGAAAACAGTCTTTCAATGTTCACTGTTATGAATACATCATGTTCTGTGCATTTCAACCCCACACTTAGTTTTTCTATGAGATTTATTTATATAACTTGCCACAGGCCCTATATTTTCAGTACATTTAATTGTAGAGATTTGAAAATCTGGCCACCATTTAGGACCCCTCCCACCTGATTTCCTTTCCACGCTTCACAGACCTGGACGGGACTACCACTTGACACGCGTCAGCAAGTAGCAGCAGAAGACTGACTATTTTCTTCATTAACTTCTATTGCCACTTTTCCTTCATTTCTCAATGGAACCTCATTAAAAACTGTTTTGAATACAAAAGCGATTTGTCTCTACTTAAAAAATAAATTTCTAAATCATACTTTGAAGGTGAGTTGAAGACAACTAGCAGGGAGGGCATAAGAAATTACAGAAGTATTTTGCCTCAGAGACATGTAATACCAAATTCTATCAATGATTTTTTTTTTTATTTCCAGCAGTTGAAATTAAAAAAAAAAGAAATAAAAAATAAAAAATTAAGTTCCACCTCAATGATTAGTCCTCTTACAAACACTGTTATAGAACACTTAGTGCTTTTGTTGAGCTTCCTCATAAGTGAAACAATTCACTATTTAATATTCGTAAGGATAGACAATGTGGGGAATCCATGGAATGTTCTCTGTTGTTAAATGCCATCAAGCCTTTTCTGACTCATAGTAATCTTATGCACACGACAGAAACCCTAGCTTGGTCCGGCACCATCATTGCTATCTTTGAACACACTTTTGCAACTGGTGAGTCGGTGTATCTTATTGCAGACCAATAGTAAATGTTGGTCGGCGTGAATTTTAGAATAAACGATACAATTACATGGTAAATTGACAGTTGCAAAAACTGTTTTAAATGATCAGGGAACACTACATATTGAGAGGAAGAGAAATCGAGGATAAGTAATTTGTTATCTAGAGAAGTTTCTCAAAATGAAGAAGACACATTTTCAAATCAGAGACTTATTATCACAATAGAGAACAGTGGGCAGAATGGTGGTAACTGTATTAAAAATTTGATTGAACATATTAGCCTGAGATAAATGCAGATTAGGTATATATAGAAGCCTACATTGAAAATAAAAAGATTTTTCCTAGAGGCAATTTTGCAGCTATGATTATAAATAAATTTCTATTATAAAGTTTATTTCCCAAAAGACAGGGGCAAAAAATCCATTATTGGTTCTCCTTTGTGGGGATTTCATAGTTTCTGGCAATATGTAAACCCTAAGATTTCATGTTACTGTTTAGATTTTTTTTAAATTTACTTTAAGTTTCTATAAGTTTTCTTTTGATATTATATGTGTTTTTCTTCAAGAAATGTGTAGAAAATGTAACAATCATGGGAAAGTAAATCAGGTTATCAAAGGTATACCGACCATAAGCTAGCTTAGGCAAATATTGGAAGAATGATAAAATACACAACTTCAATATTATGTGGAAGCTTAAAATCTGTTAAATTTAAAAATTAAAAGACATTACTATGTGTTAATTCACTTATTCTGTCAATTGACCAGAGATTTAAAATAAAATGAAATGTGGAAAAAGTGAATTAAAGGAAAAGAGCATCATTGAGATCACCAGGAACATGATAAAACCCGATATACCTGTAACTAGAGGATATTTAAAAAATAATGGGGTTAACTTTCCAAATTTGAGGAAAACCCTGCACCGACAGGTACAAGGGACTCAATAACCCCAATCACGAAAATCACAAAGGACTGCATATTGTGAAACGTATGTCATGATCAGATTTCTTAAAAATTGTGACAGATTAAACATAGAGAAAAGCACATAATATACAAGTGAACAAGGATAAGAATTAAAGCAAATGTCTTATGAGAAATAATGCAAGTGGAAAAACAGTGGAGAAAAGGTGTTAAAGTAATGGCAATAACAAGTAAAAGCTGTTAACCCTGAGTTCTGTATCAAGTGAAAATATCCTTCAAGCACAGTAGTATAGTACAGACAACGTTCAACTCAGTGTAGAGTGGGAAAACTAAATAACATTTCATGAAAAAACTACACATATAGCAAATAAAAACTGTCATCAAGTGAATTCTGATTCATAGTGGTGACCCTAAAGGACATAGTAGAAACTATGTGACTATTTATAGGAATAGAAAGTCTAACACTTCTCTCATGGAGCAGCTGGTGAGTGTGAACTTATAAAATTTTTACATTAATTTATATTTATAATATATGTATTTTAAATATCTTACCAGAATTGGGTGCTGTTGGTAGGTGCCTGCCACCAGGGTTCCCTTCTGATATCCTTGCGTGTAATATCCTTATGTGGCAAATTAGCGTACAACAAGATGCTTAACATCTGAAGGGACATAAAAGTTTAAAACACAGTGAGATACCACTACATACCTATCAGAATGCCTAAATTCTAAAATATTGAACATACAAAATGTTGGAGAGAAAATATAATAGACCTCACATACACTGCTGATGAAAAAGTAAAATGATACAAGACACTTTGGAATCAGTGTCAATTTCCTAAAAAGTGATATATAAATTTACCACATAATCCGTCCATTCCTGGGTATTTGCTCAAGAGAAACAAAGGCATATATCTTTATTTACAATAGTTTGTTTACAAAAATTTAAAACAGACAACAATCCACATAACCACCAAGAAGTAAATGAGTAAACACTGGAGTTATCCACACAATGGAAAACTATTCATGAGAGAAAAAAAAAGACTGATTTACAGATAGACACTCTAACCAATTTTCTTTATTTTGAAGTTCATCTTATATATCTCAAAATAATTCTGCATCAAAGAAATCATAAGGAGTGGTTCTTTTATATTTTATAGTTATATTTATATAGAATTCTAGGAAGCAAAGTTATGTATAGGAACAGAACACAGACCGGTGATGGTCTAGGGGTGGAGGTGGGATAAGGAGAAGTGTAAGGCAGGGATACAAGTATGCATGAGGAAGTTCCTGATGGTGATGCGTATGTGCATTCCTTTTAGGGGATCATGTTTCATAGTTGTTTATATATAAAATCTTACCAAATTGAACCAATTAAATGTGTTATATTCACTATACTACGGGTAACCTCCCCTAACTCCCTAACAGAATTCCACTAGGCGGAGCTTTTTTCCCCATCAGAAGAGCATCTAGCAAATAGCTCTGAGTTAGTGCACCCAGTTGCATCGCCTGGGAAGGTTCTCTCTGATCGTAGTGAATTTTGTCATAAAAGCAGTTTTGCTTGAACTTCGATTTTTGTAATGGCTGATTTAAGAGAACAATGTGGGGCTGTGAAACTCTGTTTCCTGCTTGGGAAAAAATACCACAACTGTTGTGAACACCGATTACAAAGACAGCTCTATAGGAAAAACTGAAACGTATGAGTGGTTTTCTCATTTCAAAAAAAGGTGAAATGGTGATTGATGACAAACCTTTTTCTGATTTGACATCTTTCAACTTCCTGAAACACGCAAAATGTTAATTAATAGTGCTTTTAGAGTTCATTCCACCATGTCAGACTGTTAATCAAGCTTTCTATTTAGAGGTTCTGAAATGATAGTGTAACTGTGTGCAACATAAAAGGCCTGATTTGTGGTAGATGGGGGACTGGTTTTGCCACTACGACAATGCACCTGCTCATGCAGCCATCTCGTTTTCGATAAGATACAACATGCCTCTCTTGCCCTATGCACCTGACTCACCTGACCTCACTCAGTGTGATTTCCTTTTGTTTTGGTGAATGAAGAGGGTTATGAAAGGACAACAATTTTACAATGTAAAAGAGGTGAAGGAAAAAATGAAGGTGATGCTGTTAGCCACACAAACTGATGAGTTTGAAAAACGTTTCCAAGAATTGGAATTGCAGATTTGGCATATGTATTAAGCGTAATGGGGAGTACTTTGAGGGGATAAGGATTTTTTGTTTGTTTGCTTGTTTATTTTTTAATTTAAATACATAGCTTTGAAGCAAAATCCTTTTTTGGGGGGTGTCCTCATATATCAATAATCATAGAATAAATTTATTTAAGAATTTATTTTTTAAATAGGATTTGATCCTTTGTAGATTCTGAACATTTGAACTATAGCCTGTATTATAATCATTGACTAGACATATGATACTTGTTAATGTTACTGACATTTTAAAAAATTTCACATTTACTAATCTGTATTCCTTCCCCCAGCCTCACTCACTGCCACTGAGACAATGCTGATTCCTTGTGTGTTTCCGAGACTGTGTATGTTCACCAGCATAGAAAGCCCAGTCTTTCTCCACAGAGCGGCTGGTGGTTTCAAACTGCTGACCATAAGGATCACAGCCCAACACGTAAAACTACACTGGCAGGTTTCTTTATACATACACAAATAGTCTTCCAACATTCCACATTATATTGAATTTAAATTCCTTCATCTAGTTGCTGAAACCAGAACCCTAGGGATTTTTGTTGACACCTCCCTTCTTCTCTGTCTTCTTTATCATCAAAGGAACGTCATTTTACCCTCTAGGAATTTTTGAAGTCTGGTCTTGTTTCTCCATCTTTTCTACTACCACCGACCCCCAAGCAACCATTATAGGTTATTGTTTCCTAATTCATTCCTTTGAATCGATTCCTCTAATTGAGTTTATTTTTCATACCGTAGCCAGGATTATTTTCACAAAATGGGAATCTGATCACGTTAACACTTCTTAATTGGGCTCATTGCTCTTAGGAGACACGTGCAACTCCTTAACCCACTTTGTCATCCAAGTCAGGGAAGCATTAAATTCAACCAGAGTAAAAGCGGATGCACTAGGTTATACAATGTTTACAGGAAAGACTGTCCTGAGAAATTGGAAGATATATTCATTCTGTACACACCTCCATCGGCCACCTGACCCTTTACCTCTCTTCCCAGGATCCTTTCCACCACATCCTCTCTTTCAGCTCCAGCCACACATCTTCATTTATTCCCCTGACTGGATTTCCTTAAACCAGACATTCTATACACGCTACTTTCCTGCCCAGAAAATGCCCTGCCTCAAATTCTTATCTATAAAATGGAGATACAGTAATAATATTACCTGCCTTGGAAGAGTCTTCTAAAGATTAAAATAACTGTTCAGTACAAAGCCAAACACATTATCTATCATTGAGTGAATTATGACACATAATATAACTATAGATTGAAGTAGAACTGGTCCTCACACTTTCTACAGCTGTAAATCTTTATGGAAGTACACTACATCTTTCTTACATGGACTGGCTGGTAGGTTCAAACCACCAACCTTCTAGTTAGCAGTTCATCACTTAACCCAACACACCACGAGGATGCCTTGGAAAGTTGCAACAGTAAATGGTACTACCAATGTTATTGCTGCCTTCATTTCCCTCTCTCTTTACCTTGTTTGGAGCTTTCAGTTGAATGTCAAATTATTAATTCCTCAGAGATTGTCTTCCAACCTCCCTGTGAATGTACTTATTCAGAAAATATTTATTACAGGTCTCTTATGTGCCAGGCAAATCCTGTGCTAGGGATTATGATAAAAGAAAATATCTGTTTTTAAAACTCTGTATTTGTTGCGATCATTTTCCAATGGGAGATACACAGTAAAGAAAAATAAACTACGGACTACAAGTGGTAATCAGTACTAGATGAAAACAAAGAAGAGAAAAGAATTGGAAAATAGCAGAGATCTGATGTCTGGATTTGAAACAGGATCATGTGGGAAGGACTAACAGAAAGTTGCATTTTTAAAAGGAGCTAAAGAAAGGAAGAAGGAAAGTTACTCAGTAACTGAGAAAGGCAGTGTAAGGTAATGAGAGGATCAGTGAAAAGACCCTGAGGTGGGAACCTGCCTAACATATTTAAATGATTTCAGATGCAAGAGGAATGAATGGGGAAAATGTGTGAGAGCAAAGGACAGAAAGTATATAAATACGTTTGCTGTGAATGAGAGGGAGGCTTTAGGAACAGAGGAGTAACTGACCTGATATATGTTTCTAATGCCCTTTGGCTGTAGTGCCAAGAGCAGACAGAAGATGGAACAGCAGAACAAGGAAGAAAAATCCCCTATTTCAGGCATAACACCATTAGAACCTTCTTCCAAGTGCTAGTAACAATGTGGTGTACATTTGCTTGTGACGTTATTGGATTGCTTGTCTTTCTATCAGTCCATAAAGTCCAAGACAGGAACCACATGTTTTCAATGACCATTAAATTATTAGGGGCAAATATAGATCTTGGAAACTATTAGTTGCTCCAAAGTATTTATTCAAATGTATTAATCAATTTATGTATAGAAACATATTCTAACTTTTGGTTTCCTTAACAGATAACAAGCTTGTAATAACATTTGAAATGATATCATTATTTAAATGTCCACCACAGCTAGCCTAGATCTTATACATAGTAAGTACTCAATATACCTTTGCTAACTTGATGTGCTCTTCCTTAGTCAATTGTTGCATCCAT
>NW_022104341.1:49034068-49043501 GCF_000313985.2 Echinops telfairi
AAAAAAGAAATTAGTTATTTTATGAGGAGAGATCAGCCTTGGAGAAGGGAACTATGCTTGGTAAGGTGGGGAGTAAATGGAATAGGTTGATACAGTGGCTAAATTAGTGGACTCAAACACAACAATTATGAGGATGGCTCAGGACCAGGCACAAAAAATATTTCCTTCTGTTGTTCATAAGAATTCTGTCTCTGAGTTGGATCTGACTCAACTGTACCTAATGACAAACAAAAATACATAACTTCATAACTTTACTTGCAAAATTGCCGGTGCGAGTTCTTTGACACTAGGCGTAATAGTTAGATTGATGTCAATTCGACACTCCTGGGGAATGGTCCCAACCCATCAAATGACACTTCCTTGAGGTGTCATGAACCTTTTTGAATATAAGTGTGCGATACTGGGGACTCTCTCTTTCCTTTTACCGTCCTGCTTGCTGGGACTCTGCCTACTTCTAGAAGCAGCCCCAAGTGGGCCAGGTGACCTTGAGAGCTGTTGGCACACTGCCAAGTTCTGCTCATTTCCACGTGTTTCCAGGGATCCACATGACTCTGTGATAGTCCTGCTTCACGTTCCTCCCCATTGTGCCATCTCCTGTAGCTATACCTGAACCTAAAGAGCATGAACTGAGCTGGGACGCTTTCTTCATATAAGATTACTACTTGACATAAAGCTCCTTCTTAGACCTACATGGGTGTCACTGGATTTGTTCCTGTAGACAACCCAACTTAACCTACTATGTGACAAATACCTTTGAATAAATCAAAACAAATCTTTATTTCTTTCCATGAATAATTACTATGCAAATTATGAGACATTCAGTTTTCCTATAATAGAGAAGTTCTAATTAGTTGTACTTCCCTTACAGAAATGCCCTTCAAGACACTTGCTTCTTGGTCACAATCACACAGTGAGTGGAGGTTTAGTAGGAGGCATCCCGTAATTCTTTCACCATTGAACATGCAGTGAGATACTCTGAAAACAAACCCTTTGAATTAGTTTCCTTCCCCTGACATTATGAATCAAAATAATAATCAGAAGCACTTACAATATCAAACATATAATTTATGAGGCTACTGAGTCTTATCACTATTATTTAACTACAGATGCATTGAATTCAATGGTTTTGATTTTTTTCATCTAAGAACATCTTCAGGAATATTCATGAAATTGTATGAGCAGTAGGGCCAGCATCCTGGTATGTGGCTCTGTAGTCACACAAAGTCCTTACTTAGAAAGGGCAAAACCCAACTTTATTCTCTGCTGTTACCATTTTAAATAACCAGCATTTTTATTTTGCCTGATCTTCAAATTATTTAGCCAGTTCAGATGAGAAATAGATTGATTCATTGACTCTTTAAACAGGTAGTTAATGTGAAAGTATCTGAACAAAAGAGAAAGTAAAACAATTAATTATTAAAAATAAAATCTTCAGGTTTCAGGTCAGAAAATGAAACAGATAAGATAGCTTATGGGATACTTTTTTTGGTACAAATATTTTCCATAAAATAATTTTTAATAATACATTTAAAGAAATGTTTTTCAGTGCTATATAAAATGGGTTCTAATTAGAATCACTTGAGAATATGTCTTGAAGAGTTTTGGGGGAAAAATAAAATGATTTATCTTGCTATGAAAGTTCTTTTAAAATATTTCCTTCACTTTCTAGATTTTCACCAAAGACAGATAATGAAAAGACATTATCTGTCAAAAAGTCTGACAATGAGGAAGCTTGGGACTACTCTTTGAAATACAAACAAAATAAAATTAGAAACTGTAAATACTCTAGAATATACATAAGGGATGGGCTTATTCATCCAAGTTCTCTTAGGTCAGTTTTCCAAAAGCCCTTTCTTTCTCTGGGACTATTCAGAATATTGGTTAAGATTTCTGGCTTCAGAATCTGACAGCTTGAAATAGAATTTGACTCGGATACATAATAGATGGGTGATTTGAGGCTAATTAATTTTTCTCCTGGCAGCCTCACTTTTCTCATTAATAAAGCTTACATGAATATTAAGAGGCCTGGTGGTGTGGTACTTACTCATTGGACTGCAATCCTCAAGATCAGCAGTGGGGAACCACCAGCTGCTCCAGGGGAGAAAATGGGACTTTCTACCCCCATTAGCAGTTTCAGTCTCAGAAACTCACAGAGGAATTTCCACCCTGTCCTATGAGGTCTCGATGAGTCGGCATCAACTCAATGATAGCGAGTATGTGAAAATGAAATGATATGCTATAATAATAAAACAAGCAAATAAAACTGACTAAAGCAAATCCTTCTTAAATATTCATTCCCTCAGCTCTAGGGTTAGTGCAATTGACAAAGAATACAGGAAGCAGTTGGCCGTCAGAAAAGAGCAGGCATTGAAGGATGAGGCCTGTCTAGGGTGGAGGATCAATTCATGCAAGGTGCTATATTTGCAGGGGAGCCATTTTTTAGCTACTGCCCAGGCAATTTTGTGTTTAATGCTCTTACCCTAGAGTTGAGAGAATGAACATTTAAGAAGGATTTATTTTAGTCAATTTTGTTTGCTTATTATTATGCCCTATCATTTAATCTTCATATTGGCTTTATTGATTACTCAAGATTCCAGCAGGCAGGTGATGGTTTATGGGCCATCTGTTAATCTTACAGAAGTTCTAGAACCCAGGACCCTAACGTGAAGAAGTCTGACAAGATAAAAACAGGAGGGAAAAGCAAGATCCTAAACAATATTGAAATATAATTCTAAGGTGGCTTCAGTTGAACTAGTAATCATTCGTTTGTGATGCCTATTCTGAGTCAAACACAAGGATAAAGGGAGAAGCTTGCTCCTTGTAGTTAAGTGTTCTGTCTAGACGCAGTAGTTCTCAATCTTCCTAGTGTTGTGACCCTTTAATACAGTTCCTCATGTTGTGGTGACCAGCCAACCATAAAATTATTTTCATTGCTACCTTATTATTGTCATTTTGCTACTGTTATTAATCGGGTGACCCCTGTGAAAGGGTAGTTCAACACCCAAAGGGGTAGCGATCCACAGGTTGAGAACCGCTGTTCTAGAGTAAAGGACCAATATTTGATATCAGCATAGGAAAAAAATCGTCGAGACAATTACTGTATGAAATGCTTAAACAAAAAGAGGTAGAAGTGGGAAGGGCCCAGGTAAGACTTCTCAAGGTGATAATGAAGCAAAAGTGGCCTAAGGGTCATTTGGTAGGTTTAACTTTGATACTTTACCGATTAGAAAATAGTCCACAGGAATTGGTCTCTTGTTTAACATTATCTCTGCAACAATGGCTCAAATCCCTTTCTTGCATGTCTTCATTTGAAGTGAATATGTACAAGAAGCATTTCTTTTCTTTAAATGTTTTATTCATGTGCAATCCACATATGATACAATTCAGTAATTCAATCATCCTAAAAGAAATTGTACAATAATGAATAAAATCCGGTCTGGAACCTTTTCTTCCTTTTTATACCCATTTTCATTAGTTTCCCATTTCCCCCCTCCCCGGCGGGGGTGGGGTGAGGCACTCCTCCAATAGGCCATTGATCCAGGTACTGTCTCAACAGATTTACCAATTGTGGATTTCATATACAAGAAAACATACAAAGATAATAATAGCAAAATAAGCCAGAGAAAAGCCTCAGTAGGAAATAAAGCAGGTTTGAACTGCCAAACTGATGGTAGCAGACCCATTCCTAATACACCTCTGCTCCCATAAAGATTTACAGTCTTGGAAACCCATAGGGGCATTTCTCTGACCGATGGGTTGCTCTGAGTCAGAGTCAACTCGATGGCAATGAGTATGGGTTGGTTTTGGATAAGGCAAGGAAGCATGACTCAAGTCCCACACTTTCTCAAATTACACCCTTGCTGAGTCACACCATTTATCTTACAAGACCTGAAAAGAGAGAAGAAATCAGGAAGAAGAGACCAAGAAAGGAAAGCCAAGAGCACAGCATGTCCTTTGGACCTGGGCTCCCTGTGCTGGCAGAGCCTGATGCCAGGACACATGAAGATCACCAAGGTATACCAGACCCACAGACGTTCAAAGATGACAATGACCTTCCTTCTCCCAGAGCCAACACAGAGAGAAAGCCTACCCTTAGGGCTGGAGGTATAAATGGAAAGTTCTAGGGTTCTAAATTATAAGGGAATAAGTTTCTGTTTGCTACTGCAAAAAAAAAAAAAAAGAAGAAGAAGAAGAAAGAAAAAGTGCAGGACATGGTGAGGTTGCACGCTCGTTCCCAGATATGACTTCAGGGCAGGCCTCAGCTCCAGAGCTGACCTCCTTTCCCTAGGTGACAGTGCTGCAGAGGACAGCCCTGAAGATACAGTTCAGGGACTGCTGCGAGTCTGACCCTCCCACCTGGGGTCAAAGCAAGAGAGGAGTCCAATAGACCAGTGATGTGCAGGAAACCACAAATTCTCCAAGGAATTCCCAATGTTGACTTCTGGCTTGGAGGGCAGCACTTGGCACCCCAGGTGGACTGGTTGTGGATTACTCATAAGGGGTTCACATTGAGAGACTAAAGGCATAACTGGGAGTAGCGGGGACACTAAACCACTCCATCCCTGACTGCAGGAATAACATCTTGAATTAATCAGGCATGATTGCTGAAGACGAAAAGGGTATATGTGTTGTTAGGTAAGTGTGACCTGGGCTAGGAAACCCTGAAAAAAATGGGGGCTGCACTGATGGATTTTAGCATGTCCTTCTCTCTAACATAGAGGTATTCATCTCCTCTATGTCATGATTCCTGTTAGACTAGTGACTAGATGGTTTTTTTGGTGTTTATTTGTACAAAATATTCAGGATAGGCAACCTTATGGAGGGACCAACTGGGGCAATGGTTCCGGGGGTGGGGTGGGGTGGTATGAGATGGGGGGAGGAAGGGGAGGAAGGAGCCAATAATGATGGGTACAAGAGAATAGTAAGTGTTCTAAAGTTGATGGTGAGGAGTGTGTAGCTTTTCCAGTAGTGTTTGTACAATTGAACTGTATCTGAGAGGAATTACTGAAAAGTGAATGATGGGTAAACAATGGGGTAAGAGGGGGGAAATATGTGTACATACATATATGTATAAATATATATGATATATATAAAACAAGGAAGTGGGTGGGCTTTGGGCCTCTACTTAATCTTACTTCACTACAAGAACAGTTTGTTCTAATAATGTGGTGTTGTATTGTACTCATCTTTCTGACACAATTTCTGAAGAAAATATGGGTCCATAAGCAAATGTGGTGAAGAAAGCTGATGGTTCCTGGCTAACAAAAGATATAGCATCTGGGGTCTTATAGGCTTGTGGTTAAACAAGTGACCATCAAGCAGAGAAGCAACAAAGCCCACAATGAAGAAGTGTACCACCTTGTATGATCATGAGGTGTTGACGGGAAGAGGTTTCAGAAGTTCAAAAACACGTAACCAACTCAATGTGAAGGGGCATGGATATAATGGAGACCCCAAATCCACCTGCAAGATGATTGGACAGTCCCTCTCAGAAGGGCCACATGAGACAATGATAGAGCCAGGGAGCGATATGACACTGCTGAACCACTTAAGTATCCTCTAGTACTTTACTTCCTCCCCTTTCTGATAAGGTTTTACATGTTTTACTTCATTGATCACATAAGATTTATGTATTTTCATTTGTATATTTAGGATCATTGATACATGAAGGTCAAGGTGGATGACTCCCAAGAGACAGTGATAGGAGTGGTGGTTCCCTGAGGGTATGGGAGAAGGGAGGGGGGGGTGAGGTGGGGAAATGGGAACTGATAGTATTGATGATTGTATAACCCCACCTAATGGAATTGAACAACACAATTGTGTGGGTATAGCTATATTGGAATGTGTAGGATGTGTCAATAAAATTATTATATAATAAAAGAGGAAAAATGACAAAAAAACTAGAACAAATTTAAAATGGATCAAAAGGGATTTCAAATGATAAGGTGTTGGATTTTAACCTAACAGCATCGGCACCAATCCACTTTTCCTTGCACTCTGTATGATAGCAAGGCTATTCATATCTCGTATCTATGATCAGAGGGAATTCACTGCAGGCTTCATCCATGTCTATTTCCCACTCACTTCTTTTTAATGAATCAACTTTAAAATGGGTCAAACATATGAAATAATGTATTACATTTTAACCTAATTACATCTGCCATAATTGAGTTTATCATACTCTCTATATGATAGCAAAGCTATTCGCATCCCTCGACTATGGTCATAGGGAATTCACTGAATCCCAGTAGTTACCCTGCAAATGGATTTTGGGGTCCCACTGTCATTCATGGCCTTATGCAAACTAGGTGTTCGCCATTGGAACTGGATATACCATTCCCTCCTTTGGATTTGGGTTTTATTATTGACTATCCTTGGCTCACACAGAGATGGCTGCTTGCTTTAGAACTAGCTTTTAAGACCCCAGATGTTATACTTTTTGATAACTGGGCACCATTTCTTTCTTCAACATACTTTGTTCGAACACCCATATCTTCAGTGATCTCTTCATAAGTGTGAGCATCAAGTAGACCCATATATTAATAACTAATTATTCTTAGATTGGGCCTAGAATTGTGAGCACAAAATTCATTCCAAGTTATATCTATGGTATATATATATGATCACTCTAGAGGCTTCATTATCATTTTAGGATAGAGAACCTCAGGGATATAAAGTAATTCTATTGACAGTGTCATTCATTTAGCCAATGGTGTAGAATTTAAAGCACTGTTGAGAAAAAAAAATTATACAAGTATAGGCCAGCTAAAAACCATATTACATGGATTATTGATTTGTAGAGAATATACCCTTAAGTGATTATACACTATTTACACTAACAATGGGGGTTTGAAATAAGTCAAAACTTCCAATAATGTTCATTCACAAAGGCAGAATCATGCAAGACTCATTTCTTTTTCTTTTTCTATGTCTTTTGTTTATTTCTGCTGCATTTCTCAGAACACACTTGGCGCTAAGCCCCATATCTTGTATAAAAGCGGCACCTGAGCCAAATAGGACAATGCCAAACACTGTTAGAAATGTTTGTATCAGCATACAGGATAGTACCTGAGTCACAAGGACCTATTGCCATAATTGACTCTAGGCAGGTGGTTGTGTATAAAAGGTGAGACCAATGGTGATTTTATTCTCTCTTTAATAATTTCTGGCATAGAGGCTTTTCAATTTTTCTATATTTACACCTCCTTCTTGACTTGCTTCCTATGGTCATGTGCTTTATACATTATAGACAAGTAAACAAACATACATGCATAATTCTCTACACAATTAGTCATCAGATTTTGCCAGAAGTACTACACACATATATTAGAAGAACAAGTGAACAAGGAACCCCCAGAATCTCAGTAAATATAATATAAAATAATAATAGATGCTATCAAAATTAAAGGCTATTAATTTTCTATGATTAGGGAAAGATGTATAATTCATGGATGTACAGTTTCTACTTTAATCACTCATAATGAGGCCAGCATGCTGCAGCATTTGTAACATCCTTTGTAACACCCACCTACACAAAATATATTGAATTAGTCATTTAGAAAAGATTTTTATAGAAGAGCCAGGACATTTTCTGTATACAGAATATCAGTATTCAGAAGAGAGGCTCAAACAGAGACCAAAATTACATTTGTAGACTTATGCCAAGACACCCATCTATTTACATGATAAAATGTTCTCAAGAACAAAGAGATCCCGGATGTGGTCCAGATAACACTATCTCTCTGATTACATTAAGAACAATTTACTGAGCTTGATACTTTCATAAAAAGTGCCCTGGTGATACTGGGAGGGTAGAGGGAGAGTGGGTTGGAAAGAGGGAACCGTTTACAAGGAACTATATGTGACCCCCTCCCTGGGGGACAGACAACAGAAAAGTGGGTGAAGGGAGACGTCGGACAGGGCAAGATATAAAAAACTAACAATTTATAAATTATCAAGGGCTCATGAGGGAGGGGGGGCGTAAAGGGAGGGGGAAAATGAGGACCTAATGCCATGGGCTTAAGTGGAAAGCAAATGTTTTGAGAATGATGAGGACAATGAATGTACAAATGCACTTTACACAATTGATGTATGTATGGATTGTGATAAAAGTTGTATGAGCCCCTAATAAAATGATTTTTTAAAAAGTGCCATGGGAGTTTATTGTAGAAAGATGTACCTGTATCTATTTTTTCATGTTTCCATTATTATTTTCTGTTTATGTATTTGAAAATATTTTCATTTAAAAAAATGTAAGGGAACCCTATTTATCTCAGTTCCATGGAACTTAGTTCAAGTTACACGGATGTGTAACTGGACTGATGACATTTTTTTTTCAATAAAGTAGAAACTAATTAAGTAATAATAATAAAACCTCCTTTGGATATTACAGATTTTTCTTCCTGACAGCCAGGAGCCTACAAATTCGATTAATTTATCTATGAGAGCCAAAAACTTATTAGCATAACTCACTCTAATTCCTAAACTGCTCCACATTTCTGAAAGAACACTGATTAAAAGCTATGCTTTCAAATATCAACGAACTCTAAATTTAGCAGGAAGCACAGTTTAAAGGTTATGAGTCTTATATCTAGTGATCAATTGTTTTTAAGAAGTCCAAGATAAACTCATCTAACAATATGCTGTTGATTTGAAATTATTCCCTGAAATAAAATATTGTTTTACTGGGGACCAAATGAATTAGAGCTATCTAATGTTGTGCTTTACTCCTTTAGCTGCTCATAGCGAGGTCAGCAGTTCAAAACCACCAGCTGCTCCTTGGAAGAAAGATGGAACTTTTACCTCCCCCAATGGTAACATCAGAAACCCACAGAGGCAGTTCTAGCCTTTTCAATATGCTATGAGTGAGAATTAACTCAAAGGCAATGAGTGAAAGGTTAGTTCATGAGCCCTAGTGGTATAGTACTTACTCACTGCGTTGCTAAACTCAAAGTCAGGGGTTCAAAACCACAAGCCACTCTTCTGGAGAAAGATAAAACTTTCTACACTCTACCCTGGTTGTGTAGTGGTTACGTGTTGGGAGGTGATCACAAGGGTAGGCAGTTCAAAACCATTAGCAGCTCTGGGAGGGAGATATGGGTCTCTCTTAACCTGTAAACCATTACAGTCTTGGAAACCCACAGGAGCGGTTCTACCCTTCCCTATAGAGTCACCCAGCCTTCTGGTGGATTCAGCACAGCAAGAACTGCATATCTAAACAAGATCGCTGAGCTCGCCGAGCCAGATTTCCTCCAAACGTTTGCTGCTTATACAGGACGCATATAGACTGGGGCCAAATGGCATCAAGCAAATTATAGCTAGTAGACATATTTCTAGAACTTCCTTTGTGTTGATTTCAGCTGTATGTTTTCAAAATAATCATTTATGTTTCTTCCTAAATATGACAGCTTCTAGTTTTGCTCTTTATTTATGT
>NW_022104341.1:49044163-49057043 GCF_000313985.2 Echinops telfairi
TCGAGCGGATCATGGCAGCCACCGTGTCAATCCACCTTGTTTAGATACCTTTCTTCTTCGGCAGTCCATGGTACAAAGAAAATGAGGTCTCCACTTAACATCTCAAAAGGACAACCAATCCGTTTCAGACTTAGTACAGCCATAGCGCTCCTGAGAAGCACGGACAGTGAGACGTCATCTTACATATTTTGTATATCTTGTCGGAGAGGACATCGGGCTTGGTAAAACAGAGGGACAGCAAGAGAAGGTCCTCGGGAGATGGATTGATTGACACAGTGACTACAGCAATGGAATCCAGAATGGCAGCCGTGATGCCGATGGCTCAGGGCTGAGCAGTGTTTCCTTCTGTTGTGCATGGGGTCACTATCGGTCGGAACCACTCAATGGCACCTAACAACAAAATAGGACCCTGGTTGCCGTATTCACAAAAGGTAAGCATTCTCACTATTCCATTATGCGTCCTGCTACCACTGACCAACCGTCTCTTAACCCTACTTGCTTCCTCATATTTGCTTTTGGGTAAATGTTGACTCAACTGTATGGTCTCATACAGTTAGTTGTTTACAGGATTATATTACTTACAGGTGATATTATTTGGTTTATAGGCTGATCTGTCATTTGGCTAAAAAGGTGATGCTTGGGAGTGGTTTCATTTACAGGTTTAAGAGCCATCTCAGGGGCACAGTTTCAATGTTTCCTCTAGTCTTAATGACGCACTATAGTGGTATTGCCTTTTTGAACAACTGGGATTTTGTCCTACATTTTGTTCTCAGTCCACTTGGGTCCTTTTATTGTTGCTCTGGTCAACGTGCTTCCTGGGGCAGCTGAGAACAATCTAGTTCTTCTGATCTCAGGTCAGAATGGACATAATTCATGGTTTCCTAAGGTGGCTATTTGCAAGGTCAAATTGGGTTGTCAAACGTTGTCTTTATGAAGTATGGCATACCAGCTGACTAAGTTGTCCCATAAACCTTTCAATCCAGTAAACCAAGTGTGGTAGCTATATAATAATTTGTCAATTTGCGGATTGAGTGTAGGGTTGGAGTCTAGCCTGTCAATCAGATCATAGCCAATGAGACCTCTGTGCGGGCATGACCTTCTCCTGATAATTCTGGGAAATCCAGTATTCCTTCTTGGAGGCAGGAGACACTATCTCTCTTGGCCCACTCCCTGTGAGACAGCACTGAGAAGGGGGATTTCCTGCGAGGTATCCCTGGGGAGAAGCCGCATGGACCTACCCTGATGCAGCCCTAGGTACTGGAGAAGCTACATAGAGAGCCCTGCCAGCACTGCGATGCTTACAATGCCACTGGATCCAAAGACTTTCTACCCATTGCTACCCACTCGCCTGTGATCGTCCTGGATTCAGCGTCATTGCATGTGCTTCATGAGTCTGAAGAGGACTTTATAGATTGGTATCAGACATATGGGCTAATATCAGATTTATGGGTTTGGACTGGCCTGGGTTGGAACGCTTTCTCAATATCCAATTTCTCTTGTGTATAAACCTCTTTCCTATACACATATGAGTGTATGAATTTGCTTCTCTAGTCCTGGACTGAGAGACCAAGACTATGAATTATCTTTGGGGGCTCATGCAATTCTTATCACAATCCATACATACATCTATTGTGTCAACCATATTTGTACATTTGTTGCTGTATTAGTCTGGGTGCATTAGAAAAACAAATCCACAGAAATTCATGTATAAAAGAGAGTTTTATATAAAGGTTAAGTGTGAATCAAGAAAACACCCCAATCCAGTGCTGCCCAAGCCCACAAGTCCAACATTAACCCATTAACTCATATGTCCAACACCAATCCACAAAGTCCTCCTCCATCTTGCAAAACAGACACAACAATGCTGACTGCAGGAAGAAAGCCAAATCAGTGAAGGTGTAAACATCTAGTGCTGACAGGAGTCTCCACACTGATGCTCCAGTACCCAGGGTTGCATCGGGGTAGGTCCATGTAGCTTCTCCTTGGGGATGTCTTGCAGGAAGTCAGCCTTGCAAGCTGAAGCAGGGAATTGCTAAGGTAGCTGCACCCTGATGTGACACAAAGCAAAAGACCAGAGAACCCAAAAGGTGAAGTTCACCGAGCCATTTATCTGTCTGCCCTTCAATTAACCCCACATGTGTTTATCGGCCAGCTTGGCACAATAAACTAACTCAGTTGCTATCATCATTTTCAAAACGTTTTCTTTCTATTGAGCCTGACTATGAATCATCTTGATAAATCTAGAAAGCCTCAATAGCTACTCCCCCAGTGCACTTTTGTACAGGAACATTGTGCACACAAATATACATGATAATATGCCTGCAGATACAGCTTTGCATATAGTATGCAGTCATATTTGCCTTTTTATGCACACACACATATATGTACACACACACATACACACACACACACAACTACTTATGTAACACCACACATTCTTTGGTTGTTCATACTACTGATACAAAATTGTGTATTTTTTTTTGTATTAATTTGTCAGTTTGTGCTGACATTACCTGTATTTGCTATTTCCTTTCCCATCACCCAAATTAACAAATATCTATCCTTTAGAAGAGGGCCTAGGTGGCATAATGGGTTAGGTGTGGGTCTGCTAACTGCAAGGTCAGTAGTTTGAAACCACCAAGTGCTCCGAAGGAGAAACCCAAGGACAGTTCTACTCTACAGGCTCTCTGCAAGTCAGAATTGATTCAATGGCATTGAGTTAAAAAAATAAATATAAATATATATAATCTAGAAATATATATGCTATCTAGAAATATAGAGATATAAAATCTAGAAAAAGGTTCCCCCTCCCTGGTGGCCATCAAAGAATATTACTTTTAATGAGCATCCAATCTTAACCTTTTATAAAAGTTTTACTACACAATATTTGCTTTTGACTGTTAAATAATTGAACAGGAAGTACTCCAGAAGTATTCATGCTATAAGATATTTTACCAAATCCTCATTTTTCTTTATAGATATTTGGCATTCCATTCCACTACTTGTCAGCCAGCTTGCAATACTGTGGTGGCTTGTATGTTGCTGTGAGGTTGGAAGCTCTGTAACTGGATTTCAAATACTAGCATGTAACCCATGGGGCACACATTCCAGAGCAACCTTCAGATGAAGACACTAGGAAGAAGGAACAGAGACAGCATTTCTGATGGAGATATATATATGTAAAATCTCTGAAAACGTTATGAATAACAAGATAAGATTGTCTGATACCATGCCAGGAGAGTTCTTAGGGTGTAAGGGCATGGAAATATAACTGCCTTCCTAAAGCAGAGTTGACCTTGATGGCATGTATAACTCAAAACTTAGGACATTCATGTCCTGGTGTGGAGCAACCCCAAAAAGGAGAAAAAATAGCTGAAAACATCGATTAAAATAGATATATGGAATGCACAAAGTATGAAACTGGATAATCACAAGGGTAAGGAAATACATAATAGAAGGGAAGTAGGCAAATTAATAGAGGTAATTTAAGTTACTGTGTAAAAATTAAATGCTGCATAGGGAAATACTGCTATGTACACAATCCTACAACAATGCTGTTCTACAAGTAAATGCATAGCTAGACACACTGCTACTCAGCAGTGTGTAGAGGATATGGGTAGAGGAGTAGGCGTGTACCCATAAAAACATATGGGTTTGGCAGAAGAAACCTGCACATATGTATTTACATTTACTGCACATTCATGAATGTGATGGAGTATGCATGGGTCAAATTTTGGAAATTTCTATGAACAAACACCTTGAAGGCTTGTGAACAGCCATATAAAGTACAATTTTTTTATTTTTTCCCTATTGTGAGTAAAAAGGAGTGATTTAAAAATTGAAGATGCATGGAAACACTAATTTTAAGTAATGGACCACACAAACATCATTCTTTACAATGCTGGGACCAAAAAAAATAGAATGTGCCCAGCTTCCTGTGAATCACTGCTCTGAAAAGAATAACATTAGAAGGGCCTCTCTAGGGTGGGGAAAAATGTGGAACCAATTCAAATCCTAAAGAAACCTATGTCCATTGGTCAGATAGAGATGAGTGGAACCTGTGAGACTGAACTTTTTTCCATTCCTCAGGTTTGGAATTGAACTCACCACCATAGCTCAATTATGAGCCCAGCGATAAACATATCTGAAAGAGGGACAAGTATATCAGTGACCTATATACTCCATAGGATAATAAACCATTTGAGTTCAGTTGGACAGCAGTTATCCAAGACAATGACCAGAATGGTTAGGAAAGAAGGAAATAGGAAACACAGGAGTACAGGAAAGAAGGAAGTGGGATAAATGATGATATATTGAGGAGACTGCAATGAGATGAAATGAAATGTGCATCAATTGTTGAACGTGAACTTGATGACCTGCTCTATAAACCATCACCTAATTCATAATAAAAGACACATAAATATTACTGTCTATATAATAAGTTACATATACATTGAATATGTAATATGTTAATTAAGGCAAGTTTTTAGGAAAAATTACATTTCTTAAGATTTATAAGCCATTGTCATTGTCTGACTTTCTGGGTGTATCTGAATGTGAGACCTTCAATCGATATTCTTACGCAAATAAATGAAGAATATTGAATTTGGAAAACAAATACCCGTATTTCAGAGTTTCTTTAGACAAACACTTTGCTCTTTCTTTACGTTTTAATGACCTCTTGATTTTTCATGTATTATGTCCTTGATTTCATCTTCAGTAATTACTGTTCAAAGCCTCAAATCTGTTCTTGAAATGACCTGTACCTTCAGATGGGTTGTGCTCAAGGTTGTATATTAACTCCCAAGGGCCTGTCTTCCTTTTCTTCATCTTCAGTACCAACTAGCGCATGGATGGTCTGTGTAAGAGTTGGGTCCTGCCCTTGTTTGGATGCAAGACATGGTGCTTTTCTACCATTGCTTCCTGTAGATGAAGTAACCTTGATTTCTGTATAGTCCATGTGCCCTTGGGTACTCCTTTATTTCTATGTATTTGTTTATAAGTCAATATCAGAAAGTATTTTTTCACCTAGTATACCATAACAAATACTGGCTTCATATATGTGATTCACACAAATCTTCTCAAAAAAATAGTGTCATATACTTCCTCCCAGCATCATTTCTCAAAATTCCCATATAATAAACTTCGAAGTTCAGTTATATAGCACTGCTTGCATCTCTCAATATACCTGGTTTCTTTCCTTAATCTTTTATTATGGCGCTTTTTCCACCTGAAATGTTCACACTATTGATGGTGTCTTGATTTCACATAGATAAAATGAAACTATCTTGTGAAGTTATTATGATAATATGACACAATTATCAATGCAAAGCATTTAGAAAATACAAGGCATCTTGAAAAGATTCACTAAATCAATTTTTATAGATATATGCATTGATGCACCTTATATTTTCACAGTAGGTTAGTCAATTGTATAATGTTAATATGGGAGTTTACTCTATCAAAAATATCTCTAAATATCTCTCATGGTTCATACATAATTAAAAAATATTGGTCTCACATTAGCAACAAGGTAACATTGAAAGATTAGCATGATTGAACACACATATATACTGACAAATTATCTAAATATGAAATAACTATCAATGTCATAAAAATCTAAGAGCTAGCCACCATGAGCAACCAAACAAAGAAGGTTGGCACCGACCAGCATACCTCAGAATACAGGCTGCTACCTTACAATGGCCACTAATTGGACATGTTTCAAGAAATCAGTAATTTAGGAGGTCGTTATTTCGGGTTCTTCCCTTTCTGAAGAGAAGGACCCTACAATCTCTTTTTCCACCTGTGATGTAATTCAGAAGAATAGTGTCAAATCTTAATTTAAAATGAGAGGTGTAGGATAAGCTTTCAGAACAGGTTTCCCTTCAAAACTGTGTTTCCTTTCACCACTTTTCCTATATTTCAAAAACAAGTGTAAGTTAAACAAAGATCAACAATTAATCTGCCAGCTGACTTCTTATTTATGACATTGTTAGGGAAATACTGATATCCTCTCATAAACCAAGATGGACACGTTCAGATTCTTTCAGAATTAAAATAAACACACAAGCTATCTCCTAGAATGTTATGAGTATGAGATGCCTAGTGTTTTGATTTAGATATTATTCTGTTTCCCACAAAAGGTGCAAGGGTGAATTTTGTAGATAATATATGGGAGGAGAGTCAGAATTTTCATGATCACAACTTGGTAAATATAAAATTATGATACTATCTTTGGAATTACAACAAGAGTGGAAGCTATGCTAAAAGATTATTTAGCCAAATATTCCTAGGACATTATCTGTTTCATTATCCATTTCAAAGGTACGTTCAAAATTTACCTTGTTTACCTCCTAGGATTGAATTTTAAAAATACAGCATAACACAAGGTTGTTGGTAAATTTAAATGCCTTAACCCCCAAAGCTGACTATGAATAATAATAAAAAGCATGATATATTGCTGTTGGTGATAGGTGTCCTCAAATCAGTTCTGACCCTTAATGACTCTTTATTAAATAGAATAAAATATTAGGCTGGTCATGTGACATCATCACACTAGTTGGTTTATTTTTATCCATTATTTCACTCGGTGTGTCAATCAAACTCCTTGAACGTAATTTCATTTTTCACTGATCTTCTACTTCAACTTGAGTGATGTTCTTTTCTATCTATTGGTCCCTTCTGATAGCATGTCTAACTAAGATAAGTGAGATGAAGTCTTAACATCCTTCTTCTAAAGAGATTTTTGTTTGAACTTTTTCCAAAACAGACTTCTTTACATAATGGATACCCTCCCACAAAACACACACGCACAAAAAAAGTAACAAAAACAATCCCAACCCACGGCCATCAAATTTGTTGTGATTCAGGTAGACTTTATAGAGAGTCTCTGAGGCTATAAAATTTGGGTGTAAATCTTTAGGAGAGCAGATAACCTCTTCTCCTGCTAAGATGCTGGCAAATTTGAACTGTGACTTTGCTGTTAGCAATCCAAAAATTGTTCATTGGTCTGCATTTGTACAAACATTTAAATGCATTAACATTTGTATTTACAATAGTCAAAGGCGCTCCAGAGGTTTGAGGACAAATTCCATTCTCTTTAAATTCCAGTTTCCCATGAATATTTTGGAGTGTCATCACACACACACACACACACACACACACACACACACAATAAAGTACTTTGAAATGCTTACCCTCCCTACTTACTGCTCTTATTTTTCACTACAACTTAAATAATTCATATTTCCACTATATTACCTTTGCCTATGTCTCTATATACCAATTACACATTACTTATTGTGTGCCTGCAATTTTTAATATTTAAAACAGGTATAGCTATTTCACAAATATGGATATCCTCCAGATAACTGGTCAGGTAGCTGTCTTCCAAATTTTTTGGCAAAGAATAGTGAGTGTTTCCAGAATGGCATCCTTTGTTGAAATGTGTGAAATGATGTTCCACCAATTCCTAGAGCCTTGTTTTCAGCTCATGTCTTCCTTCTTCCTTCAGTTCCATTGATTCTTGATCATGTTACCTCCTGAACTGGCTGAACGGCGACCAATTATTTTCAATACAGAGATTATTGGATTCTTTCCATTCATCTTCTTTTGATGCTTCCGGTGTTATTCTGGGTTGACCAGAGAAACAAATCCAGAGACACTCATATGTGTGTGTGAGAAAGCTTTACATCAAAGAGCAATTGTATATTAAAAAAAATCCCAGCCCAGTCCAGTTAAAGTCCATAAGTCCAATATTAGCTTATATATCTGATACCAGTTATAAATTCCTCTTCAGACTCATGAAACACATGCTAACGCCAAATGCAGGAAGATCCCAAGCCTGTGGGTGCAAAGTCTTATGAATCCAGTCGCAGTGGGAACATCTCAGCACTGGCACAGGTCTCCACGGGCCTCCTCTAGCTTTAGGGCTCTGACTCCTTCAGCGTGGCTCCATATGGCTTGTCAACGGAAGATGAAGCAGAAAGAGTGTGGGTACAGCCTCCAGGGAGGAAGATAGGAGCTCCCAGAATCCTCAGGAGAAGGCCATGCCCACACAGAAACATCATTGGATATGACCTGATTGACAGGCTAGACTCCACCCCTTCGCTCAAGGTGACAGGAGATTATGTAACTGTCACATTTCCCATGCTATTCAACGGCAGACGGATGAGGCTTTCTACTCCCATAATAAGTTGCAGCCTCAGAAACCCACAAGGACAGTTCTATGAGTCAGAACAGACGCAATGGCAGTGAGACTTGTATAGCATTTGATATTCTGCTTAGAGAAACACTCTATTTTACAACTTTAGGTTTGAATTTTTGCTACAGTTCTTTCAGTTTAACAAACTGAACATTTTCTTCCTAACTGCAGATTTTTTTATTATACTTAATTCTGTCTTTTTAAACGGTTTTTAAAAATTTTCTGTTCACCTTTTTTCATCATTTCTCCCACTTGTTTTAGTTATTGTACATTTAAGAGTAACTTTCAAAGAATCTTCTGACATCCCTTTGTCTTTCTTTCCTATCAATATATTGACATTTCACTTTGCTTATGTATAATGGCCTTGATGTCAGATCAAAACATATTTGATCATCAGTAGTGTTCAGTTCATCAGACATATTGTCCAGATGCTCTCTAAAATTCAGGCAGGATATACTCAAGGTGCTACTTTGGCTTATGTTTTCATTGTCTTCCGTTTAAATTTGAAGTTGCATTAGAACAATTAGAAATCTGTTCCCCTGAAAAAAAGAAACAATCTGTTCCCCAGTTGCCTGTTGACCTTGTCCTGAATAATGGTATTGACCATTGCCTTCTTTAGTGTGTTGGTTTTCTCTCCAGTGAATTTCACAGATATAAAAGCGTTTGTGTTATTGAAAAAGTTACTCTTGAAAAATTTTATTGTGACATCGCCAGTCAAGACCAATGTTTTTTTTTTTCATAAATCATTTTATTGGAGACTCGTATAACTCTTACTACAATCCATACATCCATCCACTGTGTCAAGCACATTTGTACATTTGTTGCCATCAACATTCGCAAAACATTTTCCTTCTACTTGAGCCCTTGGTATTAGCTACTCATTTTCCCCTCCCTCCCTCCATCCCTCCTTCCCTCCCTCTCTCACAAACCCTTGATAATTTATAAATTATTATTATTTTTCATGTCTTACACTCTCCGATGTCTCCCTTCACTCACTGTGGGATACAGAAGGATTTCTCCCAAGTTGTCTCCCCCAAATATATGCCAAACCTAGCTGCTTGTTACACATGGTAAATGACTATGCAGTTGGAGGTCAACGAAAGCAGGTCAGAAGTTTTTCTCTCTGGGGATTGTCAGTTATGTAGAGCAATCAGACTGTATAATCTGTCCCACCATAAGTTGGGCCCACTCCCTTCTGATAAAGTTAGTAGATTGTTCCCCTGAAGGAGAGCCCAGGGAGGTCACACCCACTCAAGGTTGACCAAAGTTAGGCTGCCATATTGAGTCTAGGGTCTGCCCATCTTGTCACATGTATACCCCCTAGTCCCTCCCCTTTCTATTATGTGTATACCCATAGATCATCCCTTTCCTGTCAGTCTTATGCTTATTGTACATCCCCTTCCTGTGATATGTATGCCTATTGTACAGCCCCTTCCTGTGATGCATGTGGTTACCTGTAATCATGCCCGCTAAGTATATATGGGCGTTGGCGAGAAATAAAGAGAGACTCTACTGCCCTCTCTGCCCACACTGTGCACAGACCAGGCTGGTGATATCATGGCCATCCATGAGGTGAGCATGCTGCTATGAAATGTGTCTGACTCTTTCAGTTTACTCCCTCTCCTATCTCTATTATACTCTATGACTTTATTATAATCTTTTAATATATTTCAATTGTACAATTGTGCCTGTCAAACCCACGATTAGTTGTGGGAGGCTGACTTCCCCCAAAACCCACTTTTCTGTTGTCCATTGTGATCGGTTCCCCCTTTCTCTCCCCACCTTCCCCCTACACTCCTGGTATCTCTACTTTCATTATTGGTCCTGAGGGGTCCATCTGTCCTGGATTCCCTGTGCTTCCAGCTCTGATTTGTACTAGTGTACATCCTCTGGTCTAGCTGGATTTGTAAAGTAGAATTGGGATCATGATGGGGGTTGGGGGGGAGGAAGCATTAGAGAACTAGAGGAAAGTTGTATGTCTCATCAGAGCCATACTGCACCCTGACTGGCTCGTCTCTTCCCTGCAACCCTGTCAAGGGATGTCCAGGGCTTGCAGATGGGCTTTGGGTCTTCACTCTACCCTACTCCTCATTCACAATATGTTTTTTTGTTCTTTGATACCTGATACTTCTGATCCTATCGACACCTTTGGATCACACAGGCTGGTGTTCTTCCTCCATGCAGGCTCTGTTGCTTCTCAGCTAGATGGTTGCTTGTCAATCTTCAAGCCTTTAAGACCCCATATGCTATATCTTTTGATGGCCGGGCACCATCAGCTATCTTCACATTTGCTCATGTACCTGCTTTCCAAGACCATATTTTTAAGCCTTCCTCTTTGTTTCCAACCTTTGAATTCCAGTTGATAGTAATCAATAATGCATCTTGATTATATGTTGCTATTTGGTGCCATTAATTCAGCTCTAACCCATAGTAACCCCATTTACCCCTAAACAAAACACTGTACTGTGCCATCTCTACAATTTTTCCTATATTTGAGCCCACTGATGTAGTCACTCTTTTTTGCCACACCTTTGCTTTACCAAATATGATGTCCTTCTTCAGGGACTGGTTTCTCCTCACAACGTGTCCAAAGTACATGCAACTATGTCTTGACATTATTGCCTTTAAGGAACACGCTGGCCTTCCTTCTGCCTTTGAAGATCTGTTTTCCTTTTAGGAGTGTTTTCCACATGGTTTTCAAGCTTAAGTTCTCAGGTTACAAGTGTGTCTGACTTAGAGTCCAGTTCACCCAGTAGGGTTCCCATATGGGGGTCTCACTGACGCAGCTTCTGGAGCATGCCAGGCACCCTGAAAATGCAGTGTTCAGAATCCCAGTGCTCTATGGCACCAGGTCTTGGTTCCAGGAAGACCCTCAGATTCCGAAGTCAATTCTGCCCACCTGCTGCATGCCACTAAAGACCCTCCTCTCCTAATGTTCCCAAGAGCATCTTCAGTCTCTCCTCCTCCCACCTGGAGGTCACCCTTCTCCATCCTCCCTTCAACAGACATGCACCTATGTGCTCCCCTAGATTTACCATATCCTCTCCCCATGTCCATGCTGTTCCTCCCATCAGTAAGCCTCATCCCTCTGAGAGGGCCACTTCCCTCTATGGGCAACCTCTCCCAAGATCCATATGGCTCCCTTCTGCAGACAACCTCCTCCCCCTCTTTACTGTCCATGGATCTCAGCTGTTGTCAAGAACCATCTGGCCAAGTGAACTGCACTATAGTTACCTGGAGGGGATGACGTGTGGTTCATTGGCACTGGTCTGTCTCTTTACCAAGCTGTCAGAACCTGGCCTGAAGACTGGGTGGCCTGAAAACTTGACCTTGTGCCTGTTCTGCTGCTTGTTCTTACCGCAGTGGACTCAGAAAGCATTTGTCCTTTTGTGCTGGACTAGCCTCACTCAGCATAATGTCTTCCAGATCCCTCCACAAATGAGGCATTCCATGGTTTCATAACTGTTCTTTAGGGATGTGTAGTATCCCATTGTATGTATGTACCAGAGGATATTTTTATCTACTCTTCCGTTGATGGGAATTCAGGTTGTTTCCAGTGATTATGAACTGTGCTGAAGTTAACATGGGGGAGCATACATCTGCTCATGATCTGTTGCTTATTTTGTTTGGATGTATGCATAGTAATGATATTGCTGGGTCACATGGTAGTTCAATTGCCATCTGTTTTAGGTGTTGCCATACTGCCTGTACATCAAATCCACCAGCAGTGGGTAAGAGCTCTTATCTCACTGCATGCTCCCCAACATTTGTTGTTCTCACTTTTGGTTTTTTTTCAAACCGGACTACAGTAATGGGCATAAGGTGGTATCTCATAGTTGGTTTGTATTTCCCTGATGGTAAATGACCTGGGGAATTTCCTCATGTGTTTTTTTAGCATTTCAAGTGGCATCCTTTGTTTCTTGTTGTAGGCTTGTAAAATTCTGTAGAGGTGGAGATATGTTTTCATGCATACCCCTCCAGCACAAATGAAGGTGAAGGAATAAATCACATGTTCTTATCAATGTAGGAGACTCAGAGATACTGGTGATGATGAAATGGCCCCAGGAAAGGAAGACTATCTGTACATACTACCCCCAAAATCACGGAAGAGACTTGAGTTTGGGGTCTGAAACAAGAGCATGAAATCTGGGATGCAGGGTTGCACATGCCTGGGAAGAGGAAGTACACTACAGAGGAACAGCCAATAGCAGAAAGTCCACCAGAAAATCAGTCTACGGTGAGAAATTGGCCACTGGCAGAATGTAAGATCCAGTTTCACATTTTGTCAAGTCTTTTAGACTACTATCTAAGGGCCTTTGGGCTTCTTTTCCGAAGTATCTCTTTTAATAAACTCACTCTTTCTGTTCAAAACTTTTCTCTGACTTGTCTGAATGTTGTCCTTGATTGAAATCTTTCTGTGATCAGGACAAGAACAGAGAAGTGAAGAGGCTTGAAATTCTGAGCCCCCTCCCAGCAATCATAGGAAAAGTCAACTGCACCTGTAGATAAAAAAGGGAAATTCCTGGAAAAAAAAGAATGATTCCTTCAGGAAACTTTTATTCTGCTAAATTTCTGCATGTTAAATGACATATAATATGGGAAATTTTATGGAAACTATACAACTAAAATATGGAAACTATACAACTGAGTTAGTTAATTGTGCCAACCTGGCCG
>NW_022104341.1:49057724-49060121 GCF_000313985.2 Echinops telfairi
TGATGCAATTAATTTAAGATTCATTAAGAGAAGGATAACTAAAAATAAAGAAACAGTAATTTGCATATCACTAATTCATACTAGAACTAAGAAAATATCTTGACCTGAATAATAAAATATGAAACATATCAAAATTTAAACAACAAAACCAAAAAAAACCAGAAATATATATTCTTAATGGTATTATGGAAATGTCTGAGAATTAATTAAGCTAAACATCTCTCCTAATAAATGAAATTGGAGGTGCAATTATTGGTCTCTCACTATCTTGGGGAAAAAGGAGTGATAAAAATACAGACACATGGGACCAATCTCATGGTCTAATGATGCATGCATGATATTATGTCTCCATGACTCCATGACCCCAAGAATGAGACAGTTCTTGTCATCACCACCAACTTCTCTGAAAGGGATCAAATTAGAAGATGAAGGTTAGGGTGGAGGAAAATGTGGAACCAAACTCAGTCATAAAAGAGGTAAGACTTATTGTTCAGATAGAGACTGGTAAAACTCTCACAACTGAGACTTTGGCCTTTAGCCACCCTTCAGATCTGGAAGTGAACTCCCCACCATAGCTCAAATTTAAAATAAGTATTTAGGGGAACAATATGATGATATCTTAGAATAGTCAACTATTGAAGATCGGTGGAGCAGCACTTGTCCAGATGGATTAGGAAAAAAAGAGGGATGGATCTAAGAAACACCGTGAGGAAGTAGGACAAATGGTATGTTGAAACGACACATTTTAGCAATGATGGTTGTAACAAATGTAAGGTTGAGCAAAGTAAAGATCATAAAACATGCCTATAAATCTCTTATATAAAATGTGAGAGGAAAAAATGGGTTATTACATGTAAACACAATTTGTAGGAAAGCAAGAGGAAAGATATCATAAATAAGAAAGTTATACTAAGGCAGGAAGGTCATATATGAAACTAGAGAATCATAAGAAGCTCTTCTGAAAACTGGCAATTTTTTATTTCTTAAATTGGGTGGTGTTGCATGGATATAATTTCATAATTATCTTTTAAACTCTTTCAATATATATGGTGGTACCCCAAAAAAACAATTTTTTTTCAAAGCTATGTATTTATTTTTTTTTACAAAACAACCTTATCACCTTCAAAGTATTCCCCATTGCAATTAATACATTTGTCAAATCTGTGATGCCAATCTTGGAAACATTTTTCAAACTCATCTGTTTGGATGGCTGACAGCATGTGGTAGGTAGATAATTGTCAATTTGAGGATTAAGATAGTAGGGGTGGAGTCTAGCTTGTCAATCAGATCATAGCCAATGAGGCCGCTATGTGAGCATGGTCTCCTCTTGAGAATTCTGGGAAATCAGTACTTCCTCCTTGGGGGTGGGAGACACTTCTCTTTCTGCCACTCCCTGGGAGACATTGCAACTGACAGGACACATGGAACTGCATTAGTGCCCTGAGGCGGACAAGCCACATGGATGCAACCAGACCTCTGAAGCCGGAGAAGCCACAGAGAGACCCCAGCCGGCGTTGAGATGCTTAAACACCACGGGACCCAAAGACTTTGTACCCACTGGCTTATGATTGTCCTGCATTTGTCTTCATTTCATGTGTTTTGTGAGTCTGAAGAGGACTTTATAGATTGGTATCAGACATATGGGCTAATATTAGACTTACCGCTTTGGACTGAACTGGGTTGGGATGTTTCCTCAATGCTCAATTGCTCTTGTACATAAACCTCTTCCTTATACACATATGTGTGTCCATGGATTTGTTTCTCTAGTCTCCCCAGACTAACACATAGCACCTCCTTCGTTTTTTCCCTCACCTCTTCTACATCATGAAATCGCAGTCCTTTCATGTCCGTCTTCATTCTCAGAAATAGAAAGAAATCACAGGGAGCAAGGTCAGGCGAGGCAGGTGCCTGGGGCAAGAGAGGCCTGCTATTTCTTGTCTCAAACTGGCACACTGAGAGGGCAAAGACAGCAGGAGCATTGCCATCTGGAGGCAAAGCCAGTCCCCCTGTCTGCCACAAAGCAGGCCTTGTTCGTGGCACCATGTTGCACAATGTTTTCAGAACCTCCAACTAGAAAACTTGATTAACAGTCTGACCTGGTCGAACAAACTCCAAAGGCACTATACCCTTCACATCAAAAAAGTCAAATGGAAAAAAAATAATAATAATAATAATAAAATTTTAAAAATGTAAAAGTCAAATGAGCATCTTTTTGATCCTTGGTGATTTCACTTGACAAGCTTTTTGGGGATGAGGTGACAATGGTGTCTTCCACTGGCTTGATTGATGGTTGCTTTTGGGCTCATAAGAATAGCACCATGTCTCCTCACCGGTCGGTAATGACCTTGGATAAAAAGTCTGGGTCGCTTTGGAGCTGCTCTTTCAAAGCACAGCATG
>NW_022104341.1:49061625-49063278 GCF_000313985.2 Echinops telfairi
GCCTGATCTTTTGGCAAAATTAACAATAATAATAATAATAAATATAGGATGGCAAAACATCTAAGAAAAGCATGCATGTTATATATATGATGGGACTTCAAAGTGTTCATGGAGATAGAATAAAAAGATCATGGAATTTCTCTACAAACTTCTTGAAACCCCCTGTTTAGTGTTACTCCATGCCATATCTAGTATATTATCTCACATGTAGTCAAAGCTCTAAGTAATTGCTTAGTTGAAAAGTTCAAAGTTCAACTAATTCAAGGAAGATTTGCAATTTTCCAACAATGCCCAGAAATGTTAGAAAAAAATAAGACATCTAACTCTAAAATTTCAGAGGCTTTCCAGTACAATATTAAAACCCCAGAGTTGCTGATTACTCTTCCAAGGAACAGTATTATCATCCTGGCCCATGGGAATACCACCATCTAAAAAGAGCGGAACAATACATCTCCACACTTAGCACCATCCGTGTGGAAGTTGTGTATAATGTTTGGCAACCCATTAGGCTAAAGGATATAAAATCTGGTTGGAGAGGGACTAAACATAGAGTAATTATTTTTAAATGTGAAGGTAGTGAGGGGGCAGATATAAATAATCCATTTTTTAAAATTTATTTTGACAGTTCATGAATGGATCACAAGCTATCATTGTATAGCTGTGTGATAGCACAGCACTGTGACTCTGTAACTGATTTTATGCCAAAGAGCACCATTATGGTGTTAGATTAGAGACAACATTATTGATTAGAATGGAAGTAGGGAAGGTCATAGAGAGACATGCAGACCTAAAACACGAACGAGGTTCCTTTGTGGAAGTCTTTCGTACTTCTTTGTGTTAGAATAAAATTTAACCCTTTATTTTGTAGGAGTTAGATTTCATCATAAAGTTATGTCCAAATTTCTCCTTTTTATTTTAAATATACCATAGCTAAGGGCATAGCTTCCAAAGACAAGTTATAAAGATAAAATCTGCTTTACTATTCTTTTTTAATGGGCAGTGACACTTATTAGCCATTTTAAATATTATAAAACTGGCTTGATGAACTAAGAAGCCCGACAGTCGAGTGGTAGACAGCTCTCCAGAAGCCAGATATGGCGGTCCATCTCTGTGAAGTTGAGCAGCCTTGTAAACACTGTGGGGCCATTCTAGTCTTCCCTACAGGATCTCTAGGCATTGGACTTGACACAACAGCAATGAGCTACTTGTATAAAACTGTTCATGATAATTGTTTGTGGTTGTGAAAGCTACTATTCTCATTAAATTACTCTGTGAAAGAAAGATGAGTCTATCCAACCCCATGAAGGTTGTAGCCTCAGAAACTCTACCTCGGGCCATTATGAGGTGAAATTGACTCAATGCCCATGACTGTCCTTACGATAGTTAGCCTTGTAATTTATTCTGCCTTTATGGAAAAGAAGAATAATTCTTATTCTGTACAATTTGTAAAACCCCAATAATCAGTCATTCTTAATTTAGTCATTCCACAAACATCTCTTAAAAACTGACTGTATACAAAGTGTTAATGGGATTCACCTCAATTAGGAATATACTACCCAATCATTATTCTGTGTCTGGTGTTATAATATATGGTAGTAAAGAAGATGGTGGAAGTTATCTTATTTTTCTCAAGGATAATTAACTCTGTCATAG
>NW_022104341.1:49063702-49079236 GCF_000313985.2 Echinops telfairi
TTCTACAACAAATGAAGCAGGGCCCGGTCCTGCTTCGTCTTCACCATTGCTGTGTATGAATCCATAGTCGGAGCCACGGTGTAAATCCATTTGGAAGAGATCTCTGCTCTTCTCATGCCACTCTACTTGACCAAACATTAGGTAGATTTCCAGGGACAGTCGCCTCCTGATGGAACATTTCCAAAGTACATTTGGAACATTTGAAAAGTACGAAGACAAAATTTCACCATCCCTGCCTCCAACAAGGATTCTGGCTGTATTTTTCCCCAAGACAGATTACCGTATATCCTCGAGTCTAAACTGACCCAAATGTCAACCAAAACACCTAATTTCAACACAAAAACTGCATTAAAAATGTGCTGAAAAATTCGGCTTATACAGGAGTATATACAGTAGTTTGTTCTTTTGGCAATCCATGGGATTTTGAATATTCTGCAGCAGTACCATAATTCAAAAGCATCAATTATTCTCCTGTCTTCCTAATTCAATGTCCCACTTTCACATCCATATAAGACAATTGAAATCAAAACCAAAACATGGCTTGGGTCAGGTGCATCTTAGTCCTCAAAGTAATATCCTTGCTTTTCAACAATTTATAGAGGTTTTGTACATCAGGGTTGTATCCTATCAATATATTTGTTCTTATTATTTGCTTAGTATACAGATTAAATAAGTATGGTGAGAGGACTCAGCCCTTACACACACCTTTCTTAATTTTAAACCACTCAGTATTCCCTTGTTCAGCTCACAGAACTGCCTGTTGGTTCACGTGCACGAACCCTATGAACACAGCTAAGTGTTCTGGAACCTACTCAATGAATGCTAACCACAACAATCCCTTCCTCTTTGTTCCCCACGTTTGCATTCTGATCAGCATGAATTATCAATGCATTTTGACTGATTGATCCGTTTCAGACTGATGCTGTTTCTAAACTGTCTTCATCACTAACTTTAGTTGTTGTTAGGTGTCAACCAGTCAATTCTGACCCTGGCACCACAGAATGAAACACCACACCATCCTCACAATGGATCCTGGTCCTGAGCGCATTATAGCAGCCACTGTGCCCATTCATTTGGGAAAGGGCCTTTTCTGCAACCCCTCCACTTTACCATGATGTCCTTCTCCAGGGACTGGTCCCTCCTGACAATATGTCCAAAGTATGTAAGATGAAGTCTTGTCATCCTTGCCTCTAAGGAGCACTTTGGCCATACATCTTCCAAGGCAGATCCACTTGTTCTTTTACAGTGCATTGTGTTTTGAACAGTCGTCTCCAGTACCACAATTCAAATGCATTTGGTCTTCCTTATTCAATATCCAACTTTCACATGCACATGAGCCAATGTTAAATACCGTGGCTTGCGTCACGTGCTATTTAAAAAACATTCTTGCTTTTCAATACCCTCAAGAGGCCTTGTGCAGCAGATTTACCTAATGCAATGTATTTTTATCTCTTGACTGCTGCTTCCAAGAACATTGATTGTGGATGCAAGGAGGATAAAAATCCTTAACAATTTCAACATTTTCTCCATTTATCATGATGTTAGCTATTAGTTCAGTGGGAAAGATTTTGGTCTTCCTTGCATTTAGTTGTAATCACTACAGAAGGGTGCAATCCTTGACCTTTACTAGCAAATGCTACAAATCTTCCTCACGTTCATCAAACAAGATTGTGTTATCTGCATAGCAAAAGTTGTGAATAAGCCTTTCTCTTATCATGATGCCACATTCGTCTTCACATTATCAGTCTTCTCTAATGATTTTCTCAGCATGCAGATTGAATAAGTGTGGTGTCAGATTACAACCCTGATGCACCCCTTTAATGATTTTAAACCATGCAGTATCCCCTTACTCTGTTAGCACAACTGTCTCTTGATCCCTATATAAGTTTCAAATGACCACAATGAATTGTTTTGAAATTCCCATTCTTCTCAATATCCATAGTTGTTTGTTTTTTTTATAAACCACCCAGTTGAATGCCTTTGCATAGTCAATGAAACATATGTAAACATGTTTTTGGTATTCTCTCCTTCCAGCCAAGATCCATCTGAATCAGCAATAGTATTCCTTGCTCCTTGTCTTCCTCTGAGTCCAGCCTGAACTTCAGGCAGCTCTTTGTCAATGAACTGCTACAACCATTGTTGGATAACTTTAAGCAAAATTTACTTGCATGCAATATAATGATGTTGTTTTGTAATTTGAGCTTTCAGTTGTGTCATTTTCTTGAAATGGGCACAATTCGGTCTCTGTTAGTCAGTTGGTCAAGCTTGTTGAAAGATTTCAGTTGACATTTCATCAATTTCTAGAGCCTTGTTTTGGGCTAATGTTTTCAGCGGCTTGAACTTCTTCCTTTAGCACCATTGGTAGTTGTATATATGATACCTCCTCAAACGGTGGGATGGTGACTAGTTCTTTTTGGTACAATGACTGTGTATTCTTTCCTTCTTTTTTTGATGCTTCCTGCATCGCTCTATGTTGCCCATAAAATCTTTCAATATTTCATCTTGAGGCTTGAATTTTATTGAGTTCTTTCATTTCAGGATATGCTGAGCAGGTTTTCCCTTTTAGATTTTCTCCCTCTGGTTCTTTGCACATTTCATTATATTTGGGTTTCTCTTCTCAAGCTGTCTTTTGAACATTTCTTTTTTTAAAAACCATTCTTTTTGACTTCAAACCTTCTTCCATTTGCTTTAATCTACAATTAAGAGTAGGTTTGAGTCTTTTCTGACATCCACTTTGATCTTGGCTTTGCTTCTTACCTTTTGTTTTCTTCATGAATGATTTTCTTGATTTTTCCCACAGCTCATCAGCTCTGCTATCATTAGTGTTCAATGCATCAAATCTGTTCTCCAAATTCAGGTGGGATAGATTCAGTTTTATTTCAGCTCATTTGAACTTGTTTTAATTGTCCTCAGCCTTATCTTGAATTTACATATGAGCAATTGATGGTCTGTTCCACAGTCAGCCTCTGACCTGCAGTTAGCTGCTCATATGTCTTCTCTAGTGCCTTTTTTTCTCAGGTTCAGTCAAATTTATTTCTGGGCATTCCATCTGGAGAAGACCACGTGTACAATTGCTTTTTGTGTTGCTGAAAATAAGTATTTGCTATGAAGAAGTTGTTGGCCTTGCAAATTTATGTCATGCGATCCCCAGGTTTGTTTCTATTACAAAGCCCCTATTTTCCAATTACCGTTCCTTCCTCTTTGTTTCCAACTTTTACATTCCAATTTCCAATAATTATCAATGCATCTTGATTGTCTGATCATATTATAACTCGGGTCTAGAATTCCTAAATTCCTCCATCTCTAGCTTTTAAGGTTGTTGCATACATTTTAATAATTATTGGATTTCCTTGAAGATGAAGAGGATAAGTTCTATCACAAACAGTATTGTATTTCAAGATTGATTTTGAAGTGTCCTTTTGGAAATGAATGCCACATCATTCCTCTCATTTGTGTTTTCCCAACAGAGCAAATCATATGATTTTCTGTTTCAAAATGAACACTGCCAGTCCATTTCAGATCACTAATGTCTAGGAAATTGAGACTTTCACATTGCATTTCATTCTAATGTCTTCCTATTTTCCTAGATTCATACTTCACACATTTCAAGTTCAAATCATTAGCAAATTTTGCAGGTGTTTCTCTTTGCCGTGGCCTTACCCCATCAGTAACTGAAGATCCTGAAGTTGCTTTTCTATAGGCTGTGCTGCAGGGATGTCACCCTGGTGGACTCTGCTCTGAGATCACCACTCCTCCCGTGGCACATTTGAGTCCCTCAAACCCTAGGGTCCCATCCTGAGGTACTACCTCCAACATTGTTCTGCTTCCATTCATGAACTCTTCAGTATCTGACAATGTTTGAAAACTATGGATAATGTCTGATGAGGCTACTTCCTCAAAAGTGGAGAACCAAGTCTTTCTTCCTTGTCTGTTTTTAGTCGGGAAGCTCCGCTGAAACCGGTTCACCTTGCATGACCCTGCTGACATTTCCAATAGCAGTGCCATAGCTTCCAGCATCACTGCGACCCACACACTCCACCACACTATGACAAACTGACAGAGAAGTGGTGGATTCACTTTACAGGTTGAAATAATAGTTGTATGATTAGATTTCCTTTTATGTGAATAGATTTTATCCTAGATAGACAGCATTGTACTTCAAGATAGATCTCGAAATGTCCTTTTAGGTTATGCATGTGATAACATGTCTCTTCAGTTTCTCATTCCTGGCAAAATAAACCTTATGGTTGTTTGATTCAAATGGCCCATACCAGCCCATTTCAGCTCACTAATGCCTATGTGAGGCTGGCGCAGGACCAGGCTCACCTTCTGCTTTCCTTACAGTCGCTATACCAACTCGTGACACCAAACAGCAACAACAAGCCTATGATCTTGATCTTGATGCATTTCACTTAATTTTTGAGGACCTCCAATTTTCATAGATTCATCCCTAGTACATTCCTAGTTCCCATTTGTAATGGGTGTTTGCAGCTGTTGCTTCTCAGTTTGAGTTGTGCCCTATTGTCAATGAAGGTCCCAAAGACTAGATTCACATCACTATGGCAGTCTCTACCATAGAAAACAAGGCAGCTCTTCTTCAGTCATATTTTGAGTGTCTTCTAATCTGAGGGCTTACCGTCTGGCACTATATGTGACCATGCTTTGCTGTTATTTGGGAAGTTTTTATCTGTCTGACAACGTTTCACTGCTATCAATAATGTTTCATTGCCTAATTCCTCAGTAAGGGATATCCAGTTTCTTCTATGTGGTCTGTTCTAATTCTGGAAGCTCACTTCATGTGACCTTGCTGGTACTTGAAATACCAGTAAGGTAGCTTTGGGCACCATAGTAACCTACAAGCCACCATAGCATGACAAACTGATAGACAAGTGTCAGGTTATGTCTACTAGAAATGTATAAATAAAGTGTTGGGATTTTTTAAACCAGAGAACCACTTCAAGTCATGGAAATCAAACATTTTGTGTGAGTTTGGAGGAAGAGTACACACACACACACACACACACACACGGCATATAAAGAGAAGTTCATTTCAGTTAGTTTATAGGATAGGAAATGAGCTAAAGCCTCAGCATTATATGCTGATCTGGTGATTTTGGAAGTCAGTAAAAATTTTGGTCTGACGATTGACTTTATAAATGCTATGCTTTAGAGGTTCAGCCATTTTTCAGGAATATTCTGGATGCAGTGAATGTAAGAAATCAGGAGCCATGCCTATACATTAAGATTCTATTTCAGGAAGTTCAGGAGGACAATGGCAGTGTGTGACTGCAGAGATTATCAAAACAACATGTTGACCACTAACTTGGATGCCTCTGATAGTTCTGGATTAAAGATTTGTATCCAGTAACCATGGTTCCCAGTCTTTTGAGCAGTTCGTTGCATACCGTTCTTGTAGGAAATGATGAGAACAGTTCTTCATTTGCTAGCAGGGCCTTCCTGGGTGTGGAGACGGGTGGTAATTACGGAAGAGAACAGCCTAGAGGTAAGGGTAGTTAGTGGTCTGTGATCAGCTTCAGACAAGGAAAATTGGGATGAAGGGCAGCGAGGTTGGCAGTGCTATAAGGGTTTACATGGAATGTCTCCTCAGAGTAACTCTGGGAGGAATTCCTAAAAAGTTCCCCCAAAAGAGATATATTCATCTGATACACAATTGTAAAAACAAGTGGCAGATATAACCAATATCTCTGGAGGACACCTCAAAAGACAGAGAGTGCCAGTCATGGGAATGTAAGCCTCTCTTCCTATACCCCAACTTCAGCATGTTTCTAAGGCATCTTTATAGATCTGCCAAAGAAATTCAACCAGATCAACTTACTGATCAGAGAAGACAAACCAAATACTCAGAGCATTCTCCACACTTCAAGCGCCACCCCAGAGTAAACCGTCCTTGAGAATAAAATGAGATAGAACTCACCATCACCTTTACTACTAAATATTAGAAGGTCAAGCAGGGACTATTGATCTGATATATTCCTAACTGAGGGGAAGCAGAGTAAAACTTTACTACTTTCCTCCTGATATGTAGGAACCATTGGAGGCTCAGTGGATGAAGATGTGTCTTGACCACTCTATAGGAATAGATACTCATGTAACTCAGCAATCAGATTCCTGGTCAGAGTGTGATATTGGAAAACAATGCTAAGGCAAATTCATTAAAATATAAAAATCTCTTGTCAAGGACAAAAAATTTGTAACCTAAAATATTTCTACTTAGCAGATATAATTATATATATTCAAATGCAGAGGACCAAGGAGGTTCAAATTCAGTGCATAGCGGGATTGACATATAGCAAATTCCCAGGAGACCACCAGATTGTTACAAAGGGATTTCTCAATCAGGTTGATTTGATTAGCAATAATCTTTGAGTCTAATTTCTCAGGTAATGTTTCTTTCATAATTTTCTATGGGAGCAAGTTGATGAACTACTCATTTACATTTTAAAATCAGCCTATAAAATGTTTCTTGCTTATTCCCTTTTACTTTATTCCAAAAGCAATACTTAATGTCTAATAATAGCCAAATAGATATGGCAAAAACTTGAGTGTTTAAAAAAAAAGTAATCACGTCAGTGTCCTCTTAAACCACTGCTTACACATGATACATTGGCATTGACTTCTGAGACAATAAAATGACTGATTATGACACATGATCTATGATCTTATCTTAGTCTCCAGACCAAATGCCTGGACTGAAGGAGACTCATTCATTTTCTCTATTAAAAAGCATTCTGCAGCACAGGGCATATTCCCTAATTGGGACAGAGACAGTTTCCGGTTTCAACTTCTGAGAAAATGACATTTGAATGCCAAAGAAGATGTACAGAACTTAAATAATGTCTTGATTATTTAAGAATGCATGTACAGAAAAATGTTAGTTTCAGAGACATAGCTATTTGACAAAAAGGTGCATCAAACCTTGGCATTATGAGACTATGAATGACTGCTCAGAGCAATAGAAATAGTTTATGTAAATTAGTGATATTTAGAATACCAATTTTTCATTAATGGTATTTACTAGAATAATATTTAAACAACATATATAATTATGCACACTGACCTATCAGTGAACTAGGTTTCCATATCAGGAATCTAGTAGTCCAGGATATCTATTTTGAGTGATTCCTATGGCAATTTAAGATTTGTTTGCCTGCTTGAAAAATGGTGGGAGGCACGTGAGAGAAACATAACAGTATAGCTCAATATGAGATGATATTCAATCACACACCATAGGCTCTAAGTAGTTTTCAGAGATATATGAGTATAATTTAAGTTTCTTTTGCATTGAAGGATTGTCTTTTTTTACATCCTTACAGGGAGTTAAATTATTGGACCTGATCTAGGGATCTCAGGTTCTTGGAGAGAATGGGAGAATATGGTAACACTTAGCTCAATGAGATAAAGAAATTAAAGTTACCATCAGAGATGGAAGACTTGATTCAGAAGAGTGGTACTGAGACCTGGCTCAGAGACCTCTGCAAACAGGATTGTAATTGTGGCTATTTTCATATTTTTTGATAGAATTACAAACTCACTGCTGTTGAATTTAGTGCTACATATAGAACCCTATGGAGCAGAGTAGAACTGTTACATAGGGTTCCAAGACAGTAAATATTTAGGGAAATAAACTGCCTACCACAGATTAACTGATGATTTTCAAGCGCTGCCCTTTTGGTTAGCAGCATGTAGTTTAACTAACTGTACTGCTGGGGTCTCTCCCATAATTATAGTAAAAAAGAATATAATTATTATGGAATGAGTTAGAAGAGAAATGTTTAGAGTTGGGATTTAGAAAGTGTGTGCTTCTTTAATAGAAGAGAAAGACTTCAAGCTAATACATCCCAGAGAAACTATATAAGTCATTCAGATCTTGTGAGGAACAAGAGCTCATATTTGGGAGACAGCAGACAAGACTATGGAATGATGTACAGTATACTGTTTTTTGATCACACACACACACACACACACACACACACACACACACACACACACACGTCTCCAGATACTGAAGACCTGCTTTCCTATTGCCCCTACATACCTTAAGTACATTGCTGGACAATGGACCATTCTTTGGCTATCAAAGCTTTAGGGTATTGACTAAGCTTTTAATTGCAAATACTGTGAAATTGGACATTCCTACCAAGAAGTCTATATCTGAAAACCTGTTTTAAAATCCAAACACGTGAGTCTATGGTAGGCACATGATAGCTCACTGTCTGCAGTATCTTTTCCCAGTGCCCATGTAAGAGGTACAGTGCCATTATAAAAGATGCCCTACTGTGCCATTTTCATTTAAGGGGATGTTTCTAGTATGATAATTTGAGCACAATATTGTGATACAGTTTGGGTCTGCTCCCGTGTGCTCTGATTAACGTCCCTCTCTCACTACAGATTCAATGCCCTCCTTTGAAATAAATTCTTCTGGGGGGAGGGGCAGGTGTCCATGTAGTAGTTAGGATTGGCGCCGGCCCCCAGACCTCTCCACTGGTTCCCTACTCCACGCTGGCATATTACATTCACATCTTGGAGCACTGGGTTGAAGTCTGGTCCCTCTTTCCCTTTGGAGATATGATTATGTTCTGATAAGGCACAAAATCAATCAGAGGCCACATCAGAAGGATTAGATGTGGAAACCACACGGGACTTTACTCAAATGCACCCATAGCAGATTTAAAGAACTGAAAGACTCCCTTGAATTTTAGGTTGAAATGCCCTAGAGTCAGGAGAATCAGATGACTGCAATCCCAAGGCTATGGGCAATTCATCACTGGACTTTCATTTGTACCTCTTGCTTTGAGGGTGTCTAGTGAATAGTGCCCTGGTACTACTATATATTTACTATTTTAATGCTCTCTTTGCTTTCTTATGACATGGATTATTCTGGTAGGCATGTGTGTTAGTCCGGGTTGACTAGAGAGACAAATTCATAGACACTCATATGTGTGTAATAGAGAACTTTTATCAAAGAGTAATTGCATATTAAGAAAACATACCAGCCCAGTCCAGATCAAGTGCATAAATCTGATATTAGCCCATATGTCTGATACCAGTCTATACATTCCTCTTCATACTCACACAGCACATGCGATGATGCCGAATGCAGGAAGATCACCAATGGGTGGAAAGTCTTGTGGATCCAGTGGCAGTGGAAGCATCTCAGTGCAAGTATGGGTTTTCATGTGGCTCCTCCAGCTTCAGGGCTCTGGATCCATCTGCGTAGTTCCATGTGTTTTATCAACAGGGATATCTCACAGAGAAAATGTAAGCCCCACATCCAGGGAGGAAGACAGTAGTTCCCAGAATCCTCTGGAGAAGGCCATGCCCACACAGAGGCATTATTGTCTATGACCTGATTGAAAGCTAGACTGCATTCCTTCACAAGTTGACAGGAGATTACGTAACTCCCACAGCATGTTTCTACCTTTGTGAATGAGTTTTATTGTAAGTTTTGTTTTAACATCCACTCCCGTTGTTTTTGTAAGTAGTGTTCAGTCACTTCTAAACAAGTCAACACTTCATGTATTGTGGTACAAAGTTGGCCTACAGCTGTATAATTTCCTTTTCTCAAAAGTGTTTTAAATTCCAGACCATTGGCTAAATTGATGACTCTACCAATAGAATTACTTTATACCCCACGGGGATGGTTTATAATGTGCTCTATCAGAAAATGATAATAATGTTTCTACACTGAACCAGATACATACAGTATATCTATATCTATATCATCTATATATAGATATATACAATAGATATGTGAATAGATTTTGAACTTAAACTTAATTCTAGCCCCAATCTAAGAACAATTAGCTGTTATGGCATAGCCCTAATACGCGCTTGTGAGGCAGGAACAATGTACTCTTCCAGAGACTAAGAAAACTAAGGAATGTGAAAAGTCTCCAGCAACCTTTAATATTCTCACCCTGCCCCACTCCTGTAACCCACCAGTCTGCTTTCCCTTCCATTACCTGCTTCCTAGCCCCTTTCCAGCCAAATCCTAACAGTGCCTTATGAACAATCCCTTGCCTATAAAAGTCCTCAAAACCCCAGGTTTGGAGCTCAGTCTCTGGATATGAATGGCAACTGAATGGCATGTTGGCACAATAATGTTCTGTCTTTTGTATCACCCACGTGGAGTTGGTAGTTTCTATGGAGCAACTGCAGTACCACGTGTCCTCATGAAGAAATCCCTGAAAACATGGGTGTGATAGCAAAGTGTAGTGAAGAAACCAGATGGTGCCTGGCTATCAGAAAGAATGGCATCTGGTGTCTTAACGACTTTTCTTAAAAGAAGTAGTCATCTAAGTGAGGTATCAACTAAGTCTACATAGAAGAGCACACCAGCCTGTGTGATCCAGGAATTATAAATAATAAAATCCAAATCAGAGTAGGTTAATGGTATCAGAGTTTAAACTTTGAATGCTCGGTTTGGAGAAGCCTATGGATGACAGTGGAAGCTCAAAATACAGTTTCAAGATCCTTATATTAAGAAGTAAGTCTCTGGTGAATCCTCTCTGACCATAGTCTAGGGATATGAATAGTTTTGCTATCAGACAGTGAAGGTTGTAAAGTCAATTATAGCAGATTAGGTTAAAAAGTAATATTTTATGATTTAATCTCCCGTTATAAATGCTATATAAAATATTTTATTTTATACTATTATTTAATGTTGCTTTAGCTGTATTGTACACTTAGCAATACCTGGGTATTGGATAGTGGCATATCCAGTTTATATTTTGTTGTTCAATTACATTTTTTTTTATTTCTTATGATTGCAAGCTATGACAGTTAGATATTACATAAACTTGAACTTCTGTGAAAATGTTGGAATGGAGTCCAACCTATCAATCAAGTCACATTCTGTTGAAGCCTCCTTAGTTTTATGGATCTTTAAAATATTTTTTTATGAGAGACATTCGGAACTTATCCTCTTTCTTGTCCTTTGCCTTCCTCCTTGCTGGAACTCTATGTCTGTCTCCATGAGCAACTGCTGTGCGCCATTCACCCAAAAAGCAAACCTTTGAACTGTGTCTGTGGTGGTTACATAATTGTCAATTTAAGGATTAAGTGTTTAGGGGTGGAGTCTAGCCTGTCAATCAGGTCAGTCAATGAGGCTTCTGTGTGGGCATAGCGTTCCCCTAAGGATTCTGGGAATTCTTGTATTTTCCTCCTTGGAGGTGGGAGACTCTCTGCTCACATCCTGGGAGATATGGTAGCTGACAAGACACATGGACCCACCCTGATGCAGCCCTGGGTGCTAGAGAAGCCATGCAGAGACCCCTGCCAGCACAGAGATGTTTCCAATGCTACTGGATTCAAAGACTTTCTACCCACTGGCCTGTGATCTACATTCGGCATCATTGCATGCGTTTCATGAGTCTGAAGAGGACTTTATAAATTGGTATCGGATATATGGGCTAATATCGGATTTATGGACTTGATCTGGACTGGGTTAGGATGTTTTCTCAATGTTCAATTGCTCTTATATATAAATCTCTTCCTTATACACATATGTGTGTCCATGGATTTGTTTATCTAGTCTACCCAGACTAACACATTGTCCAACTATGTTTCCATTGACCTTGGATCCATGTGATACTGCACACACTGGCCTAGGACCTTGCTTCCCAATTCATCTGTCTGTGTCATCAGTCTGTGGCTGTGTGTTTGGAGATGGTTCCAGCTAGCACTGGACCCAGGGACTTGAGTTGAGCTGGGATGACTTCTTGATATAAAATGACTTCTTAATATAAAGTCCTTTCTTATATATGTGTGTGTGTCTCTGTGTGTGTGTGTGTGTGTGTGTATGTCACTGTTTTTGTCTCTGTAGAAAACCCAACCTAGTGTACAGGTGCTACTTTATCAATAAATATAAGAGAAATAATAACTCTATTCTTCTATTTATAAAATTAGAGATTTGAAAGTAGATAACTAATTTTAAATAGCTCTACCCAGCTCATTTTTTTTTACAGGAAGATCCCCAGGAAAATCCCTTTATTTCTTTAATCCTCAACTGGTTCATTGATAAGCTAAGCCTAACATTAGCTATCACCCAGGGTGCATGGGAGAAACAAATGTATGTTGATGATAAAGCACTACAACATGCTAGCTAATATTTTTCCTTTCTCACACCTGAGTGATCATACACCTTTGCTCCACCTGGACTCAATTGTGAGAAGAGGATTTAATGCATGCGTATTGATTGCTTGTATAAACCAGCATATGTGTGTGTATTGATAGATGGATAAATCAGTCAGAAAGAAGGATTGAGAACCCGGAGAGCCAATATTTGCCCGCTCTTCAAAGCACAGTAAATCTAAATCTGTGTCTCCAATTGCAGTCAGCCTGTCTAAGAATTTGCAGCACATGTTCTCTTCTATTATTGAAGGAGACAGCTGCCTAGTCAATGTAAATGTTATTGTAAAATTGTTTAATAGAATTCACAATCATGGGAGGACAAACACACTGGAGACACTAATGGAGGGTCGGAATTTGATATGTGGAGACAAAGAGGCCTGTCAAGCTTAGCATAAGTTATTGTTTCACAGAGAAAGGTGGACAATAAAAGAAAGTGACTATTTAAGAAAGATAACTCCCATAGATTATTGCCACCATCCTTACTAACCAAGATAGTTTTAAAAAAAGGAATGGATTAAGCACTGGAATTTGGGGTAGAGTAAGAAAATGATGTTAAGTATATTTTTTTCCATTGTACCAATTTTTTCTGGACCACTTGAACGTCTCCATGCCCTCTGCAAAGGTGGCTCTCTAAGATTCATTCATCCCTACTACTTTGAGCAAGCCTTCTTTGTTTTCTTCAATGACTATTCAGTTATTTTTCAACTGTTTGTGGATATTTTCTTTGGCTCAATCCTTGGTCTTGTTAGGTACAATGGAAAACATTGAACAGTTTTTGCTATAGTTTTAAAATGCCATCTCTATATATGTAATTCCAAAAACATATTAATTCCCAACTTCTACATTGAATGCCAGATTTATATTTCTGGATTATTACTGATGAATATTTTCACTTGAAAATGTTTATGTTATCAGGAAATCAGTACATATAAAAGCTAATTAGATATATCAGTACAGACTACCAGAAGAGAAAATAAGTCTTTCCTGGAGGAAGGATATCCAGAATGCTCCTTAGATGTCCTTCGATGTCATCAGGAGGGATCAATTGCTGGAAGGACATCGTGCTTGGTAAAATAGATGGAGACCCTCAATGTGATGAATGGAGATAATACTCTGAAATATAGCAATCGTGAAAATTGTGTCTGATGAAGTAAGGTTTGACGCTAACTCAATGGTACCTACAGCAACAACAAAGCAAATGGACTTTTATTTCAGTGTAATTTATTTTCCACTTTATTTTCTGTCTTTTCAAGCATTACTATGCCTATATTTATACATGTAATAACTGAGTGGAGACACAGGGAATCCAGGGCAGATGATCCCTTCAGGACCAGTGGTAAGAGTGGCGATACAGGGAGTGTAGAGGGAGAGTGGGTTGAAAAGGGGGAACCGATTACAAGGCTCTACATGTGACCTCCTCCCTGGGGGACGGACAAAAGAAAAGTGGGTGAAGGGAGATGTCAGATAGGGCAAGATATGACAAAATAATAATTTATAAATTATCAAGGGCCCATGAGGGAGGGGGAAAAATGAGGACTTGATGCCCGGGGCTTAGGTGGAGAGCAAATGTTTTGAGAATGATGAGGGCAATGAATGTACAAATGTGCTTTACACAATTGATGTATGTATGGATTGTGATAAGAGTTGTAGGAGCCCCTAATAAAAAGATTAAAACAAAACAAAACAGTGGAGGTCACGTCTGACCTCCTCTAACTTCACAAGGGACGAAGTGAATCAAACTCAACATCAGTTCTAGGTCAATTCCTATGAATCAGGGCTCAGACATGCCTCCAGTCTCCAACATTCTACCCAATTCTGACATCAGTAGTCTTTTCCATGGCGTTCTGCATTTCTGCAGAGCTGGACAATTCATTGCTATAGTAATACAGAACTCACAGACAATTCCACAATTACAGAATTTATTAGGGAAGTTCAAAGGCTACAATTTAGGTTTAGAAATTTCAAGATACAGTTATTTGGTCAGAACAGTGTCTTCTCTGCTGTGCCAACAAATAGCTCTCTCTGGCCCTTGACCTCTTGAGTGGACCTGTAGCCTACACAGGTCTTTTATCACTTCTGATAAATGGTAGTCCATTCCACCACACGCCTGAACCTCACTCAACATATATAGATACCCCACTCCACAAGTGAACCCTTGTGCACAAAAGCACTCGGATTTACTCTCTCCCAGGGTGAAGAAATCCACTGCTCTGTCTCATGATGTGGCTTTTGAAGCGATTGCTGCCATTCCTCTGGGCTATCACAACTTTCTTTCCCTGGATCAAGGAGGTTGACTGTACAGGGATCTCAGGTTCCAAATAACAGGCATTACTTCAGACTCTTCTTTCTTGATGGTTGTGAGATACTGTCCACTTTGAAATTACTTATTTCCTCTCAAACAGGACGGCAAAATTGACCAATCCCATGTCAGAGTTTCAAGTTTCTATAATCACACTCTGTGTTAAGTATCACTCACTACTGAATCATATAACTACGTCGGCATCTTCCCTCACTGTCTCTTACACAAACTCAAAAGAAAAAAATGCACTCAATCTCACCCTTAGTTGGAGTTATAAACTGTGTCCTGAAGAGCTAGATTAAGAAATTTACCATTCATTTCTTTCATTCCTCTTCACCACAGCCCGGAGGACAAATATAGGCACATGTGCCACTTGGATGTCATTTTACTCTTTCATTCCCAGAAGGCAGCTTTCTTTGATTTTTTAAAATTATTATTATTAAATACTTTTATCGGGGGCTCTTACATCTCTTACCACAATCCACACATTTAGCCATCGTGTCAAGCACATTGTACATATGTTGCCATCATTTTTTTCAAAGCATTTTCTTTCTACTTGAACCCTTGGTATCAGCTCCTCATGTTCACCCCCCCTCCCATCCCTCCCTCGTGAATCCTTGATAATTTATTTTAATATCTTACATAATTCTCTGTCACCCTTCACCCACTTTTCTGTTGTTCATCCCTCTGGGACGGGGTTATATGTTAATCCTTTTCATCGCTTCCCCCTTTCCCTCCACACCTACCCCTTATCCTCCTGGTATCTCTATTCTCATTGTTGGCCCTGAGGGGTTTATGTGTCCTAGATTCCCAATGTTGCAGGTTCTTATCTGTAGCAGTGTGCATGCTCTGGTCTAATCCAATCAGTAATGTAGAATTGACGTCGTGATAGTGGGGACCAGGAAGCATTAAAGAACTAGAGGAAAGTGGTGTGCTTCATCAGTGCTATACTGCACCTTGAGTGGCTCATTTCTTCCTTGTGACCCCTCTGCGAGGGGATGTCCAATTGTCTGCAGATGGGCTTGGGTCTTCTCATCCTCTCCACTCCCTCCCCATTTACCTTGGTATGATTTTGTTCTGGA
>NW_022104341.1:49079873-49081730 GCF_000313985.2 Echinops telfairi
AAGTACAGAGTTCACAGAGGTGTTTCACAATTCCATTCCCAAAGTCAGTATTTTCCATTAATCTTAAAAACCTATTTACAAAGTGTTAATCCACTTTAATACACCAATCACATCGGAACATCTAGAAAGACTAGATATTTCAAATAAGGATATACTTGCCCATTATATAAAAAAAATAAAGAAAAAGAAATTTACTATACTGTAATACTAAATACTACTGTCAAGGAAATCTTTTATAATATACCTTTTATTGAATCCTAAATAATGTTCTTGTCCCCAAATACCAATATTTCTCATAAATATTTAAAAAATCTTGCTTGTAATTTTTTAATAGTAGCAAGTACTGTATTCTACTACTGTTTATCTCTTGTAATTTCTAACCTTGTGTTTTACACATGATAAACTACATAAATTGATTGTTGAACTGAATTAAACTCCTTAGACTTCTATTTCAACATTTTTTTCTGAGGTCATTACTAATGTTTCAAGTATACATATAGTGATTCTTCTTCATAAATCTCTTTCATGGGCAAGGACAGCAGTTTGAAACCACCAGCATTCCTGCAGGAGAAAGACAAGGTTTTTCTATTCCTGCAAAGAGTGACGTACAGTCTCAGAGACTCACGGGCAGTTCTACCCTGTCCTATAAGGTTGCTATGAGGTGGCATCAACATGATGGCAGTAAGGTTAGAGTTTTTCATATGTGCTAAACTAATTTATTGCTTCCTTTCTGATCATGATATTTCTCCTCTGTTCTGCCCTACTCTAACTGGCCCAATTTCAAGCCTAATTAAAAGCCCTTTCTCACAAATGTTTCCCTAATTCTTCTCATCTACATTGATCTCTTTCTCCAAGTAAACTTCTAACACCTCTAATCTGTGATATTTTCACATTCCTTTCTATGCAATTATCATAATCATAGTTCTTCCTAATTATTCAACCCATTCTCACTTTGATTCTCTCCCCTTCCTTGATTTTGACTTTATTTTGCTATTTAAACATTGAATTGCTTATATGTTTTTCCTGAATATTGATCTTTCCACAACTGCATCATAAATCTCTAAGAGGGAGGGATTATTTCTGCATAATGGTAAGAGGTTGAGCTTTGGGTTGGTCTGTTAAATGCCAGGTGGGAAAACATTTACTCATTTATATGTAAGTGAATCTAACGAGATTTTCTCCCCCTCATAAAAAAGCGGGGGGGGCAGGCGGAGACAACTCAGTGCCGTTGAGTCTGTACCAAAAACTCAAGTCACCGCCGTGAAGTTGATTCTAAACCAAAGCAACCCTTTCGAACAGTATAGCTGTCCCTGCGGGCTTTGGAGAATGTAACTCTTTACAGGCGTGGAGAGCCTCATCTTTCTCCTGCGAAGTGGCTGGTGGTTCCATACCTCTGACTTGCGGTGATGAGCTCAATCCGTGATCCACTACACCAGCGCCGCACCAACCAAGCTCACTGTCACCGAGTCAATGCTGACTCCTAGCGACCCTGAAGGAGCGGGTAGAACTGCCTGTATGGATTTTCTGAGAATGAATTTTTTACGAGAATAGAAAGCCTCATTTTCTCTCCAGGGGAGCTGCTGCTGGTTTTGAACTGCTGACCTTTTGATTTGCAACATAACACATAGCACATAACCCACTATGCCACCAGTGCTCCTCCCCCTCATAAATAGCACAAATTAATTTATATTTGTATTGTGAATTAAGATATATAGTAATAGATGGAAATAGAAAAGTTAAGGAAGCTTTTGTCTTTAATGAAGTATTTAATACTTATTGAATGTAAGAGCTCTTCAAAATAAAACTATTAAGAGATGATCGTATCTATTTTATAGGTTTGATGTATGATTTTATATG
>NW_022104341.1:49083076-49084166 GCF_000313985.2 Echinops telfairi
GGTGAAGGGAGACATAGGACAGTGTAAGACATGAAAAAATAATAATAATTTATAAATTATCAAGGGTTCGTGAGGGAGGGACAGTGGGGAGAGATGGCAAAATGAGTTGATGCCAACGGCTCAAGTAGAAAGAAAATGGTTTGAGAATGATGATGGCAACAAACGTACAAATATGCTTGATACAATGGATGGATGTATGGATTGCGGTAAGAGTTGTACGAGCCCCCAATAAAATGATTTATAAAAAAAGAAAGAACTAGAGGAATGTTGTGTGTTTCATCGGTGTTATGCTGCACCCTGTCTGACTCATCCCTTCCTTGGGACCCTTCTGTGAGGGGACACAATTTTATACTAAGGAAAGAAGCTTCTCATATCTTATATTGATGCATATATTATTACCAGAATTGATAGTGTAAAAATCATGGGATTTTAAGTAAAATTTTCAAGATCATGATGTGGCTTTTTTTTTTTTTGCTCAGCAGCTTTTGTAATTTGGAACGACAATTACTAAAAAATAAATAATAAAGCCTTGATTTTATATACTCAGCGATAGGAATAAAAATAGTTCATGGAAATTTGCAAAGTAAACAAAATAATGAGAATACTTGTGTAGCAGGAGATATCAATAGTCGAAAAAACTTAAGATATAGAATCCTTTTTAATGCTTCATGACATGGCTTGTCACTATCATCTTGATTTCGTCTTCACACCATATGTAGCTCACTGCTCTCTAATCCCACTGGTGCACTCCTGACTCTCAAGCACACTCGGCTACTTTCTCCACGTCACGACTTTTCACGTGTTATTTCTTAAGTCTGAAATAAAATGATGTCTTGTTTCACGAGTGGCACTCTCATTTCACTTGTATCTTAGCTTCAATATCATCTTTCAGAAGTGATGTTGGTTACTTAAAAGAGTGTCTGCCTCACCATCATTGTTTTCATTTTATCTTGTTTTATTATTTTTCTACTGCTTCTAAGGAACGTCATATTTTCTGTTTATTGTATCTCATTGTCTACAGCTAAGCTTCCTAAGAATAAAGTATTTGTTTATCTTTCTTATTACCTAGCGGGCAACACTGGGTAGGGAA
>NW_022104341.1:49085866-49087030 GCF_000313985.2 Echinops telfairi
TGGGTCCTTCACTGCTAATCAATCCTCCACTACTTGACCGTGAAAGGCACCAAGGACATTTACGGTGAACTCTTGCAAACTCAAACCACTCCAACAAATAGGTTTTTTGGCAGCTAAAATGAATCCCCAAATATGCCAGCAATGTTGGGGAAACAGTTTGAAAAATTACTTCTCTTTATTTAAGAGCTGAAGATGAAACGTGGCATCTAAGAATAGACAACATGAACCAACCATCGAACTAACTGATGCTGAGTAGATTATTTCATGACAGTAATGTAATCTCGTTATCATCAACCCATGGTGCTAGGGGCCATATACATTAATAAATCGACAGCTTCCTTCTTAATTCATTTTATTTGGTTTAAAGAAGAGAAAAATGTTACACCCTCACAATTCTAGATGCTGCAAGTCCAAGTCAGGGGCCCTGGTGACATACTGGCCACATGTTGGGCTGCTCACCACAAGGTCAGCAATTCAAAACCACCAGCTGCTCTGAGAGTAGAAAGATGGGAATTTCTGCTCTCATAAAGAGCTGCAGTCTCAGAAAGCCACACGGGCAGTTCTCCACAGTCCTTACAGGGATGCTGTGTTTGGAATCAATTTGATGGCATAAGTTTGATTTTTTTTTTTTGTTTGGATGTAAAATATGTTTGACATGGTTGAGGACTATATTGAGTAGGCCAATATTGAGAAGAGAGTTAAAATAAGAAAAGAACTTCTCAAATGAGGCCAAAGAAGTCAGGTTGTTTAGGTTAGGACCACACCCTCAATATTACATAGCTTCTTAATCAGACTCCTTGACTCAACCCAAGTCTAATGGTTCTTAAGGGAATGTCAAGATACAGAAATAGGATTAAATCTTCAAAAATCAAATGCTTTATTTTTCACATGGTATGTTTGAGATACTTAAAATATTTGGCTAAAACTGTGGGCCCTGAAATTAATTTGCCCTGGTTGAGTCCCAGCTGTGTTGATGTATAAAATGGGGCAGCTTATGTAAATGTTCTTCTTTAATTTCCTTGATTATGAAAAATGGGCATAGTAATTGGATATAAGTTAACATTGTGTGATAATACCTATATTGCATTTAGAAAAGTATTTGGACCAACAATATTCTGTAAAACTTATTATTACCAGATATACATGTATAATTCTCAATAGAAA
>NW_022104341.1:49087800-49096358 GCF_000313985.2 Echinops telfairi
TGAAAAAGATGTGGCAGTTTGCTTCTCTGAAGATTTACAACATTGGAAACCTTTTAGGCAAATTCAACTCTGCCCTACAGGGCTTCTATGAATCAGACACAACCCTATGGCCCTGGGTTTGTTTTTGTTATTTTATAGTTGGATGACACAAAAGTTAAAGGAATTTAAAAGACTTGCTGTATCTGAAATTGTTTGAATGTGATGGAATGAAATGAAGCCAGGGTTTTTTTTTACTTCTAAATTTATCCTTAATCCTTACAATCATCTCTTTCCCTCTATTGTTTTATCATGTTTTCTTAAATCATTTGCTTCCCTAATACCATATCTTCCTGACAAGTACTATAGTAGGATAAAATAAAGTATATGTAAATTATGAACACATGAAATATTTAAATATCAGGCTTAGTCTTACAAAAAGACACTCGTCATTTTCTGAAATGCAGAATCTCTGTGTTCTGTTCAAACTGCTGCCTGTTAATACATTCAGGTCCAACTAAGCATCATTAAGTGTTCTGCAATTCCTATTCTTCACAATATTATCCATAGTATGTCATTCACAGAACTGTTGGATAATATATACAACATAATTAGACAACTGTTTGGTATTCTCTGACTTCAGCCAAGAGTCATGTGATGTTGGCAATGACATCCTTTATTCCACGTATGCTTCCGGATCCAGCTAATATTTCTGGCAAATCACAGTGAATGCATTGCTAAAACCATTTTTTATTTTCGTTGTAAATCATATTGCTTCTATTGGTAGATAATTTGGGCATTGTGATAGGGCACTGTATTTTAAAATAGGAGCAAATATAGATCTCTTCCAATTATTTGGCCAGGTTGCTGTCTTCCAAATTTCTTCGCATAGACAAGTAAGTACTTTCAGTACTACATCAGTGTGTTAAAGCCCTTCCTATTAGTATTTCATCAATCCCTGAAGTCTTGTTTTTCATCAACTGTGCCTTCAGCGCATCTTGAACTTCTACCTTTAATACCATTAGTTCTTGATCATATGATATCTCCAGAAATGATTGATTGTAAATAATGATTCCTGGTAGAATGACTCTGTGTAGTACTTCCATTATCTTCCTGAATTGTTAAATATTTTGCCCACAGAGTTCTACAATACATACACTCAAAGTTGCATTGGGGCTCCTGTGGACTTATTTTAATTTTCTTCAGCTTCAACAGGACTAATGGATAATAAGCTCCACAGTTAGCTCCTGACTTTGTTTTGGCTGATAATATTGTGCTTATCTTAATATCGTTCCACAGATGTAATTGAACTCATCCTTGTGTATTCCATCTGAGAGGATCCACATGTACAAGCACTGTTCATGTAGTTGAAAAGGGCATTTAGATCTAAGTGGCACGTATTTATGTCTATCACATAGTGGGGAAATATAACAAGGGCTTCAAATTCTCCCTTTCTACAAGCAAGGGTGTGCTATTGCATTCGGCAAGTCCTTGGTAAGCCTTCCTCCAATCCTGATGCTGGAGCATTCTGCTTCACATAATTTAATCTCTCTGATAGCTTGCTCAGCATACAGATCGAATAAGTACAGTGAGAGAATACAATTCATTCATTCACATAATGTTAAAAAAACTTAGACATGTGTTTCATTTTTAACATTGAAACATTTATCATATTACTATTGAAATCCTGTTAAAAATACTCAGTTGATGTCAAGGTACGTAGTTGAAAGATCCACCATTGAAAACAAAATGATATTCTATTGAAATATTAAGAGAAAACCCCCAGGAAAGTTGGATATCTGAATGGGTGAAAGAAAAGGAGATCTGGGTAGCACAAACAGCTCATTGCTCGGCTACGCCTGATCCGCACGCAGGTGTCTCAGAAGAAAGTCCCAGGGCTTTTCGTCGGATAGGTCATAGGCATCGAAAACTCCATGGAGCACAACACGATGCTGAGAGACATGGGTTCATCTTGAGCCACAGCTTTCTTGGTGACAGGTTTTGCTTGGGTTTAGTACATGTGAACAACATTAAAAGCAAGAAAGACAAGGAAAATCTGGGAAACTCATATTAAGGGAGATGACAGAAATAAAACAAACTAAAAATGCATGAATCATGATCAGATTCTAGTCCAGATTAAGTAAATCCCTATGAAGAAACAAACCAAATAGTAAAGTCACTACCCTAGAGCCAGTTCCAAGACTAACTCTTTAGGGGAGTAGAAAACCTCATCTTCCTCCCACTATCACGAACACTATCAGAAAAATTAATAAAATTTGAATATGGATTATATATTATAATATTGGATTAATATTACAATTTATGATTGTGATTATTATATTGAAGACATATAAGTAAATGTACATAAACTTGCTTTTGGAAAGTAAATATTGAAATGGTCCAGGAGAAAAATAATGATAAAGGAAATGGGACAAATTGCAAACAATTACTGAATCAGAATAAAGATAACCAGAGGTCATTGTACTATGCTTGCAAATATACTTTAAGCTTGAAATAATAATTAAAATGAATAATGTATTTCAAAAATACATGAAAGGATGGAAATAACAGCTCCAAAATGAATGAGATAACTATTGCACTTGTTCAGTAAAGAATAATTAGAGGTTTAACATGGTAGTATTGGTAATGGAGAGTTTATTTTGTTTTCTATATATGGTGAAATTTGATTATAACCATTGTAAAGGAACCACAAAGCATCCATGCATTCTTTTATGAACTCTTTTAGAATTACTTCCTACTATTTTTCCTAAGAATAAAAATGTATATAAACTTGCTATGAAAATATTATAATCCATGTTTTCCTTCTGTAAAATATAAGAAAACAGAAGTAATAGAGGTAAAGGAACTCTGAAAATGGAAATATACTTTTGATAAACAAGGTGGAGGAAATACACTCTCTAAATATTGGAGCACTAAATCATTCTGAATTCTTTTGTAGGGTCATGTCATGCTAAATGTGAGCTAAATGAACCAATACAGAAAGCATCGCCAAGCCATCAGATTCCGGGTTCTTGGCTTCACAGACTGTCTGGGCTCTTCCTCCCCAGCTTCTTACTCTCGCAGCTCTTTAGCTTTCATCTGCATCCTTCCATGAGAAAAGCCAGCCTCTTAAGCTGCCTCCTATACCTTGAACTTAGCTACTCAAGCTTAACAGAAATATCAGCAGAAATGGAATACAATTTAGCACTCAACTGAAGTTTTCTCCCCAGAGGAGAAGTAGACACTGACTAGAGAAGAAAGGGATACCCATTAGGTATTTTGCATTCTGAAATACAGTGCTATGTGAACCTGAATAAGGGGGAAATATGTCCTTTTTCCCTGATAATGAAAAAACTACAGGTGAGGGGACAGATTTAATGCAAAGTAATCCTGATACAAACTGACAACTATCCAATCTCTCTTTTCCAACCCCCCCAGATACCAATAGGCCACAAGTTGAAACTAAAAAACTAACAAAGGATTGAAAATGAACAAAATCGTCAATATAATGAGAGTATGAGCATATGAGCCAATTTTAACATTCACTAGATATCTGACTCTCACCTTCAGTTTATCTGTAAAGTAAACCTAGCATATGCTCCACTAAATTATTTTAATGATTAAAGAAATTATATATGTATCTATATTTGTAAATGAATGTGATATTTATTCCATAGTAAGTTCAGAGTAAATAAAGGCTGTTATTATAATGATTAATGAGTGGGTAGATAATCTCAAGTTCATATTTATATAAATGTCAAGGATCTCTTTAAACTTCAAGTATTCTAGTTTGTCCAAATCAATTTTATATGTATTCTCTTTCAATACTGATATTAAGTTTGACTCAGGGGTTGATGTAAGAAAATAAAGCAATTGCAACAAAGGTAGGAGAAATTAAAAAAAAAAGAATGCCTAATAGGAGCCTCCAGAAATATTTCTATTAAGGAAAAAGTGCAGAAAAACACATGGTGTTTTTTTTTTTCATCCTCACAAACAGGCTTGTCTTTGTACAGAGGCTGCTTTGAAGCCTAGGAGAGGCTAGCTAGTGAGAGAACCAGAATGCCAAGTTTGAATCTCTTTTTAGCCACTGGCTGGCCATTCAATCTTGGGAAGGAAACCATCCACTCAAGGGGTTTGGGAAGAATCCAATGGATTCATCAAAGACGTTGTGGCATAGGGCAGCTGAGTCCTCCACAGAGGGCACACGACAGTCCAGCAATGTAATGCCTCTGGATTCATTTGCCGAAAATGTCCATCTTGATTCATTTGCCGAAAGGAAAAGAAAGATATGGAAAGGCACACATATTTTTAGGGGGCCTAATGCAATATTTATTAAAATTTTAAAAAATTGTACCTTGTAAACTGCCAAATACAAAGCTGTGAAGCCATTTCTTGTCAGCCGAGATGGGCGGAGTCCTTTTAACATAAGGGTTCGACTATGTGACTTATTAAAACAGCTATTAAATGCTTCTGAGGATGACTGTAGCGACTTTAAAAATCTCTGACTGACTTAATTGAAAATGCTAGACTGCTTGATGAAAATGTCAAACCGCTGTGCTTTAGGCCATTTGTAAGGTTTCTTATTAATTGACAGACTTATTTGTGAACATTTCTAATCCATTTAGAAAACTTGACATCACTGCTGTGGATTTTGATGGACTTTTCTTAAATTTTTACTCAGTGTTCTCATCACCAGATTATTTTAAATGAATTCATACATAAGCTCATTCATTTGAATCAGCTGTTGTTGATAAAGGTTAGCTAAACATCAGGTTGTAGAGGGTTCATCATTAGTAGTAGAGATCAGAGACATTGCTGAGGATATGATCAAGGTTAGTCAGGGATGTTTAACTGAGATGATGATCAGAATGACAAAGAAGCTTTAGTTTATTGTGGAGGACTGATTAAGGGATATAGTTAGAGCGGATACTTATACATCAATGTGCCGTATAAAAAGCTGAGTTCAATGAATACTAACCTGGAATAATATAATGGATGTGGACTATTCATTCATTAAGTCAATATATTTACTAAGTGCCGACTATATGTCCGTCATGGTACTAAGTGCTGGGACAATAATTTTGAATAAAACAAAACAAAATATGAGGATATTAAACTCTTCAACTTAATCTTTACATTGAGATTTTATCTTTGGCATCTATCCCTGTGTGTTGTGAAGCAAGTGCTTGACAATATTTTGGGCTTTAGAGAATTTAACCTAATCCTTGACTGAAATGCCCAGCACTAAAAATGGATTCTGACTTTCAAGCAAACTAAGTGACGTAGTTCAGAGAAGGAGCACAGGGATACTTAAAGTCCGAGCTAAATCAGTTCGAATGTCTGCTTGGTAGTTATTGCTTCTTCTGAAGGTTGTCAGGGCTGGACAGGGCAAGGCAGAAAAGAAAACTGAACATGAGCAGAATAGGAAGGGAATTCTCTTGTAGACTATGAAACAGCTCGAATCACGGACCATATACATAGATAACCAGTTTAAAAAGAAGCAGGTTTCAAGTACCTCCACAAACGCAGCATAAATGAAGTAGAGACGGGCCATTTTCTGCGCAGTAATTCAAATTGACTTTACTGAAAGCTTCCTCAGAACTGAAAAACAGATTTTACAGATGATCACAGATTTCATCTTTTAGTGTATTGTCTTTCATTTGAACAATTCTAGAAAGAAATACTGTTGCTATAAAGACAGAACATACTTCCCAGGATTCTTTTGTCTCTAGAGGAAGTACAAATATTTTGAATACATGGAGGATAACTAAAACTAAGGACATAATATTAAAATTGTGAGAGGCCAATTGTAAATAAAAGGCTGCCATTCACAGTCTCAGCAGACCAAAAAAAATCATATCATCTTTATGGAAAAATTCAGGGGAGTTCCTTTTAAGAGGGGGAAAAAATCTGCCATTTGATCAGAGATTGAAGAAAGGAATATAATCCCAATGTACTACAAATTCTACCTGCAGCAAAATTCCCTTGTACTGCGACTAGGTCAGATTTCACAGATAAACTGTGGGAAAGGGTCTGTGATGCAGTCCCAGGTGAAGAGTAGTTAGTGATTCTATTAATGAAATGCTTGCCTTTTTCTGTACAAAGACCATGGCCCCAGGAGGGCCCTAGAGAGTCAGAGGTAGCCTTTGAAAAGAGATGCAAAGCTAAAATTCTTGACCTCTTGAGGTCCTAGGCACTCCCAGGACATTTTTCCGTAGAAATGAAATTGTATCCCTGGCCTGCAGGTCAATTTCCAGCTGCCTCCTACCTATTTGAATCTCTGACCGCTGAGGCTAGATAGCATGGTCTTTGGTGCGGGAGCCTTCCGCAGCATTTGTAAAGTACTTCCACTTGGAGGGACTATGAATCCTGAACCTGAACATCAAGGCGTCAAGTGAAGAACACCAGACGCATCAGGAATTTTCAAATGGAAAAAAGAAAGGGTGCCATTCTCCAGAGCTCTGCTCAAAGAGAAAGGCTTTTAATCTAGGGTGGAAGGACCTCAGTGAGAAGCTTTGTTCAGCAATGGCGAGTCCAGTGGTTTATTCTGATTGATTTCAGACTATTTCAGGACTTTTCCACTGTCCCAGTCTTCTTGTTTTCCAAGCTCAATTTCCCATTTAGCAGTGTTCAAAAATGCTTACTCCTCTTGAGAAACATCCCAATTTACTCTGCGATGCCAAAGGTAGATGCACAGTAAACCTAATGAGTCGTTTAAAATATAAAAATTGAAAATATTATAATATCAGGAAGTCTAGGATTTGGTGAAACATAGTTAAGAATTTAACTCACTGCTACACTGTGGCAATGACGCACCGAAGACGAAACCTGTGAAAGCTGGAACTTCACAGAGCTGCCTTGTTTTTCTAGAGCTCCTACGTTTTCATTTTAAAAGGTGCAGCCTTACTACTCTTAATTTTTCCCCCTTTTTAAAAAACGAAACAAATAAACCTTGTGATTTGGGTGAAGGTTACAGAGTAAAATGAGTTTTGCATATGACAATTCATACACAATTGGTTTCATGCCATTTATTGAAATCCTTCCCTGTTAGCCGTGGTAATTCGTCTGCTTTTTATTCCTTCTGTATTTCTGAACTTTTGTTTTCATTTCTGAACTTTGCTGCCCATTTGTTCATATATGGTTGATACCTAAAGATTGCTAGTTTCCTGGTATTATTGTTCAACTTACAAAGATATCTATTGTTTGGATGAACATTCTAGGCTTGATGGGTGACTAAAAAACATTGACTGAGGCTTTCCATTAGTATCTTCCAAGCAAAAAAATTCTTTTTTTCCTTTCTTTTTTATTTGATATTGAGTTGGGTCCACATCATTCTCTGATTCTGTCCAAGATGCTATTGTGGTCTCGTTCAGATTGGTCAGCTGTATCAGCTGTTATGGTTGTTAGAGCCATTAAGTCAGTTCCAATTTATAGCAACCCACTGAACAATAAAAGCAAATACTGAGTGATCTTTCATCATCCCCACAATGGTTACGTTTCAGCGCATTGTAGCATCGATGATGTCAATGTACCTCATTGAGAAACGTCCTCTTTTTCTCTGGCCCATTTTACTAAGTGCTGTGTCCTTTTCCAGGGACTGCTCTCTACATGCTGAGTATCTTAAGTGAGCCATCACTTGTCTGTCAGACTGTGGTGCCTTGTGTGCAGTTGTGATGCCAGCAGCTTTGTCACTGGTTTTTCAATGGCCAGCTGTGTAGGACAAAGTGAGCAGGTTTCAGTGGAGCTACCAGTCTAAGAACAAACAACAAAGAAGGACTCTGCTGTCCACTTCAGAGGAAGAAGCCTCTGAAAATCGTATGCACATCACCGAAGCACTGTCAGATACGGCAAGTCTAAACAACGGAAAGAGAATGTTATCAGAGCTACTGCCGGCAAATGGACCGCTCAGGCCCAAGGGCACTCAAAATGTGACTAAAGGGGAGCTGATTTCTTGGAGGGGCGTCAACCCTGGAGACCAGAGTTAGGGCAACCCTGTGGGAGTGGAGCCTTCAGGATCATTTGATGACGGGAGCACAACTCAAGGAAAGGAGAAACAGAGGCAAAAATGAACTTGGGATGTGTGAAGTCTGAATCCAGTGAAATTGGAAGTGGTCAAAATTAAATGGGATGCATAAAAATTGATTTCCTCGGCATTAGTGAAGTTAAATGAACCGGCACTGGTCATTTTGAATCAGAAAAATCATCTGATGTACTACTCCAGGAATAACAATCTAGAAGAACAACTTGGCATGGTTTGTTAGAAAGAATCATTTAAAATTCACCATGAGGTAAATGTTGTCTGTGACAGGATTAGATTGATCTGCCTTCAGGTAAATCCAATCAATGCAACTATTATTCAGATGTATGCACCAACCACAAAAGCTAGGGATGGAAAAATGGAAGAATTCTAGCAATGACTCAGTCGGAAATTAATCAAACATGCCATCACGATGCATTGATAATTATTGGTGATGACAATGCAAAAGTTAGAAAGAGAGGAATGGTAGTCAGAAAATGCGGACTTGGTAATAGAAAAAAAGTGGGACTCTTCATGGAAAATTTTTCTGAACTAGTAATTTGTG
>NW_022104341.1:49096803-49098624 GCF_000313985.2 Echinops telfairi
TGTGGGAGGACATCCAGACCATCATTCACGAAGAAAATAATTGTCATTAAAAAGACAGAAAAGATCAAAGTGGATGTCAGAAGAGATTCTGAAACATGCGCTTAATCATAGAGTAGCTAAAGTAAATGGAAGATGAAGTCAGAGAGCTGAATAGAACATTTCAAAGGTCAGCTCTGAAAGACACAACCAAATATGATAGTAAAATGTGTAGACTTAAAAATAGATTACCAAAGGGAAGAACAGACTCTTCACAACTTAAACTGAAAGGACTCAAGAATAAATTCAAGCCTCCAGTTGCAATTGTGAAAGATTCTATGGATAAAATATTGAATGTTGTATGAAGCATCAAGAAAAGATGGAAAGAATACACAGTCATTGAAACAAAAAAACTAGTTGACATTCCTCCATTTCAGGTGGTAGTTTATAAATAAGGACCCATGGTGCTAAAGGAAGAAGTTCAAATTGCACTGAATGCATTAGCAAAAAGCAAAAAAAACAAAGCTGCAGGAATTGATGGAATATCGATTTAAATGTTTCAGCAAGCTAAAAAAACACTGGAGCACTCACTTGTCTATGCCAGGAAATTTGGAAGACATCTCCTTGGACAATAAACTGGAAGAGATTCATATTTGTTCCCATTCCAAAGAAAGGTGATCCAAAAGAATGCTCACGCTATAGAACAATATCAATATCAAACAATATCAATATCACTGAAATTGCACACAAGTATAATTTTGCTTAAGATCATCAAACAATAGTTACAATAATACATTGATAGGAAACTGACAGAAGTTCAGAGTGGATTCAGAAGAGGACTTGAAGCTAGGTATATCAATGCTGCCAGATGGATTTTTAGTTCCAATCAGAGAATACCAGAAAAATTTCTACTTGTGTCTTGTGGACTATTCGACCCTATTCGATTGTGTGGATCACAGTAATCTGTGGATAACCTTGAGAAAAATGGGAATTCCAAAACTCTCCATTGTGCTCATAAGGAAAAGAGGCAGTTGTGTGAACAGGAAAGTTTAAACACAGGAAAGTTTAAAACCAGAAAAGGTGTGCATGAAAATTGTACCTTCTCACCATATATGTTCAATCTGTATGCGGAACAAATCACCAGAGAAACCAGATTATATGAAAAAGAATGTGGCATCAGGATCAGAGGAAGGCTTATTGACAACCTGAGATATACAGATGACATAACCTTGCTTGCTGAAAGTGAGGAGGAATTAAATCACAGGTTGATGAAGATTAAGTATTTCAGCCTCAATTATGGATTGCATCTCAATGTAAAGAAGACCAAAATACTCACAATAGGACCATTAGTCAACCTCATGATAAACAGAGAAAAGATTGAAGTTGTCAAGAACTTAATCTCTCTTGGATCCACAATCAATGCTCATGGAAACAGCAGTCAGGAGATCAATAGAAGCATTGCATTAAGTCAATCTGCTGCACAGGACTCTTTAAAGTGTTCAAAAGCTTTGAGGAGTAAGGTGTGCGTGACCCAAGGCATGATATTTTCCATTGCCGCATATGTGTGCTGAAAGTTGGATGTTGAATGAGGAAGACTGGAAGAATTGATGAGTTTTAATGTGCGTAAGAAGAATACGGAAAGTGTGGACTACTAAAAGAACAACTGGATCTCTATTGGAAGTAGTGTGACCAGAGTGCTCCTTCAAGGGAAGGATGGCAACATGCCATCTTATTTATTTTGGACATACTGTCATGAGAGAAGGACATTACGTTTGGTAAAGTGGAGGGGCAGTGTAAAATAGGAAGCCCCTCAAGGAGATGGATTGACACAGTGGCTACATAAGC
>NW_022104341.1:49100530-49108901 GCF_000313985.2 Echinops telfairi
TGTGTCAAGCACTTTTTTATATATGTTGTCATCATCATTTTCAAAACATTTTCTTTCTATTTGAGCCCTTGGTATCAATTCATTTTCCCCCTTCCTCATGAACTTTTATAACTTATTATTTTTTTCATGTTTTACACCAACCACTGTCTCCCTTCACCCACTTTTCTGTTATTTGTTCCCCTGGAGGGAGTTATAGGTAGATTGGTTTCCCCTTTCTCCCTCCCCGCCCCCCCTCACCCGCCCCACCTTACCCTTACCCTTCTGGTATCACTACTCTCATAACTGATACTCAGGGGTTTATCTGTCCTGGATTACCTGTGTTGCGAGCTTTTATCTATACCTGTGTATATGCTCTGGTCTAGCTGGATTTGTAAGGTAGAATTGGGGTCATGATAGTGGGCGAGAGGGTAGGGAGGAAGTATCAAGGAACTAGAGGAAAGTTGTACATTTCGTTGGCGCTATACTGCACCCTGACTGGCTCATCTCTTCCTTGTGACCCTCCTGTAAGGGGATGTTCAATTGTCTACAGATGGGCTTTGGGTCTCCACTCTGCCCTCCCCCTCATTCACATCAAAATGATTTTTTGTTCTGGGTCTTTGACGGCTGATACCTGATCCAATTGATACCTCATGATCACACAGGCTGGGATGCTTATTCCATGAGGACTTTGTTGCTTCTCGGCTAGATGACCACTTGTTTATCTTCAAGCTTTTTAAACCCCAGACACTATATCTTTTGATAGCATCTTTTTTATCAGTTTTTATATCATTTTTATCCTTCTGGTAGTCCCAGTTATTTCAATATTCTCTACCAACTCCATAAATCAAATATATCAAGTATTCTATAGTCTTCCTTATTCTGGTATTTCCGTATTAACTGTCTAACTTTCACACACATATAAAGCAATTGAAAATACTATAGCTTTGAACAGGTTCGCCTTGATGTCCTTTCTCTTCACTTTTTGAGTGGGTCTTAGGTAGCAGATTAGCACAGGACAATGCACCATTTGATTTTGGCTGCTGCTTCATTTAGCATTGATAGTGGACCCAAACAATCCTAGATGATTTCCATATTTTCTCCTTTTTGTTATAATGCTGTCTATTTGTTTGGTTGTGAAGATTTGGGTTTTCTTTACATTGGGTTTTTATCTATACTAAAGGCTGTAATCTTCATCAGCAAATACTTCAAGTACCCTTTTGCAAGCAAGTTTGCATCATCTGCTTATTGCTGCTTGTCAATAAGCCTTCTTCTAAACCTGATGCTATGATCTTCTTCAGACAGTTCAGCTTCTCAGATTATTAACTCAGCATGTAGATGGAATAAATATGGTGAAAAGGCATATCCCTGACACACACTTTTCCTAATTTTATTTCATTTGCAGTTTTAAACCAGGCAATATTATTTGTTCTATTCAAATGATACTACTTGTTCTATGTATAAGTTTTACATAAGCATAATAAAATGTTCTGGAATTTCCATTTTTATCAACTCAAAAAAACCCAAATCATTGCCATGGACTCTTAGTGACCCTATGGGACATGATAGAACTGGCCTTGTGAGTTTCTGAGATTTCAAATATCTGTTGAAGTAGAAAGCCCCGTTCTCTCCCAAGGAGCATCTTGAACTTCACACCTGGAGGATCGCAGCCTAACATATAACCATTACTCTCCAGAGCTCCTCATTCTCCTCAAAGTTACCTATAATCCGTTATGACCTACACAGTTGAAAGCCTTTGTATAGTCCATGAAACAGAAGAGAATATCTTTCTGGTACGCTCTGGTTTCAGACAAACTCCACTTGACATCATCAATGATCTGCTGATACAGGGGGAATATATAGAGTTAGCATCAATGTTGGAAACCCGGTCTGGTTTGAGATCTGATCTGTTAAAGATTTAGTTAGCATAAAATAACCCAAATATAATAGCCACCATCCTCCTTGCAATAAAATTCTCATTTAAACTTAATAATATTCTAATTCAGCAATTTTTGACAAACAAGACCATCTGCACAAGCAAGGCCTTTTGATAAGGAGTGGAGTCTGAGACCTTGAGGGGTGACGGTAGGCTTCTTTTGTCCCATTTCTGAACCCCTGTGTTCATGTTAACAAACCTGTTAAACATTCCTGCAACTCTCCACACAGTTCAGAGTGTATCAGTGTCTTCTCGCTGACCCTCAGAAGCTGTTTTGGGAGGTCTCAACCCTCTGCTTCCTTCTGTCAAACACTTATAGAGATAAACTTAGAACATCCCAAATCAACCCAGTCTCTGTAGTTGGCTAAAACAGTGACAAGCATCCCAACCCTATCAGCGGCATGAATTCTACCTCCTCTACTGGATCCAGCTACGTTTCTGGCAGCTCCTTGTCAATGTACTACTGCACCTTCTTATTGCACTACTGTACAATTTTTGAATTATCTTTAGTAAAATTTTATTTGCAAGTAATCATAATTATATTGTTTGATCATTTCAGCATTCTGTTGGGTCATATTGCTTTAGAATGAGTGCAAATATAGATCTCTTTCAAAGGATTTGCCAGGTAGCTGTCTTCTAAATATAATTGCATAGATAAGTGAATGTTTCCAGTACTTCATTACCTTATTGAAACATTTAAATTCTGGAGCTTTACTTTTGGCTCATGCATTCTGGGTAGCTTGGATTTCTGCACTCAGTATTATTGGTTCTGAGCATACATTACCTTTTGAAATGAATGTTTGTCCGTTCTTTTTGTACGTGACTCTGTATACCTTCCATTTTCTTTTGGTGCTCTTTGCACCACTCAATACAGTATTCTGCCAAGAGAATATCTCAATATTGAAAATCAAGCCTAGAAATTTTTCTTCAGTTCTTTCATCTTAAGATATGCTAAGACTTTTCTTCCTTTTTGCTTTCTAACTCCAAATCTTGGCACATTTCATTATAATATTTAATGTGTCTTCTTGACTTACCTTTTGGAATTTTCATTATTTCTTCCACTTGCTTCAGCTACTGTACTTTCAAGAGTATATTTCAGAGTCCCTTCTGACATCACTTTCATATCTTATTTCTTTTTCTTTTAGTGACAATTTTCTCTACTCATTTATAAGATATTCATATGATCCCACAACTCATCAAATCTACTGTATTTGTATTCAAGGTGTCTAGCCTGTTCTTGAAATTCACATGGGATACTCAAGCTCATAACTTTAGCATGATAGAAATGGTCAGGACCCATGGCATTATTTGATAGCTTCAGCACCTTGTTGGATCACCTTTCTTTAGAATGGGTATAATGATATCCCAAAGAGGTATAATAATACCTTTTATAAACATAAATCATTCTTGTTCACATAGACTTTGACAGATGGAACACATAGCAATCAAATTGACTATATCAGTGGGTAGGGGTGAGGTTTTCTACTCCCCTAAACAGTTATAATCTGGGACAGTTCTGCCTTATACTATTGGGTCACTCTGAGTCAGAACTGACTCTTTGGCTGTGAATTTGGGTTACTTTGGCTTGGTGGGGAGGGCCAACGGAAAAGTCAACATCAGGAAAAAAAATGATAAAAGAGGCTGACTGTGGAATAGACCATCAGCTGCTCACATGTAAGTTTAATATTCTTTGATGTCAACAAATACTTATATGCAAATTCCATCATGTGATGACCAGCTTCACTTCTATCATCAAGGCCCTATTTTCCAACAATTGTTCTTTCCACTTTGTTTTAACATCTGAATTCCAATTGCCAATAATTATCAATGCTCTTGACTGCATGTTTGATCAATCTTAGAATGAAGTTGGTAGAACTCTTCAATTTCTTCATCACTGGCTTTTGGAATTGATCAGTCAATTTGAATAATAGTAGTATGAAATAATTAATTTTGTTTCCCTATAGGAGTTCAAGTATTATTCTAGCAGGGAATTCATTGTACTTCAAGATTGGTTCTGAAACTGACATAGTCCTCTTGAATTTGTCATACCCAGCACAATAAATCATAAGATTATCTGATGCAAAATGGTCAATACCGGTCCACTAGCTCACTAGTTACTAGGATATTGATTTTTATGACTTCTAGTACATTTTTTATGACCTCTACATTTTTTGATTCATAATTCATAACTATGTGTTCTGATAATAAAGAAATGTTTGCAGTTATGTCTTCTAATTTTGAGTCATGTAGATAAAAGCTTTACACCATCCACATCATAATTGTTAAGTTCACTTTGAGGAGGTAGCTCTTCCTTGAGTTGTAATTTGAATGCTTCCCAAGATGAGGAGTTCATCTTGCGGCACAATAGTTGACTATGTTCTATGTTCTGTTGTTATCCATAAGATGTCAGTGGCTAATCCCTCAGAACTGGACCATCTATTCCTTTTGTATAATCTGTTTTTTGTTTGTTTTCTGGAAGGTCCACTGATCTGTTCATCTTCAGTGACTCTGCTGATATTTGAAATACCAATGACAGTGCTGTCAGTATCACAGTAGCATGGAAGCCCCTACAGTATGGCAGAGTTTTCTTCCACCATGTTCATGCCACCTTCCAAAGAAAGAGGATTCAAAAGAATGGTCAAATTATAGAACAATATCATTTCTTTCACATGCAAGTAACATTTTTGCTGAACACCACCCAAGAATGATTGTGGAAGTACATTGACTCTGAGCTTCCATGAGTTCAGGCCAAATTCTGAAGAAGATGTGGAACAAAGGATATCATTATTGATGTTAGAGAGATCTTGTCTGAAAGCAGAGAATACCAGAAACATGTTTACTTGTGCTTTATTGATCATGCCAAGGCATTTGACGGGGTGTCATAATAAACTATAGATATCCTTGAGAAGAATGGAAGTTCCAGAACACTTCATTGTGTTCAGGGAGAGCTTGTACATAGATCAAGAGGTAGACAGAATAAGGGCTTCCTATATGATTTAAAATCAGGAAATGTGTGTGCCAGAGTTGTGTCCTCTCACCATACTTATTAACTCTATATGCTGAGCAAATAACCTGAGACACTGACTGTTGTATGCTAAAGAAGAATAGTGTATCAGGACTGGAGGAAGACTTATTAGCAATTTGTGACATGCAGAGGATACTCTCTTGCTTGCTGAAAGTGAAGAGGACTCAAGCACTTACCGATGAAAATCAGGACAGAGATTATCAGTATGGACTACAAGTCAATGCAAAGAAGACCAGAATTCTCACAACTATAAAATCCTGATAAACAGATAAAAGATGCATTTGCTAAGGATTTCATCTTGCTTAGAACCACAGTCAATGCTTATGGAAAGAGCAAGCAAGAAATTAAATGAAGCATGGCATTGGGTAAATTTTCTCCTCACAACTGCTTTAATATATGGAAAAGGAAGGATGTTACTTTGAGGACTAAGATGCACCTGACCAAAGACATGGCTCATATGCATATGAAAGTTGAATTCTGGAATAAGGAAGGCCGATGTAGAATCAATGCATTTCAATTATGATGTTGTTGAAGAATATTGATAGTACCATGGATGGCCAAAATAACAAGAAAATCTGTCGTAGAAGTACAGCCAGGGTTCTCCTTAGAAACAAGGATGGCAAGACTTGGTCTCATGAACATTGGACTTATTATCAGAGAAGAAGCCCCTGGACAAGATTTATTGACATCGTGGCTGCAACAATAGGCTCAAACATCAGGAGAATTGTGGGGATGGCACAGGACCAGGCAGTGTTTCATTTTGTTGTGAATTGGGTCAGTATTAGCTGGAACTAGATAGTACCAAACAACAAAATGAGCCTAATTGTAAATGTCATGGTAATTTTACAATTTATACATTAAAATGTACAGAATAACTTGGCTCTTTGAAATTTGGGCTGCAGGGGTAATTAATTCTTTAAAGTAGATCTTGAATCCAAAGTCTCTGTAATTCCCACCAAACCACCTTTCCTTGCAAAATTGTAGGTAAGAACTTGGGGGAAGACCTGGATAGGCTTCACTTGTGAGTCATTGTTAACAGGAGTCATTGTGATTATTGTCTTGCTGGGTGTAAAATGAGCCCTCTCAGCAGCAGGAGAGATCTCACTACAAGGAAGAGCCAGGAATGGCCCACATCCTCTGGATCCTGAGATACCTGTGCCATGAAACTCCTTGATCCAAAAGGCAGCTTTAATATCTTAGGGGCAGAAGAGAAGAGAAGAGGAGCCAGTGTATGAGATTAAGTGGTGGATTTCGCAGCCCAGAGAGCAAGTAAAGTTGAGTGCATTAGGCAGGTGGCTGACGTGTGGAGTGAGGGGTCTTTGGACACTTAATTGGGAATGCTTGACTTGCTCACTCACAGAGGGTGGAACTGAGTGCCTTCAGGTTGAGGTTTACTGGAATGACGAGTCTCTGCGTACTTCATTGGAGGGCCTGAGTTTCTGAGTTCAATGACCCAAGGAGCAGGAGCCAAACTTTTGTGTAGAGCCATACAGTTAAGTGGCATGCCCTTTGGGCATTGATTAACAGCCTTGAAGTCACTTTGGATATCCTGACTGAAAATCTATATCATGAGCATTTCTCACCTGTGTTATAATCTGTTAACTTCCTTCATAAACCCTATAATCATGATCATTGTCTGTTAGCTCTGTGTGGTCACCACAACAAATTATACAACCCAGATAGAGTACAGGAAAAAAATAGAGAATCAGTATGAGGCAGAATATGGTGGCATTTGCCTGAGCCAGTCTTCTAAGCTCAGAGAACCAATTACAGTACACTCTCTAGTAAGAAATAAAACTGAATACTGAGCGAAGTGTCCGGACAGTGGTCCTAGGTTTGGAAGTGCATTTGCAGGGGGTTCTCTGTGGCTGTGACTTCAAATAATACAAATGTTCTGAACACCGGAACTCTGCTTTTGAAGTTAGCTAGACTGGATTTCTCTCTAAAGGTTTGTATGAAATAATTGTCTATGGATCAAAAGGGAGAGGCAACTTTTCAGGCAACTGAGGATTCTTACGGCCAATGGATCAGAACATCTGAGCTGCTCTGGCTTTACTCCCTTCCTCCTTCTATATCCCAGGAAGCAAATGATCACAGGATCATTTGTGATCACAAGACAGCAAACACTTTACTTGGGTAAGTAAAGAAAGGTAAGCCTTCTATGAAATGTAAAGAATTATATAAATTGCATACTAAGAGAAAAACAAGAATGCCTGCTTGCAAAATGACCATGCACTTGACCGCTAACAGAAAAGTTGTGAGTTTGAGCCCAACCAATAGCGATACAAACCAAAGACCTGGTAATCTGCTTCCATTAAGGCTACAGCCTACAAAACTCTATAGGGAAATTCTACTTGTCATAAAGGATCAAAATGAGTTAAAATTAACTCTCTGGCACCCAACAACAAAGAGAAAAAGAGAGGGGTTTTTTGAGCTACTGCTAATGAGCTTAATGAGAAACCATAAAATAAAATAAAATAAAATGAAGGGGGGTTCCAGCAAGATGACAACAGTAACACACTGAGGAACTCCATGGAAATCAGGCAGGAGAGCCACTGAGAGGGAAACTCCACTCTTCCAGTTCACAGGAGGAGTCTCATAGAGATAAATAGACAGATCCACTACCACTAGGCTTTGAAGAGCTATGGGCTTTTGACTTGCCATTGCAGAGGCCAGCTGGGGCTTAGCTTTAGCCCTGCAAGTGTTGCAGCAGGTGCCGGGCTACTTTCACCAGCCCAAGGGCTTTACTTCAACACAGCCACAGCTTCTGCCACCTTGGGTGAGGGTCTAAACCTCTCCAGCCCCTCGGTCAGGAGGTCTGGGCTCATCTATTTCTTTGGTGTGTTTTTTTTTTTCTTGTATCTTTCCCACCATAGTCACTACTGGCTCAGGTTTACCCTGTTTGTTTTTTTTATTTTTTTCCCTTTTCTTTTTTCTCCGCTTTTTCCCTTTCATATACCACTGCCAGTCTCTAGGGCACTCCTCTCTGCCTAGGGCAGCGGGCCTCAACCTGTAGGTCATGACCCCTTTGGGAGTTAAACAACCCTTTCACAAGGATCGCCTGATTCATAACATTAGCAAAATTACACTTATGAAGTAGCAACGAAAATAATTTTATGGTTGGAGGGTCACAACAACATGAGGAAATGTATTAAAGGGTTGCGGCCTTAGTGAGATGGAGAACCACTGGCCTAGGACAACTCCGCCTACCCTCCACCCAGCTGGGGAAACTCCAACCCACCTTCCTTGGCCTAACAAATGCCTGCAGGAACCCCCACAGCCTTCCTAGGGCCTGGGGGAATGCCTGCCACCATCTTATCAGCTCGGGGACCTCCCGCCCACCTTCTGCAGTCATACATACTTCTGGGGGAACTCCCTCTTGGTGGCTCGGGGAACTCCTACCTGCCTCCCATGGACCTACTTGCACTTGGGGA
>NW_022104341.1:49109515-49110825 GCF_000313985.2 Echinops telfairi
AAGGATGCAGTGATGGTTCAATATTTGAAAGTCCATCAATATTATTCTCCATATTGACAAGGAAAAGGATAAGAACCATATGATAATATTGATAGACACAGAAAAAGCATTTGACAGCATCCAACACCCATTCCCGTTTAAGATGCTAGAAATAGAAGGACAATTTCTCAAAGTAATACAAGTAATATATGAAAAACCTACAGTCAATGTAGTAGAGAATGGAGACAAAATGAAAACATTCCCACTGAAAAAAGGGGACCAGCAAGGATACTCCTTGTCCCCACTTTTATTCAACATCGTACTGGAAGTCCCAGCTAACACATAAGGTGAAGGAAAGACATTACAGGAATGTATATGGGGAAGAAGAGGTGAAACTATCATTACTCACAGTTGACATAATTATATATATTGAAAACCCAAAAAGCTCCACAAGAGGATTGCTGGAAGTGAAAGAGGAATATGGAAGAGTGGCAGGATACAAGATCAACAAACAGAAGCCTATTGTATTGCTATATACACCAGACAAGATCATGGAAGAGGAGATCAATACCCTTCACAATAGCCAAGCACAAATTGAAATATCTAGGAATATATCTAACCAAAACCCCCAAAAAATATTTGTACAAAGAGAACTACAGAACACTATTACAAGAAACCAAAAGTGACCTTCACAAATGGAAGAATATTCCATGCTCATGCATCAGAAGACTCAATATAGTAAAGATGTCAATCCTATGCAAAGCACCATATAAATATAACACTATCCTGATAAAAATACCAACATCTTTTCCCAAGGAATTGGATTAGCAGAGAAGTCCGCAAGAAGGACAAAGTAGAAGGGCTTGCTTTACCTGACTTTAACACTTTCTATATAGCTACAGTCAAAACAGCGTGGTATTGGTATAATGACAGATACTCAGACCAATGGAAATGAACAGAAAATCCAGAAATAAAAACATGAGCATAGAGACAACTGATCTTCAATAAGGGGCCCCAAATTATCAAATGGAAATTGGATGCCCTCTTTCACAAATGGTGCTGGAAAATAAATGGATATCCACCTTCAGAAAAATGAAGCAATACCCTCCCCTCACTCCATGCACAAGTTGGATCGGAGACCACAATGTAACACCCAATCTGTTGTACCCCCTTAGTGTTTTGCCTCGGTGTGGCAGGATCAGATCTGGCACAATTCGCACACTGTGTCTCCAGTGTTGTCCCCTGGAGGGTTATGGGTCAGTGGGTCAGTGATGTCTCATAGTGAGGCCGGCCATGTTGTCCTCTCTGTGGAATGGCTGCTCCAATCGGGA
>NW_022104341.1:49112754-49114341 GCF_000313985.2 Echinops telfairi
TGTAAGCATCTCAGCACTGGTAGGGGTCTCCACAGGGCACTATTGTAGTTCCATGTGTCTTGCCAGCTGTAATATCTCCCAGGGAGTGAGCCTGTGTCCCACTTCAAGCTAGCTAAGTATCTCCTTAGCACCTCCAAACGAGGTCATCAAGCTGCCACCTGACTGACAGGCTAAACTCCACCCCTTCACTCATAATTCTCAAATTGACAACAGATTATGTAACTACCACAGAGGGTAATGGGGAACAGGGCCTGAAAACACCCCTAGGGAGGGTATTATTTGTCTCCACATAAAAGGGAGAGAGGAACCAGACCACATCCCAGAGCACCAAGCCTTGAGGGCAATACATTGGCATGGAGCAGTGAACTAACAGAGAGGACAACGATGGGGTGGGCCCAAGATGACCTCTGTTGAACCTCTCCCCAGGAGAAGGCAAGATAGAGGCCAAACTGAAAATAGAGCTCCTGGAGAGAGGTGGGTCTGTCCATTCCACACAGGGATGATATCCCAGCTTGGAGTAGCCAGTGCATAGAGAGGAACATTGTGCATGAGACATAACATTCCCTCACACACTCATAGTGCTATGGGGGACAGCACTGGAGACATTGTGCAAAAAGTGTACCTGGTCTGCCCCATGCACAGTGGGGTGAAACATGAAGGGAGTGCATCTGGGCAGCAAGGGGAGCAAAGTAACCAAGTCCCCGAGGAATCCTGAAAATGGACTTCTGACTTGGGAGACAGGGCTTGGTACATCATCAGGCTTGATCAGAAAACATACATACGGGTCAACAGACAGACCGAAATTATCTATTGTTTTGGGTTTTTTGGGGGGGTTTTCTCTTGTTCTGTTTTATTTTGTTTGTTTGTTGTTTGTTTTGTTATGTCTTGTTTTTTGTTTTTGTTTTTCTTTCACCTATGTTTATCTATATAAGATAGGCAGGACAAATAATCCAGAGAAGAAAACTATGGGAACGTTAGTTTCAGGCAGACATGGGAGAGGATGGGCCAGGAAGGGAGAGTGGGGAGCCAGCAAACTCAGAGTTAAGGAAACAAGAAGAGATTTAAAACTGATGGTGAGGAAGGCGTATAATGCCTGGTAGGACTTGATCAAAAGCAATGTATCTGAGAGGAAATACTAAGAGCTGAATGAAGGGTGAGCATGATAGTGGGATAAGAGGAAGGTGAAAGGATATTGAGGAAAGAAATAGAAAGCAAAAGCTATTTATAGAGGTATAGCTGTAGGCATGTGTATATGCAAAATTATTAATTTATAATGAAAGGGATAGAGGTCGATGTACATATATTTATATGATAAGTATTTAGATAGCAGATGGACTTTGGGCCTCTACTCAAGGCCTCCCTTAACACAAGAACACTTTGTTCTGATAACCTGGCACTATTTGATGCTCACCTTCCCAAGATGATTACTGAAGACAAATGGGTGCATAAATAAATGTGAAGAGAGTGGGTGGTACAGGACTATCAAAAGGTATTGTGTCTGGGTTCTGAAAGGCTTGAAGTCAAACAAGCGGCCATCTAGAAGGGAAGCAAATAAGCCCACATGGAAGAAGCACACCAGCCTGTGTG
>NW_022104341.1:49114748-49116652 GCF_000313985.2 Echinops telfairi
TAAACCACTCAGGAACAGTCATGGGAGTGACAATATTATGAGAGTGGGTGATGGTCAGGGAGGGTGAAGGGTGAGAAAGGGAGAACCCATTAAAAGATTGGATACATAGTGACCCCCTCAAGGGGACAAATAACAGAAATGTGGGTGAAGAGAGACAATGGACAGTGTAAGATATGAAATAACAATTAACAACATATCAATGATCAAGAATACACGAGGGTGAGAGGGTGGGTGAGGGAGGGGGAAAAAGAGTAGCTTATACCAAGGGCTCAAGCTGAAAATGTCTTGGAAATTATGGTGGTAACATACGTACAAATGTGCTTGATACAATCAATGTGTGAAATGTTGTATCAGCTGTAAGAACCCCGAATAAAATTATTTTTTTAATGAAAATGAAAAACACTTTGGAGCTGTTTTGTAGTAATAAATGTATTTAGAAATTTGGGCTTGCATTGTGTGCTTCTAATGTTAAATAGAAGTACTTGACATGTTTTGAAATTTTAAAAAGTGTAAAAGTTATTTTAATAGCATGAGTAGGCCTTAAAAGCTTAAATTTTATATTCACACTGATATTCAAAACATGTTTCTACCTTTCAGCTAGTCAGTTTGTCTTATTTTTCTTACTTTTTGTTATTTATTCATCAATCCTTCCAAAGTTTCAGTTTACTCAGTTGTAAAATAAGAAAACAACCCTTGTATTATTGTTGTGAGAAATTAATAAGGTATACAATGTATAGTTGTTATGATGTATGCCAGTAATTTAGGAGCTTAGGATCAATATTTTGTAATACAAGTCTGTTGATCTGTTGACATAATTTGGTGGTAAGTCTATTTTCAACATTGGAGATAGTAATTTTTTAAAATATCCTAAAGGATAATGCTGTATTGCCATCACATGGCTTTACTTGTGAAGGTAGATTGTATTGCTGTCTTTTACCATGATCTAACTTTGATGAACTATTCAATAAGTACACACAATAGCTCTTGAACACTTACTATAGCCCGATCTTTTCCCTTGGTATCCACTTCAGGTTTAACTATTTCCTTGGTATAAATTGCTCATTAACTCCTATACCCTTTAAATACATCAGTCCGTAAATCATTATAGGTAGAATTGACAATAACAGTTATCCTGGACTCTATGCCACTACCATCCTTGCAAAGAGAGGAAACTCTGATGAACCATAAACCCCTGTTTCTTCAAAACAAGTACACTAAATGAATGATAGTTGTTCAAATAAACGAACCTGAAAAGCATGGATTATATTAGTGACTTCTTAATCAACAAGTATTCTTGAGTCCACCGAATCCTTTTGTTTATTTGTTTGTTTGAGACTAGCTTGTGTACCACAAAAGCATTTTAGTCCATTTCACGTTTCCTTTTCCTCCTTTTACAGTCCTCACCGCAGTGTTCCCGTGGGATGGGAACAGAATCTGGAAGGTGTTGAAGGCCGTGACCGTCTCTGTCTCTCTTAAAAATTTGAACTTTAATTTATTTATAATTATTTATTATTTTTCCTTGTTGTCTGTGGAATGAAAAACATACAAAGAAAAGCCTATGTTGCTCAGCCTCGCTCATGAAAGCAGGGACCAAGTCCCAGATCCATCCCTGCCTTTTAAGAATGCATCACATGCCATTGAATATGTGTACTCACAGTTTATTCAGCTGCTCCTCTGCAAATAGGGTTGTTGATTGCGTCTATCTTTTTGCTATTATAGAAATTGCTTCAATAAAAATAAGGGTGCTGATCTGTTTTCATTTGTTCTTTATTTCTGTAGTGTATATAACAAGCAGAGAGAGTGCAGAATCAATAAGGTATTAGTATTTGCAGGTGGATAAGGAAGTGCCATACTGATTTTCCACAGCAGTTGAACAACACTGCAATCCCAGCAGTAACATGAGC
>NW_022104341.1:49118396-49120265 GCF_000313985.2 Echinops telfairi
CTGTCTGGCACTTTTTCCTCCCCTCTATTTCGACCCTACTTGGGATCATGCAAGTTTTATTAATGCCAATAAAATTAATCTATAGAATACATTTTCACATTATTTGATAATCAAGTGTGATTTTAATATAACTGCTTTTAGTTTAACTTTACTAACTATAATGCAATTCTTTAAAGCAAAAAAGTTACTTTGGGGCCATATTTGAATCCTATTTCTCCTTTCTCATTAAATTCTATTTAAAATGCTTCTCTTTTGATACATGCAATAATATTCAAGAGTTTAAAGCAATCATTCCTGACAGAAATTTCATTTTCTCTTTTTTTGCCTGTTCTAAAAAACTATGCATGTTGAATGCATTGCCAAATGAACATCACTTATGTATTCTAATATCCTAAACTCAATTTATTTTTTAATTTCCCCTTAACATTCTTCATACTTGCCACACCATTCTAGAGCTTAACATATCCTAATGAGTTAATAGTGCTTGCTGGGGCATGGCTGAAGTTCCTAATTAAAATGAAGTCACTATTATGCATATATTTCTAACAGTAAATTCTATCCTTAATTATTAAAAATAGTAGTTCTGTACCCAGAGTTAACTTTCTTTCTTGTCACATTATGAGCCCTTTCTTAGCCTTTTCCTTTTACCTAGAAAAAGGTAATCTTGTGATCCAATTAAACTTTATATCATGAGCTCATCCTTTTAAGCAGAGAGCTGGCATGATCATATGTGATAACTTATTACAATGTAACATTTAAACAGTTGGCTACCAATAGCACATCGCTGTACAAAATAGTCATGGAGATAGACACTTTATTTTAATTTATTAATTGGTAGAAATTTAGAGAAAAATCAAGAAGGTGGGTGGTCAGTTTGAATCTTCAGAGCCACCAGTGTCCTTTAGATAGAAACAGAGGCAGGCCCAAATAAAAATTGAAACTGCCTTTAATAATTGTATATACTAGTAGGGAGATAGACATGTAAATAGATAAAGCCAACAGCATATAAGAAATGCTCTTACATTGATAAACATAAAAATCAGAGGCAGCACAGGGGAAAAAATAACCCGAAAATGGAACTTCAAACTTCAACTTCTGTCGTTTTTGTCCTGACTTCCCTTTTAACTCATTTCTCTTTGCTTTTCATCCATTATCTCCACAAATATCCAATATTATAAATGAACATAGTTTTATCATGGAAGATGAGGGAGCATTTCTGTCCCATTCCCTCCCCCCCCACCCCCACATAAAACTCTGATCTCAAAGCCACTATAAATTGGTGTGAACAAAGTAATGGTTTACATTTTACTTTCTTGTTTACATTTAGTATTATATTCCTCTATATCGTTTTATGGGCCAAAGCCGTGCCAGAGACATTGTGTACTTATGTTAACAGAAGAAGCCACGTTGCATTATATTGTGGAAAAATCTTTTTTTTATCAATATAATTAGCATCTATATGGAACTCCATAATGACTTTACCCACAAAGGAAAACAGAAAAAAACAACAAAACCAAACACATAAAACATAGTTTACATTAGTCATCCTACACCTGTGATTTTAGAATTAAATGCTTCTTTGATCAACATCTTGTGTAGTTGTCTTGCTATTTGTAGATTTACAGAAAGACTAATGTCACACAGCAAGACACAGTTGTCCACCACAGACTTATTTTAACTTATACAAGGTGAGAATGATAATGAGAATGAATGTTTAGTATGGAAACTTTTGCAAACGCAGCATTAACTGCAATCACATATATTATTACACTTGATCCTACTAACTACCTTCAAAGACTGGGGGAGGGGGTAACATATATAATATATAATCTCAAAACACTCTTCTTTCTTTTGCCAACCATAAATGTG
>NW_022104341.1:49121948-49123881 GCF_000313985.2 Echinops telfairi
AAAATTCTGGGTTGCTTCAGAACTGTTCTTTCAAAGCCTGGCATGTTTCTACTCACGCTTTTTTTCTAGTCAGAATGTGAGGCACAAATTTTGCAGCAACCCTTCTCATGCCCAAATCGTCCATTAAAATTCGCTGAACCAAGCTCCCAGATAGTTTAGGTAACCTCACCATCTGTTCAGTGTCGTTGGCCTTTGAGCACAAGTACATGAATTTTGTCAACATTTTCAGCCGTTTGGGAAGTTGATGGATGTCCAGAACAAGGTTTGTCATCCATCGACATTTCATCTTTTTTGAAAGGAGAAAAACCACTCTTACATGTGAGATTTTTTTCATAGCACCATCCTTGTGAGCTCTGTTCAACATCACAACAATTTCTGCGGCATTCTTCCCAAGTAGGAAATACAGTATCACAGCAGCACACTGCTCTCTTCAACAGGCCTTCACAGAAAACGAGGTCAAGCAAAACTGCTTTCACTAAAAAATTCACTGTGACCAGAAAGAACCTCCCAGGCAACACCACTGGGTGCACGAATGCAGATCTATTTGCTGGATCCTTGCCTAAGGAGGAAATGCATCCTATGATAGCTCTACCCAGAGGAGCTGTTTCCCTTTGGGGGATTACCTCTTTGTATATGACTCTTCTCTTTACTCGGTGGTGAATGCTTAGAGGAAGCAGGGTGTGGTAGGAAAGCTTTTTTTTGAGCAGGGAAAGCTTGACAGAAATCAGCTTCAGCATTTACTAACCACAACAAGTCACAATGTATATTATCTATGAAAACTAATTTTATCCTACAAACTTGGTCATATTTAATGTGTCTGGAATAATATCTGATATATAGCATAACACTCAAACTCTAAATGAAAACCTCCCAATACTTATATTTACCTTTCACATCTAAGAGTAATCAGTGAATTAAAGTCACATTTATTGCGTATATTGAAAATGTAAGATGTCAGTTATAGCAGGCAATGCAGAAACAACAGATAGTGTTTATAAGACATGAAATAAATCTACATTGCAGACATATTGTCTAATTTTTAATGGGGTAAGTCTAATTTTAGTTAGCCTTGATGCATTTGCACAATATTTTCTAAACTACAGAACAAAAAGAAATAAGACTTTGGCTTTATAAAGTTAAGGAAAAAAATATCCACTTATTTATATTTCATTCCAGCATATGTATCTCTGAGTCAATAAGAGCTGTAGGGCTTGTGATTAAGTTCAACATTCACATCTCTTTCTGAATAAAATAAATATATATGTATAAATCTGCTATACCAAAGTGCCAGTCATGTCTCTACAGGAATGTCAAATGTTTTTCCACATCTTAGCATGTGATACTATTTGCAAAAGTCAGCCCAGTGGAATCTCAGCATGATTGTCAAGTGTTGAGTTCATCACCTTGGGCCAAATAACACGGAGAACCAATTACTTCCCAAACCATAAATTGAACACTTGTGAAGGCCTTATTAATTCCACTAAGCATTTTCATATGAGATATATTATACATGGATGATTTTATTTGCCAGATATGTGAATTTTATGTGTTCACTATATATAAATTTTTCTTCTGAAAAATATAATGTCATTTGGTTCTTGCTTTAAACATGTTTTCCAAGTAAAATAGAGGGAGTTCTTTTCCATTATACTACATACTTCAAAATCCCATAGTGTTCTTACTCAAATTATGTAATAAGGTTAAGAGAGGTTTGGGTTTTTTTTTCCCCCTCCTATAGACTTTTATGCTTCTAATTTATTCTTACCTATATGCCATTATTTAACTAAACCTTTTGCCTGGAATGGTTTGCAAAATTGATGAATAAATCAAGAACCAAAAATTTCTTGTATTTGAAAATCATCTTACTTTTCCTTTTACTATATCCTTTGTGATAGTCTTCTTTCTGTGAGTGTTATTTACTGTATGAGAAGTA
>NW_022104341.1:49125230-49128003 GCF_000313985.2 Echinops telfairi
CAGTGACAAGGAACAAGAGTGTGCTTTTTCCAGGGTGAAATCATAAAAGGAACTAATCAGTCTCTTTAAAAGGACGGTATCAAAACTGTATATAAAAAAATAGTCAATGTTTCAATAGGATTATTTGCTTCCACCAATTGACCACTTATCCATGCATACCTTCATGGGCCAGCTGGATAATAGATAAATCTGGAAAGTGAATCAGTGACATCTGAGGCTCACAAAACAACAGTTAAAGCTATTTAGATCTTCTTTCCGGATCATTCTTCCTAAATCAATGTAAAGGCAATTGTATTCTCTTATCTATATAGATGGATACATATATTATAGAATTAAATGTACATTTCATGTTTACGGCAAGATATTTTTCAATATGTAACAATGATAAAATTAGACCACTTTTTAATCTGACCATAGGAAGCATAGACAAGTATCTAAGACAATGAGTTGTATAAATAGCAATTCATAAAATAATAATAAAAACCTAAAAAATAATTAAGATTAATGTGCATGTGTGTTGTATACCTTTAAAAATGCGTTACATATATTTTGCCACTTATAATTTACACAATCCTGAAAAGCAGTTATTATCCCCATAACCTTGAAAAATATTAAGGCTTGCTGTTAAGGGTTGGTACTTTGAATTAATTCCAGCTCTATGTAATCCTAAAGCTCAAGCTTTGAATTATACATTTTTCTTCATCATTCCTCTAACACTCCCCTTCCGTTTACTTCATGGAGCATTTATATATATATATTCAATTTAGTATAAATTTACAGGAGAATAATATGAAAAATCAATAAAGAAACATAAGTTGACTTTCAACTGTTTATTTCCTTTGGATTAGCTTACAATACCTATAGGATAGAAATGTCAATCTTCAAATTTAACCCCAGAAGCTATACTTTTCATGTGACAATATAGATTTCATAGTTCTAACTTCTTTTTTTGTGGACTAGGTGAAGGTTTACAGAGCAGATTAATTTCCATTCAACAATTCGTACCCATTTTATTTAATGTCGTTCATGCCCAGACCCTCAGTGTAACATCGCTTATCTCACTTCCTCTCTGTGTCTCCTGTTTGCCACGTTTCTTCTTTCCTAACCCTTCTGGACTTTGTCCCTAATAAATGCTGCCCGTTTGATTATTATAAAGTGCATTTTTTAGTTTGCCTAGGCTAGACAACTGTAAGACTGACATGGAGTCACTGGGGTGAGTTCCCTTCCAGACCTGAAGGCTGATGAAAGCCAAGGTTTCAGGAGGTTCTACCAATCTTCATCTGACCAGTAAACCTGATCTTTTAAAATTAATTTCATTTCAATTTTATCCACATTTTCTTCCCATTCTATCCCTGACTTCTAGTGTGTTCCTTTTAGGGGCAGTTGTTAGTGGTAGATGGGCACTATCTAGATCTTCTGGTCTCAAGCTCGTAGACACTCGTTCCATTGGACTATTTATTTTCATGTATCTTCAGTTTTCATCATCTTCTTTCCTCTAGGCAGGAAGGAATGAATAGATTTCCTATGTATATAGTTGAATGTTGAAAGGTCATCTTTTGGTAGCAAATTATGAGTAATATTTAGAGGTTCCATATTTTTTTGTTTGTTTCTCAGCAAAGGCAACTTAAGTTCCAGAAGGAGTATTTCCATATTAATGGGAGAAAAAGTCATTGGGTTCCATGCCAATCTTTGTCCTTGCTGGCATCTGCTTGAAATGAAGTCATGTAATCAATCTTCTCCTTGTCGACATGTATTGCCATGACTGTTGATGTGCACCATCCTGGGGTGCCTCCTGTTAAACCACTCACACATTCTGTATTTTCTGTTTTGTGTGTAAAGGCTTCATTTCCATGAGCTTACTCTCAGAAGCTGTGCATCCTCATTTCCTTCTAAGTACAAAATCTTTATTTCCCCCAACATGATGCTCTGAAGCCCACTGGCCTAGCTAGCTACCTGCCTTCCTCAGTGTTTCCCTGTAGTGAAGTCCATGTCAAGCAATTGTTTTCTATAAGAAATGTATAACCTCCAAAGCTATACTCTTCAGATTATTGCACCATTTCTCCCTTTTATTGCATTTAAATAAAAGAATACATGTTTCTAAATCTTGAACTCTGTAGGCACAAGAAGCAGGGGCTAAATTTTGGGTTTCTTGAAGATATTTAAAACAACTTTTCTTTTAAATTTAGTGACGGCTACAAAGCAGATTAATTTTCCATTAAGAAATCCACACATTTCTTGGTCACGTCATTGACTTCACTCCCCACAAAGGAAAGCCATTGATTCTCTTCCTCCCTGTGTTTCCAGGTTCCAATCCTTTGGCTCTTTCTTCTGAATTTTACCCGTGGGGAATTGTGGCCTTTTGATCTCAAATGTTTCATTTGATTGTGATTGTTAGGTGCCACATGTCCGTTCCAATTCAGTGTGAAAGGAAAACCACCGGGACTCATGTCATTCTACAGGCTTTCTTGCGTTCGAGCCCATGATCGCAGCCATTGTGTAAATCCATATTGTGGGGTTGCAGTCCTCTTTTTTGTTTTCTAACTCTAGATCTTTGCATATTTCTTTTTAATATTTTACCTTTTCTCAATTTATCCTTTGAATTGTCTTTTCAGTTCTTTTCCTTCATTTTTTCTGTTTTCCCTAGCTAAATTAAGATTAAGAAGACATCAAAGAACCAGAGGAAAGCTGTATGTTTCATCGGTGCTATACTGCACCCTGACTGGCCCGTCTTCTCCCCACAACCCTTCTGTAAGGGGATGTCCAATTGCTTACA
>NW_022104341.1:49129733-49134245 GCF_000313985.2 Echinops telfairi
ACATATATATATAATGTAAATATCACCCACTTGAGTTTTTGCTGTTTTTCAGTACATGAAATCCAGAATTGATTAACCTACAGGACAGCAAGTAGAATAAGGATTTCGGGGAGCGAGGGTGGTAAAAAGTTTGGGGTGGAGGACAAAAGGGAGCTAATGTCAAGGAGTTCAAGAAGGAAAAGAATGTTTTGAAATTGACTGTGGTAGCAATTGTACAATACTGCTTGATGTGATTGAACTACAGAATGATGGATCTGCATTAACTCCCAATAAATGTTTTTGAAAATAAAATTAAAACAAGATATTGTCCTACAAGATTTGTCCTTTGTTGTTGACTAAATTCAGTCAGAATTATGTCCTTCTGATTCAAGTGTTACCATGTTACCAAGTGTTTGGAAGATTTGTAATTATTCTTTAATGCTGTATGATATCCCATTCTGTATATGTACCATTGTTTTCTTATCCATTCTTCTAACGATTGACATTTAAGCAATTTCCATCTTTTTACTATTGTGAGTAGTACAGAAAATAACATAGGTGTGCATACCCTTAATTATGTTGATGTAGGATATAAACCAAGTAGAGGGATTGCTGGATCACACGGTGTTTGTGCTCATGCGGCACAAATGGATCAAGAGGTCGTTCTGTGAACAGAACAAAGGAATACTACATGGCTTGAAATCAAGAAGGAAATGCCACAGGGTTGTATCCTCTCACCACACTTGTTCAATATCTGTGCTGAACAAACCAGCAGAGAAGCTGGATTATATGAAGAATGTGGCATCAGCATTAGAGGAAGGCTCATTAACAACCTTGGTTGTTAACCTAAGGTTGCGGATGACACAACCTTGCTTGCTGAGAGTGAGGAGAACTTGAAGCTCTTGCGGATGAAGAGAAAGGATTGTAGCCTTCAGCATGAATTATGACTTAAATTATAGAAGACCAGAAACCTCACAACTGAACCAACAGGTAACATCGTGATGGATGAAGAGAAGTTTGAAGATGTGAGGGATTTTATCTTGCGTGTTTCCACAATGAATGTTCATGGAAGCAGCAGTCAAGAGATCTAAAGATGTGTTGCATTCAGTATATTTGCTTCGCAAGACCTCTTTGGAGTACTGAAAAATAAGGGTGTTACTTTGTGAACTAATCTGCCCCTGAGGAAGCCAAATGTGTTTTTTTTTCATTTTGTTTTTATTGGTCTATTAGCAATACTGATTTTTCTAAAGCCATTCTTATACTGTACAGCTTAAAGGTATCACAGTCCACTATCAACAAATGTGAAACTCTTCACACGCAATTTAAAAACTGTATGAAAATATTATTTCCACTCCCTCCCCCTCATCCTTTGTGTTCTTCCGTACATTGTACTTCTATGTAGGATAGGCCGTTTTCAGGTGGCCCCAGCCAAATGTATTTTCAATTGCCTCATACACATGTGAAAATTGAATTTTGAATTGGGAAGACCAAATGAGAATCGGCGCATTTGAGTTAGTGCTCTAGAATAATATTGGAAGTACTCTGGACGTCTAGATGGACAAAGCGATCAGTCTTGGAAGAAGTAAGAGCAGAGTACTCCTTGGAGGCAAGGATGACAAGACTTCATCTTACATTCCTTGCTCATCATGTTGCCAGAAGAAACCAGTCTGTGGAGAAAGACATCATGCATGGTAAAGTGGATGGGCAGCAACAACAACAAAAAGGAAGGCCTTCAAGGAGAGGAATTACCCAGTTGCTGCAATAATGGGTTTGGCCATAGGAGCAATTATACGGACTGTGCAAGACCATGTGGTGTTTTGTTTTGATGTGCATAGGTCAGTATCAGCTGGATGGCACCCAGCAATAACAATGATAAATGCCTAGATAAGATAATATCTCATTGCTGTTTGTATTTGCATCTCTCTAATGACTAAAGACTGCATGCATTTCTTCCAAAATGTGTTGGCCAAATGAATGTCCTTTTTGGGGAAGTGTAAGTTCTGTTCTTTGCTTATTTACTAATTGAATTATTTATATTTTTGTTGTTGAGATGTTTAGATTTTCTATACTTTTTTTAGGGGGTATATCTTTTTTTAAAAAAAACGTTTTATTAGGGGCTCATACAACTGTTATCGCAATCCATACACACATCAATTGTGCAAAGCGCATTTCACTCCGCACTCCCCCCATCATTCACTATGGTAAGATTTTTTGTTCTGATGATGCCTTATACCTGAGATTTTCTATACATTTTATGGATTTTATAGATTAGTCCTTTGCCAACATTTTCCCCATCCATGGGCTCTCTTTTTATACTCTTTAAGGTAAAATCTTTTGATGTACTTGTGTCTAATTTTTAGGAGTCTCAATTTGTGTGTTTTATCTTTTAATGTTTCTCATTTTCTTGATCTCATTTATTACTTATCTCTTGAAGAAACAAATTCCTCACATCCTCTCTGTGGGTGTTTTCAACTCCTCCACCAATGAAAGAGAAACCGGAGGCTGCATGACCTTTTCAATTTCCTCTTTGAAACACCAATTTAAGGGACTTCCTTTAGGATTCCTCTTTTTTCTTTTCAAAACCTATTTATTTTCTCAAAAGGGTTAAGTTTTATATCTGAAAGCTTTTATTTTCAAAGCTACTATGAATATGACTATTCCATCATTATTTTAGAAAGAAATGATACTAGAAATAAATTTCACTGAGAACAATGAGATAATGGCAAATAAAAATTAAGAAAAACAATATCAATAATTATCTAAAATACTAAATGTCATTATACTAACATGTTTCCTAGTTCTATAGCTACTTTAGAATCTAAGATACTTTGAAGAATGTGATTCTAGGTAATGAGCAAAAAGCAGTGAATTAATCCTCCTGAATACCTTCAGAAAGGCAAAGATAAAGCTGACATGAGCTAAATAACTTACGTAGAGCTCTTTACTCTTCCAAAGAATTTAGGAAATAAACTTTATGGAGAGTAATTTCCCTCAGTGCATAAGATATCTTCCTCATCATGCAGTACATTTCTAGCAAAACAACTTTTTTTTTCTAGCTCGAGTTGGCCACCTGCTTTAAACGACCTTTTCTCTCCTTTCCTAGTTCTGAGACTTCTACGTACATAGAACACATGTTATGTTCCATGGTATTGGTATAATTACCAATGGTCTGACTTCAAAATTGATACTTTTGAAAGTGATACTTTTCAAATCCTTCTGTATTAAAATACTTCTGTATTTTATTGCTAACAGATACTACTTGAGGAGCTTCATAAAGACAAAATAAAATCCATGGGTATGGAAAGGAGAGTATATACACACACACACACACACATATATGACAGAGAGTATATATATATACACACACATATATATATATATATGACAGAGGATATTTGTACATGAGTATTTTACCTTTGCTGCAAATATATATGGTGACAGACTCATATATAGGGGACCAAATCATGAGAATTCCTTAGACAAATACCTTGAGGGGATTCGTTGCTTGCCCTGGGAGCTTGGGACCATACTCTTGGGGACACACGGGTCCTTTGGTATAGTCCACAAAGATGATATTCCGCATCTTACTTTGATGAGTATCAGCCAGTGTTTTAAAAGCACGAGTGGACAGTGAAAACACAATTATTGTTCTTTCCATATCCGGAAGAAGGAAGCGTGAAACGAAATTCAAAGACACATGGAAACAATTAGCCCAGTGGACTGAATGGACCCAGGGAACAAATCCCCGTCACCTGGGAAGGGAACGGCACGATGCCTGTGCAGCACGACCGACGGCTCTGACAGGGTCACAGTGGAAGGGCCTTGATAGGGTGAGAGGAAAACGAGGCACAAAGCTCCAAATCTTTAACAGGGACAATCATCAAGTTTACATGCACTACTTCATACATATTTTGTTTCATTTAATTGCAATCCTTTATCTATTTATCATTTTGTTGGGGGCTTGTACAGTTATCACAATCCATAAATGTAACAGATGTTTCATTTTCTTCCCGTGTTTCCATGTCTGTACTCCTCATTCTTTCCTATCGCTTCTGAACTTTGTGTTGTGTCAATGCTGCACTTTTAATCTCAAATGATTGACTCTCCAAAGGTGTGTTTTCCTCACTAGTGTTACTGTTTCTCTGAAAGGCCTGTTTATTGCTTGGTTGCAAATTGAACCAAGTGGGTGAGATCATTTTCAAGCCTAAAGGGTAACTAAGGGGCATAGTCTCAGATATTCCACAAATCTCAATCCAATCAGTAAACCTGGTGTCTTTAATGACTTCCAATTTAACGTTTAATGAAAGATTAATAGTTTTAAAACACTGAAAATAGAATCCTGGACTTTATTCAGTCAATCAAGAGTAGGCTCAAGGAGCATGAATTCCTGGTGATTCTAGTGATTCCAATGCAAATACTATTTGGGCATACTTTGAGAAGCATGTTTTAAGTGAGATCTCTACTATCTAAAGGAATTTGAGACTTCTGTTTCCAACCAGACCGGGGAGGAGTGTGTGTGTGTGTGTGTGTGTG
>NW_022104341.1:49134345-49141725 GCF_000313985.2 Echinops telfairi
GGGGGGGCGCAGAGGAAAGATGAAATAAAAAAAAGGGGAAATAAAATAAAACAAATTCTATTTGTGGTTATCATTGAGGCAGTAATTGCCTTGGTTGTGCACGCAAGCTCTCAGATTTTAAAAGTAATTCATGAGTAGAGCCATTTGCATTTTTCAAGAAAAGTTTCTAATTCATAAGAACTAATCTTCCCTAAGGCATATGTGTTTAATAGTTTTTTCCCCCTTTTTTCTTATGCATTTGGTTTATTTTATTCATTCAAAATGTCAAGGCAGAGCCCATAAACAACTTGTTTCTTATTACCCTTTTTGACCAAACTTCCTGTTCTATTGAACTGTATGATTCTAACATTAATGGCTTTTTATTTTCATCTGATTTATGAGACCACTCTGTACATCCATGGTTATGCTCTCATATGCCTTCAATGAGTTTATTTCCATTCTTTCTGAACTCCTTTATCTTGAGTTCATATTACTTATTATCCCAGTCTGCACTTGTGCGTGTGTTATTTGTGTTTTTATGCCAGCTTCTTCATACATATTTTAAAGGAGGCTTTCAAAAGGAAAAAGGAAAAAAATGACCTTGACACTTCTACCTTTATGATTCCAATAGAGAGAATATAAAGGACTTGCAGCCCGTGAAATCAAACTGATGCACCTGTAACAATTCTTATCACTGTCAGGAGGAGTGTGAATTCATTTATATACTCAAAACCTTGGTCATTCTTTCATCATATAAAGATGTTATTAATATGCTCTCACTCATTCATGATAGCTAGATTTTGATGCACACATCTTGTTGGCAAGCAATTAGGAGAACAATTGCTTTAAGCATAATAGCCCAGAATTATGAATGGTCTGTAAATTATTTGTATATTTCCCCTTCTCTTAAGAAGCATGAAATGAACAGTTATTTAGAAGGGAAGATGAGCATTGTCTAAGATTCCAGAACCTATTCAAATTTACAAAATTCTTTAATTATATTTGATTAAGTTAAAATATGTGTAGCAAAACATTTACCAATTCAGCATTCTTTGTATACATAATTTAATAACCTGAATTATGTTCATAATATTGTGCAACCATTACCACTAATAGTTTTAAAATTATTCCTTCACCATCATCAGAGATTTAGTGCCCCTAAGCAAATACTGCCCTTTCTCCTTCACTCCCATCCTGGTAACCAGTAATGTAATATATGTATCTATATATTGACCAGTTCTAGACATTTCATGTAAACATTGTCATATAATTTGAATCCTTTTGTAACCAAGATTTCACTCACCATATTTTCAAAGTTCTTCCAGGTTGCAGCATGTATCAGGACTTCACTTCTCCTTATAGATGAACAATATTCAATTGTTTAGACTCATGTGTACCACATTGTGTTCGTCCACTGATCTGAGGATGCACATCTAGTTGCTTCATCTGGTGGCTTTTGTGGATTGTGTTGCAGTGAATATTGATTACAAGTTTTGCATTAGTCCCTATTTTTAACTCTTTTAGAAAATATAGAGAGAATTGAAATTGCTGATATGATAGTTCTCTGACTTTTTTTGGGGGCTGTCAAATTGTTTCCCATAATAGTCACCCTATCTATCTATCTACCTGTTTATCTATCATCAATCATCTCTCTATCATCTATCTTATTTATTTATTTACCATCTTGTGTTACCCTGGCAATGGGTGAGGATCTCACTATGAGCAATAGCCAACAGTAGAGCACAGAGACCCCAGCCTCACTGTGCAATGAATTTCCTTGATTCAAAAGACAGCTGTGACATCAGAGAAGCAGAAGCAGGAGCCAAAGCATAGACAAGTGGTGACCTTCCCAGCCCACAGGGTGAGTAACGCTGAGTGCTTCAGAGTAGGAGGATGGCTTGTGGAATGCGGTGCCTCTGAGCTGCTGGCCCTGGAAGTGGAGCTGAGAGCCTGTAGGTCATGGCTTGCTGAAGTGAAGTGCTCACTGAACCAAGAAGCTTGAGCGAAATGCATTCACAAATGTAGTGGCATGCCCGTTGGGCATTTATTAGTAGCCCTGAATATTTTAATATGAGGACCTGGTAAACAACCTGCATTACAACCTGTTAACTTCCTTAATAAACCCTGTAATCATAAATATTGTTTGTTAGTTCTGTGTGGCCATTTTAATGGAATATTGAATCCAGTATCTTAAAAAGTATTGTGAAGACAGTAGAACTTCTGTATACTCTCACTAATACTTATTTTCTTTTTAACATCATAGTCATTCTTGTGGGGTGAGGTAGCAGCCCAATGTTTTTCTGATTACATCTTTCTAATTTCTAGTTAAAGAGCCTAGTTTGCACTGTCAGGTAAGCTAACTGGAAGGTCAGTGGTTCAAAGCCACTAGATGTTCTGTGGGAAAAAGGTGAGGCTATATCTGCTCCCATATAGTTTGACAGTCTTTGGAATTCTATATAGGGTTACTGTGAGTCGATGCCAGTAGGTTTGGATTTGTGTATAGTAATATTTTAACCTTTTGTGATCCAGTGGAAAGATTTTAACCTTTCATACAAGAGATCAGCCTTTACTTCCAATCAATACATCTCATGTGCAGCCATTACCATCTGTCATTAGAGGCTTATATGTTGCTGTCATGCTGAATAAGAAAGTTAAAAAATGAAAGTAAAAGTAAATCTATACTTTTATACAAACACAATTTTTAAGATTCTTGCTCATTAACAAGTTTATTTTCCTTAATACTGTTGTTGTTATTGTTAGGTGCTGTGAAGTCAATTCTGACTCATAATAACCCAGAATATCTAAATTTATAGTTTGATGGATAAACTATAAATCACCATTATGAACCTGAATATTGTTGAAGTATTTTCAGATTAATCCTCAAAAATGAATAGGACTTGAGAATACATCATAATGAATATAAATATGAAAAAAATCATTATCAAAGTAATTTAAACAGGTGTTCTCAGTAGCTCTAACTGTGAAAATAAATTAAAGAAAATAATACATGTATTGCTATTTATGTTTCCAATATACTACAAAGGGAAATGCAAAGTTTTTAATCTACCTTTGTTGCTGGGAAAACTTGAACTAATTTTTTAAAAATTTAATTTATTTTGTTGAGAAATTCCCAGCAAAACATACATCAATTCATCAAAATCTACATATTCAGTTCAGAGATACTGATTGCATCCTTTGAGTTGTGCAAGTTTTCACCCTCTTTTTCTGAATTGTTTCTCCTCCATTCACATAAATTAACTGGCCCCTAAGTTTCCTATCTAATCCTTCCAGTTGCTGTTAATTTGTTCCCATATAGATACATCCTGAAAGAGCCCAATACTCAAGGTAGACATTCCTGAGCAGTGAAGCCACACTATTTTTTTAAGAAGGCTTTAGGAGATATTGTTGGTTTGAGGTTTGGTTTAAAGAGTATTTCAGAGTAATAATTTCAGAGGCTCACCAATCATCCATGGCTCCACACACCTGAAGTTTATTCGAGTATAAAATTCTACTCTGCATTTCTCCCCCCACCCCACCCCGACCCTTTGATCAGGATTATTCTATAAAATCTTTGATCAGAATGTTCAATAAGGGTAGCTCAGACTCATAAGGGTGGCTGGGTACCATTTAGTTCTTCCAGGCTCATAACAAAATAAGAACTTGTTCATGGAGGCCATTGTGAAGCTTATTAAAGAATAAAAGTTAAACAGGAACTAGGGTCATAGCTCTTATGACTATACTTTTTCCACCATTTGTGGATAGAACTTCTTTAGAGTATCATTTAAGTCTTCAATTATTAATTTATTCAGGAGTCAGTCATGTGTCGTATTAAGCACTCCAAAGAACTACGTGAACCACCATACACAAATAAACAGGCAATTGCAGTAGGAGCAGATCAATGAAAGAGAGATATGTGATTACTAGTGAGCAGGTACACCACATAGAGCCTAGCAGAATCAGTATATCCTTGAGGCAAAATAACCATCAGAAGAATGTAAGCCTTATGTCTACATTACCTTTATTCCTCCTCAACCCTACCTGGTTGCCTCTAGAAAAGGTGCTTTTGACCTGCTAAAGAAACAGCATTGCATTACAACCATAGATAAATTAATAACTCGTTCTCCACATTTCCCCATGGGCCGTCTGATGGTCATTTCTATAGAGTCTGGATATATACTAATGTAAGAAATCCACTTAAAATAAGTTATCAGGGCAGCTGACTCCTAGTAAGTCTAGGTGACTAGTAGTAGATGCTTACCTGTTTATTTATTTATACCAAACAGAATTCGATTTGGAAAGTACCTGTGATATCCATGTATTTTGTTTTGGCGGCTAATGAAATGTGTGTAGTGTGTATGTGTGTGTGTTGTTACTGTTGTTAGCTGCTGTTGGGTCAGTTCCAACCAGTAATGACCTTTTGCACATCAGAATGAAACTGCCCAGCCCCGCACCATCTCCATGACTGTTCCTATGCTCGAGCCCATCGTGGAAGCCATGGGGCCCATCCGCCGCCTTGAGGCCCTTCCTCTGCTTCACTGCCCTCTACTTCACCAGCCATGATGCTCTTCTCCAGGGACCCACCTTTCAATAGCAAGCCTGACAATAAAACAAGCAGAAACCTTCTAAGTCTTACTCTAAATGGGCCCTGTGCGAATGTAACCCCTACCTCTACATCTACCACAGAAAAGAGAATTAACTTCTTTGTTTCTTTTGCTAGTCTGTTAGAAATGTGAGGGAAGGGACTCTCTTACTCATCTTTGTATTCTCAAGAGCCAAATTCAGTGCCTGTCAGACACAGATATAAATGGAATTGTTTGGGATTTAATGGAACTGAACTAAACTGAACTCGACTGAATTGGATTGGATGAATTGAATTGACTGGAATGAATCCCTTCAGTAAGGGAAATATTGCTGGGGTCCAGAAAAGAGTGGAAATGAATACAAATGAAACCACTACCTATTCAGTAGGAAAAATTATGTACGCAACATTTTGAAAGTCTATGCGAAGATAATCCACCCAATTTCTAATCTGTTTGTTTTCCTCATCTTCCCTCTGGACACTTTCTGATGTCTTCAGAGAGACTTGTTTTTGTTGTCATTGTTGCATTATTTGGATTTACTTGCATTAGTACAGTTTACAAAGTATTTTATGTAAAATCAATAACCCACAAATCAGACATTTCTGGAATATTTTCAAGTAATGATCAACCAAATCAGTAGCGATTGAATATTAACCCCAAACACATCACCCCTGAGTTGATTCCAGTCAAAATGACCCTGTAAGACAGAGTAGAATGGCTCTATGGGGTTTCCAAGACTGCAGATTGATGGAAGCAGACTAATACGTCTTTCTCTTCTGAGTGACTGGTGGGCTGAAATCAGCTGATGGCATTTCAGATAGTGCCTTAATCCTGTGGGGTTCTCTCCATGAATTAGGGAAAAAACAAAGAAAACTATAAAGGCAAATTGGAAACAACTTGTCCCCAAATAAGTGCCAGGCAAGATCCTCAGCTAGGGAGGTGGGAAGACTGTGTCAGAAAATCAAACTTCACAAAGTAGCTTTTGATGAGTATGAAAGTATTGATGGGAAAAAAGGTAAGATAAAAAGAAGAAACGATTATATTGGGTTGACCACAGAAGAATATTTAGACATGGTTTTACTTGAAACGGGCCTTGCAACTTGTGAAATTTTAAAACTCTTAAAGGGAATGAAAATAATTATTTAATCTTTAGCATATGATAATTGAAAAGCTTAGGCATAATTTAGATAATCATATCACTTTAAATAATTCATGGAAGGTACAAAGATGATGTTCATTAAAAATGTCTATTATTGCTCTACAGAGTAAAACAAATTAAACACAACTGATGGAACCAAAGTAATTTAAGCTTCACCGTAGAATATTTATTTTTCAGACTAGCAACTGTTAGGCAAAGTAATATATACCAAAATGATAGAGAAATTAAAATGGTAGGAATAGTGGAAAAGATGAACAGGGAAGATAAGAGTTTCTACAGGAAAAAGTCATTCCAGGATTACTCAGGGAAGCTAGAAAATCATAATTATTGAAAAGTGAATATTGTTTTCATCTATGGCCAGTTTCTATAAATTTGAGAAACATGCACATTGTACATGAATTCACAGCACATTGTACAAAAAAACATTGAGGAGAGTAATTTGTTAAACAGATGTATTTCATAAACAGGAACACAAAAATTTTACTAGTTTTAAGTCGATTGAGATTACCATTGAAAAATAGTGTTCAATTCTGAATACCTACCTAATTATCATGAAAGCAAGAAAGACCAAAGACGTGTATTTCTTTCTTGGAAGTAGAAAAATAGACAATTAGGTCTGTCCTATCTAACTAGAGTAATGGTACATATTTTCTAAATGCTTCTTTAATAATTACATTCCTTTTTCCTTGATACCATAATTGAGGAGGGAGCATCTTTTCATCCATTTGTACATTATTTTTTATTCTTCAGTTTTCCAAAAGTTTTCTAGTAATTTTTTCAGCTTGCTTCAGTTTCTCATTGCCCAGTGGCCCTTGATGTTTATATATCTTGACATTTGACTTCATGAGATCAAATCAGTTAATAGTTGACTTGGGAACAAAGCTAAACACTCTCACTTGTTTATATTTTGCCCTTTGTTGAGATTTTTGCTTTGTTAGAAAATTCGATTTGTTTTTAGTCACTGAACACTTTGAGGATTCTTTTATTGCTTTAGCTAATGTCTGATTATGGGCTATAAAATACACACTTATGTAAGTATTTTTGTTGTTGCTCATGTTATTTCTCCACTAAGAACCATGAAAGAAAGGGCTTATGCAGTGTCGCTAACAACATAAACACATTATTTTTCCTCTTTAAATTGGATTGATATAGTAATATATCATATGTGGTACTATTTATATACCCGTAAAAATGCTACCACACAGTGAATTTTTTTGTTCAATACAGATGATGATAAAAAATACCTTTAATGTGTAAACAAAAACATTTTTCAGAAATATGCACTTTAAAGAAAATGTAGACTAAGATGAAGTACTAAACTTTGAAATCATTTCTGTTTTTCAAGTTCTAAGTAAATAAACTTCTCTGCAAAATTGTAGTATATGAATTCACTTACGAACTCTCTCCTTTCTAGTTCTCTCTTGCTTTAAATTTACACAATTCAATTTTCACTGCTTAAAGTTAGCCGAAGGTCTCACACAGATCACCACTTTGTCATAAAACCAGTGTTTCACAAGAAAGTGATCTATGGGGAAACACTTGGTTTATTTTTCATTCCTTATTGTTCCTCAGAGTCTAGAGTTACTTTTGCCTTCCTGTAGCCAATGAGGCTGTTACCACTGCTAACACACACACACACACACACACACACACACACACACA
>NW_022104341.1:49143234-49144851 GCF_000313985.2 Echinops telfairi
AAAAAAAAAAAGCAAAACACTACCTCAAAGTTTAGACATTGTCCCCTCACTCTTATTATCATATAATTTACAGGGAGTTTCTTTTCAATCTTTTATGCAGGAGGTATTCTACTTTCTAGCTTCACAACTATTCTCTCTGTTGCCAACATACTTTCCAAACTCACAGTTTCCTCCAGCTCCACAGGAAACCAGTGATGGACCCAGTAGGACTTGTGCTTCAGGTTTCCATTTAAATGTCACCTTCCTGAGACCCTCTCCAGATCACACAGGTTTCATACTTGCTTTCTCCTGACTGCTCCTAGGACCCCTTTCCCTTTTTGTGATTCTAGTCACAACGCACTGTCGTGACCCTTTCATCTTGTCATCTAACAGAGTGGAAGAGTCCTGAGACCAAAGACGGAAATATCCCAGTTGCTGGCAGACCACGTGACATGGAATTAACTCTTAATGCTCCATTGAGATAGATTGAAGTCTGGGAAAGTGGATTGACACGGTGTCTGCAACGGTGGGCTCAAGCATTGTAAGGATGGCCCGGGACAAGGGAATATTTTGTTTCTTTGTATATTGGATCACTAGAAGTTCTAACAATCTGCTACATGTAAATGACACACTTTGTTTGCTGAAAATGAGGATTTGAAGAATTTATTGATGGAGATCAGTGTGGTTTACAGCTCAATGTCAAGAAGATCAGTATCTTCTCAAGTACTGGGCCAACAGCTTCCTTACATCATGATACGTAGAGAAAAGGTTAAAGTTGTCAAGGATTTTGTCTTGCTTGGATCCATAATCAGTGCTCATGGAACAGCAGTTAAGAGATCAGATGGCATTGCTTTGGATAAATCTGCTGCACAAGACCACTTTAGAGTTCTGAAAAGGTACAAGAAAGTTGGACATTGAATAAGGAAGACATTGAAAATACCAGGGACTGCTCAAAGGCCAACGCGATCTGTCTCAGAAGTACTTCCAGAGTGCTCCTTAGAAGGAAGGATGGAAACACTTATATACTTTGGACATTATCTTAGGAGAACCCAGTCCCTGCAGAAGGACACCCTGCTTGGCAATGCGGAGGGGCAGCCAAAAGAGGAAGACCCTCAAGGGGCTAGATTGTCATTGTGGCTGTGACAATGGACTCGCGCATCGGAGCCACTGTGAGGATGGGGCAAGTCTGGGCAGCGTTTTCTTCTGCTGTAAAGAGGGCTGCTGTGGGTTGGAACTGACTAGATGGCACCGAACAACACGACAGCAGACATTAGAACCACTGAGGGGCACTTAACAACAGCAATAACAAAAACAATGACATTTCCACAAGTATTTCCTTCATTAAAATATCTCTTAACGCCAATCCCTCTATTAATAAAAGATGTATATGTAGGGAAAATATTAAAAATTAACAACATAATAAACAACGATCACTAATGCTTCATGAAAAGAAACTGGGCTGCTTTTAAAATGCGTTTAAAAATGTAATTGATAAGACAATGAAGAACTAGATATAAAAATATTCAAGTTATTTTTTTTTAAAGGAAAACATGAATCCAGAGAAATAGATACAATACAAGATAGAGTTTTGTCCTTAGATGCTTTCCAAAGGCACACATTCAGGCTCAAGTTGCAAGA
>NW_022104341.1:49146004-49147564 GCF_000313985.2 Echinops telfairi
CTGAGAATGCACTCAATGGCAATGAGTAATGTTTGAGCGACGATCGTGGAGTAACTATATTTATGTTTCTGTTAGTAATTCTCAAATACACATGGAATCAAGACTTAACCCAAAATATGGTATTAGTAGACACCTGTTATTCCTTGATTCCTTTCTAAAAAAACTTATTAGGAGATCCTGCTATGATGACAGTATATTTTGTACATTTCTTGGAATAAATAATGTAGAGAAATCATTCAAATGCATATTTAGTGAGAAGCCATCTGGCTTCATGTGAATTTATGAATATTTTAGCTTGCTCAGCTAGTCAAAAGTAAAATCTGGCACTAGGGATTATCATGCAAATTTGTGACAGTAAAAATGCTTCTATAAAACAGTGATTGACACACATATTAAGATAGTGTCTTTCCTTAATTATGGATTGAGCCCACTTAAATATGAGCAGTATTGCATGCTTAGATTGGAAGCCCTCACTGTAACTAAACATGAAATATTCTATTAAAATTGTTTGAGATAAAATGATCTTAGAATTGCGATGAGAATTTATAGGTTATTTTGGTTGAGACCAATATGGTAATCAGATCATTCATGGATGAGCTTAGTACTCTAGTTTCTGGGCATGCGGTCAGTAGACAACTTTTGACTGTTAACCTCATTCAGGTTGCCTACGCTGCAGACGACTATCTTGCCCAAGGTCCTTGTTCAGGTGTTCCTGTTAATGGGGATTGATGTGAGGGTGTGCATCTTAGCTACTCAGTTCCAACTCAGGACAACATTGAAGTACCATTCTTTTTTTTTTTGTCTCCTAGGAAGCATCATTCTAGCACCAGAGCTCTTCGTGAAATCTGCCAACCAATTCTGCTGTGGAGTCTGCCTCAGTTTCACTTCCCCTCGCTTCATCCCATTTATGACCCTCTCTTCTGGAAGTGCTATTCTGCAGGTTATCTTTAAGAAATGTCCTGTACTCGGCTCTTCAATTTCCTCCCAGATTTGGCTTTTGAGGAAATTCAAACTACAGCATTTATTTATTTCTTACTTTAACAAAGAGTTCCTTCAGAAAAACTCCATAAATGTTCTACCATTTTGTCTACGTTCCCATTGTATTGACATTAACGACTACCCTAAAGGTGCATCGGTTCAACTTGACTGCTAACCAAAAGGTTAGCTGTTTAAAACTACCAGATGCTCCTGGGGAAAAAGATGTGTGAAAATTGCAGCCTTGGGAAACCTGTAGGACAGTTTTACACTGTCGTAGAGGGTTAGTGTGGACACAATCAACTTGACCACTGTGGGTGGGTGTTAAGTACTGTTGTGGGTTATTGTCAAGTCAACTTATGGTGATATTATGCATAAAACATGATATAGCCTTTTGCCATCTTCCTTTGATATATTTGATTACATTGGTGAAGCTATTGCATCAAACTGTCTCACTTAGGATTATCTTCTGCATATAACTTCCATAGAGTGACTGGGTGGGACTATGCCAGCAAAGTGTTTATGGCCTACTAAGGGATTAGATGGGCTGACAATTCAAATAAAGTACATTGAAACCTAAGGGAC
>NW_022104341.1:49148417-49150787 GCF_000313985.2 Echinops telfairi
ATGAGGCAAATGAAAATACCATGGCTTGGGTCAGGCACACTTTATTTATCAAAGAAACATCCTTGCTTTTCACACTCTCAAGAAGTCTTGTGCAACGGATTTACTTAATGCAACACATTTTTTAATCTCTTGACTGTTACTTCCAGGAGTTTGAAGTCCTAGAAGTGCAAGCAAGTCAAAATTCTTGACAATTTCAAGCTTTTCTCCACTTATTGGTCTAATTGTGAAGATTTAGCTTCTTGATATTGAGTCCTGATTCATACAGCTCTCGATACTGATTCAATCCTTGATCTTCATCAGTAAGTGCTTCAAATCCTCTTCACTTTCAGGAAGCAAAGTTGCATTATGTGCATATACAAGTTGATAATAAGCCTTCCTCCAATCCCTATGCTACATTATTTTTCATATAAGCAAGACTCACTGATGATTTTCTCAGCAGACAGCATGAACAAGTATGTGATACAACCCTGATACACATTTTTCATGATTCTGAAACCATGCAATATTCCCTTGTACTTTTTTGCACAACACTCTCTGGCTCCCTGTACAATTTCATGAGTTCAATGACATGTTTTGAAATTCTCTTTCTTCTCAAGGTCATCCAAAATTTATTATGGACCACACAATGGAATGCCTTTGTAGAGTCAATAAAACACAAGTAAACATTTTTTTGGCACGCTCTGCTTTGAGCCAAGATCCAGTTTATATCAGCAATAAGTCCATTGTTCCACGTCCTCCTCTGAATCCAATGATGGTTCTCTATCGTTTGAGAAGAGGCCTGCTTATTGGCACAGATGAGATGTCTTTATTAAAGAAGTATATCCTGAGTCATTTCTGTTACTTCTGAGTTGAGCCTGCCTGATCCTGAGTTAAAAATCTTACTTTCCCAAAATATCCCATAATTGTGAGTGCGATCTGTGAATTCCATTTAGTTATTACAATTAATTATTTAACCCAGCAAATAAATAGAGAGTGCTGTGGCATGGACAGCAGGTGTCAGAGTTGGTAAAAATTATTTGACAGTGGAGGTAGATCTGACCACTAATCAGATTTGAGATGATCTTGATAGTGTTTCTCCTCTTTCTTCTTGAAGTTAAATAAGGAAATCCTATACCATGCCTCTTATGTGTGTGAAAGTTGGATATTGAAAAAGGAAGAATATCGAAAGTATGATGTACTGCCAAAAGGAAAAACTGACCAGTCTTGGAAGAAGAATGGCCAGAGTGCTCCTAAAAGGCAAGGACATGAGACTTCATCTGACACACTTAGGACATGTCAGGAGAGATCAGTAAGCCGAGGAGGACATCATGGTTGGTAAAGTGGAGGGCCGCAAAAAAGAGGAAGGTCCTTAATGAGACTGATTGACATAGTGGCTGCAACATGGGCTCAAGCAGAGGGAAAATTATGAGGATGGTGCAAGACTGTCCAGCTTTTTTGTTTTTCTGTTGTGCACCGGGTCACTCTGGGTTGAAACAACACCACATACCATTTTTTACATGCTTATTTTCACAGACCCTGCTCTACCAGATAAAATTGGGTTTTTTAGTGATCTTTCTTGCTGATATATCCAGAGTAATAAAAATGAAGTTTATCCATCTTGATTCTTAGTATTTTCATTTTATTTCTTCTAGAAGTGATATATTTATTGTTCTTGGAAGTGTGTATATTTCAACATTACAATTCAACTGACTCAATTCCTTTGTGTGTGTGGCAGTTACATAATCTACTGTCAACTTGAGTGAAGGGGAGGAGTCTAACCTGTCAATCAGGTCATAGCCTCTGAGTGGGCATGGCCTTCTCCTATGGATTTGGGGGAACTCCTGTCTTCCTCAGGGGAGGCAGGACACACACTCTGTTTGTATTCCTGTTGACAAGTCACATGGCACTATGCTGATGGAATCAGAGCCCAGGAGCAGGAGGAGCATTGTGGAGATCCACACCAGTGCTGAGATGCTTCTACTGCCACTGGATCTACAAGATTTTCCACCCAATGGCCTATGATCTTCCACTGCATGTGTTGAATGAGTCTGAAGTGGACTGGTATCAAACTGGTAATATTGAACTTATGGACTACATCCACAAGACTTTGCACCTACTAGCCTGTGCTTTTCCTACATTCAGCGTCATTGGATGTGTTTCATGAGGCTGATGAGGACTTTATAGATTGGTATCAGACTGTGCTGGGATGTTTTCTCAATATTCAATTGCTCTTATATATAAAGCTTTTACTTTTTTCCTTTCCTTTATTTATTTATTTGTTTTTATTGTTTTATTTTTATTTTTTTAACATTTTATTAGGGGCTCATACAACTGTTATCCCAATCCATACACACATCAATTGTGTAAAGCGCATTTGTACATCGTTTCTCA
>NW_022104341.1:49152360-49206087 GCF_000313985.2 Echinops telfairi
AGGCATCATCAGAACAAAAAATCTTACCATAAAGCTTTTTCTTATACACATGAGTGTCCATAAATTTGTTTCTGTAGTCTATCTGGACTAATACATTCAGATGATTACCAAATAAGACTGCAGAATGTTAAAAAGGTGTATGGATTATCCTAAAGGGAATATTCAAGGAAAGCAAAGTTGGATGCAAATGCTGTCAAATTTAGTAAAACAAGTTTGAAATAGCTATATTTATTTTCCTCTCAAAACCCCATGCAGCTCATGTCAATCTTCTACAATATCTTTTCTTTCATGTCTTCTCACAACTGTGCCTTCAGACACAATTATAAAAGTTGCAGTTTGTTTTCATTGCATAAATGATTGGGTCACACCTTTGAAAAAATAAAAGGTTTGCATTAATCTATGTTACAATGGATGGCAGCTTGAATTAGAATCAACTAGCACATAGATCTTGGGTTATGCTGTCAACATGACTTGGTGAAGAACTGGGTGGCACATATGAATGAAAACATGAGAGAGGCAATGGATGAGTTTTAGACTCTTGCCTTGTGGATTTCAGGAGACAGCTGTGTCATTTATTGAGATACAAAGCTCATCCAGGTTGATAAAGGATGCTTAGTGTTATGTATTTTGCCCAATACAATACATTTTAAAATTTTAATTTTAATAGTTTTTTTTACTGGAATGTATTTCACTTATCATAGAATGTAATCATTCACTCATATTAAGATTTTTGTGTGATCATAATCACCATCAATTTCAGAACATTTTCTCAGACTCATTATTAGCTTCAGTTCTCCCCTAATCCTCTTCTGCCATGTCCCTATCCAGTTACTCTCTCTATACATCTACATATCCTGGATTTCATATATAGAAAATCATACAAAATACAACCAGAAAGCAAACAAACCCAAACAATGACTAGACAAAACATAGAAAAACCTGAACCAGAGAGAGAGCAGAAAATAGTTAAACCTGAAAGAATTTTAAAATGAGTCAGAGGGGAGCTTAAATGATAAGGTATTATTTTTATTTATCCATATACTTTCTTTATTATACACATACATCTTGATATAAACCACATTTCTTGACTCATCTTGATTTTAGCTAAAGTGTCACAGAAAATCATATTACAAAGTTTGGATACATATTGTCATTCACTTGAAAGTTTTCTGCTTGAATAGAAAATATCAGTACAACTCTTAGTAATAATAAGAAAATTGACTTATTAAAAATGCAAAAAAATCTCAATTTTTATTAGTTGGAATTGAATACACATATCATACATTCTGTATTTCAATCACATCAAGTAGAATTGTAAAATTGCTACCAAAATCAATTTCCAAACATTCTTTCTCAGCCTAACTACACCTACCATAAGTAAATGGATTAAATGGATCCTGAAAATGGATTTTGAGCTTCAATTGTCATCTACAGCTTTCTGAAAACTGAGCGTTCACAATATAAGGTCTGATACCATTCCCACCTTCTGAATTGAGTTTGATTATTTAGAATCCTTGGACTACAGGTACAGATGTGCTTCCTTTATGTGGATTTAGATAGATGCTTGTTTGAAGACAAGCCTCTAAGACCCCAGATGGCATTTTTCTTATAGCCTGGCACCATATGTTTTCTTCACCACACATTGCTATAGCTTTGATATCTTTAGCAATTCCATCATGAGGGTGAGCATGAAGCCAGGCCATGTCATAAGAATTAATTGTTCTTATATTGGGAATAGAATTAAGCATCAGTTCCAAATCCATTCATATATTTATGGTTTGTATATGAGGGGTAACCAAGAAATGGAATTTTTTTTCAAAGCTATGTATTTAACTTTTTTTTACAAAACAAACTCATCACTTTCAAAATCCATTTCATTTAATACATTTGTCAAATCTGAAGTTCCATTCTTGGGAACATTTTTCAAACTCATCTGTTTGGATGGCTGGTAGCACCTCCCTCATTTTTTTCTTCACCCCTTCTACAGCATAGCAATCACTATGCTTTCATGTCCCTCTGCATTCATGGAAGCAAAAAGAAGTTCAGGGAGCAAGTTCCAGTGAGTAAGGTGTGTTAGGCAATAGAAGTTAGCTGTTGTTTGCCAAAAACTGGTGCACTGAGATGGCTGAGTGAGCAGACAGATGCATTGTGGTGCAAAATGAGTCCCCTGTCTGCCATGAATCAGGCCTTTTTTTGTTGCATACTATTAAGTGATCTTTTCAGGACCTCTAAATAGAAAGCTTGAATAACAATCTGACATGGTGGAACTAACCCCAAATGCACTAGGAGTTGATATTTTCATCCATTCATGAAGTTGATGAACATCCAGAAGGAGGTTTGTCATAAATCAACATTTCACCTTTTTTGAAATGAGAAAACCACTCATATACTTGAGTTTTTCCCATAGTGTTGTCCTTGTAAGCTTTGTTCAACATCACAATTTCTGCATCATTTTTCTCGAGCAGGAAACAAATTTCACAGCTGCACACTGTTCTCTTAAATTAGCCATCACCAAAAACGAGGTTTGAGTGAAACTTTTATGAAAAAATTCACTGTGACCAGAGAGAACCTTCCCAGGCAACATCACTGTGTGCACTAATACACTAACATAGAGGGGGTTGCTTGATGCTCACCTAGTAGGAATAAATGCGTACTACAAAGGCTCTGCTCCACCCAGCACATTCCAGCTTTTTTGGGGGGTACCCCTCATTTGTCTCTGGCTCACTGTAGAGGCATCATTATCATTTTATGATAGAAGGATGAGTGTTCTTTAAATGGAGATATCCATTGAACTTTTCCAGTTAGGGAGAGATATGGCACAGCAGCTGCATACATAAACCTAGAAGGAGTTCAGAGTTGACTGTATTATGATGGAAAATATAGACAACTTCAAAAATATGTAAATGAAACACAAAAATGTCTGTATCCTGATGAAATAGTTCGGGGAAAGGTAGTTTTCTTTTGTTGTTTACTTTTAATTTTTTTTATTTTATGGGAAATTGCAGCATATTTGTAACCTGGAATTAGGGAATAAATAAAGATTCAAACAGAAGTATGGGTATTTTCTTAAATTGCCCCCTTTCTCATCCAACCCATGGCAAATATTTATTTTGGATTTAAAATTCAGCAACTGTAGCAAGCAAAAGAAGTATTTCTTTAAAACTAGTGTTTCCCTAACAACAATTCTCCTTCTTTCCTCTGCATCTGCTAACTTTTTATAGCTCTTTGAGTGGATAATAGAAACTATCAACTTTATGCAATTATAATTCAGAGATAATCTTTAGTATTATATTTCATTAAAGATCGATCGAAGTGTTATTAGTAATATATACAGTGGATTGCATAATTTATTATCTTGTCCTTGTGGATGTACATTAAAATCTATGCATGTGGGTCACTTGCTATTATCAGTTTTTCTTTTGTGTAGAAAAGGTTTTCTAGTTTCAGGTTTTACTGAAAAATGTCTGAAGTTTCTCTGAAGGACAGCATAATGGTGGACATAATGTATTTTCTCAAACCTCAAGGCTATCAATAATAGGCAAGAAACCAATCATGTAAAACTTCATTGAGCAATGCAACATTTTTCAACCTGCAAATGAAACAAACACTGACTTGATTTCAAGAGTGGCATCTTAAATGATTTTTGCCTAAAGATATAAATACTTTTAAAAATGCTTTTCTGAGCAATGCAACACTGCTGTACGGAAAAAGTAAACAAACTCTCACTTGAACTAACTAAATACTCTGCAGAGAAAAAGTGAGTACTTGTGAAAAAAACCTTTTTGAAAAAAGTCATTCACACGTATAGCTTACTTATTTGAAATGTGTTGATGGGGACAGGGTATTGGAGAGCTTTGAAGGAGGCTGGAGATTCCACAAGCAGCTTGGTAACACATCATAAAACTGTGCCCAAAGAATGTAGACATTAGAGTTTAGATTATTTCGGCCATTCATTGAAGCAGAATTGAGGAAATTTAATTCTGCTATCGATAGCAAGGAAATGACAGTGGCAGATGGATTGTACCAGTCTTTAGCAATCAGATGAATTGCTCAGTTTGAATAGTTGGATTTTATACTTCAGAAGGCTGAGAGAATCCCTATTGCCACAGGCTTTTAACAGATAAACTATTTGTCCAACCAGCCCAGGAGGAAACAATAGGTGTTTGTTTCAATCACTTACATGAATGGGCAATAATACTCGAGGTATGAACATCTTTAGACACAAATGTCAACAATCAACATAAGGAGTCTGATAATAGTGACGAATTCATGAACATGTTTCTGAACCTCCAATTTTCCAAAGTGTCAATGAAGAAATCGTTTTGCACATGTGTTTACTCCAAATTCGAACCAGACACAAAATTGTGGTCCACTGTTCTAGAAACGGACAAGTATGAAGAATGTGATAAATTTGGGGCGTTCATACCAGGGTCAGGAACTAATCCCTACCACCAGTGAATGATCTGACTTATATCTCATTATACATTTCTCTGTTTTCACAGTCTATTCCTGTGAAAACAGGTAAGTGGAGTCGTGAAGAATACCAGTATAGAATCTGTTGTGTAGGTGCTGTCAGTGACCGTCCACAAAGAATGAAACACTGCCTGGTCCTGTTTCATCCTTTACAATGGTATGTTTATCCCATTGTTGCAGCCGCTGTGTCAACACATCCTTCCACTTTACTGAGCGGGATGTCCCTTTCCAGAGACTGGTCTTTCCTGACAACGCATCCAAAGTATATGAAATGAACTCTTGCCATCCCTGCTTCTGAGAAACATTCTAGTTGTACTGCTTCCAAGACAGATCTGTTCTTTTGCCAGTCCATGGTAACTTTCCACTTTGTCAGCACCCTAATTCAAATGCAGATTGTTCTCTTGTCTTTCTTAGTCAATGTTCAACTCTCACACACATGAGAAGATTGAAAAATACCATGACTTAGGTAAAAATACGATGATTAAAAAATACCATGATTTAAGTCAAGTGTACCTTATTCCTCAAAGTAACAACTTTGCTTTTCAACACCTTAAAGAGGTCTTGTGCTGCAGATTTATGCAATGCAATGTCTTTGACCTCTTGACTGTTGCTTCCATGAGTACTGATTGTGGCTCTCAGCAAGGCAAAATCTTGAATAATTCAATAGTTTCTTTGTTTATCATGTTACCTGTTGGTCCAGTGTAAGAATTTGTTATTTTAAGAGTAAGTGTTAATCCACACTGAAGGCTGCAATCTGTGATCTTCATCAGCAAGTATGTCAAGTCCTCTTCACTTTCAGCAAGCAAGGCTGTGTCACATACGTGTCACAGGTTGCTAGTGATCCCCCAATCTTGATGTCACATTCCTCATACTGTCGAGCTCCTTCTATAGAATTTAGCACAGTAATTTTGAAAGGAGAATGTGAAATTACTCAACACATTTCCACACAAAAAATATTAATAGTACAATTATATGAAGTATAAACACCAATTGGGCTCCATGAACCTCAATTGCAATTGTCTTTGTCTAAAAAACTTTATAATGCAAAAAATTAAATTATACTAGGTAATAGTTGCTTTAATTATTGCTCTTACCATGCATTTAAAAGTTGCCTTCCAATTCAGTCTTCTTGCTTTAATCATTTAGTTCTTGAAACAGATGGTTTGTTTTATGTAGTTCAACAACAAAAATTTCATTGACAATTAGTGTTTTGAGGAATTATCAAATAATTTTTTATTTTTTCTCAGCATTCCATCATAATATGCTCTAAACTGGAATTGATTTTAAAGCACAGGACAGTAGATAAAGATGCCTAGATCCTAGATCTCCAAGTTGCTCAAGTTCAGGGGATATCATTAACATCATGGTACACTGAATGGTGCACCTGATTTCATAACCGCTGTTATGGGACAGCAAGACCCATATTTTTCACCAGATAAATATTTGATTAGTCTTATTGTCAACATTAGCTATCTTAATGTTGTTGGGAGTATAGCCCAGGTCAAAGATGGATTACCACAAGTTGTTGGAATTCATTTTGGATCTATGCCATCTTATTCTTTTTAATTTTAGCACATTTAATAGGGTTTTGAAGCTGCATTTCAATTTAATGTAATTGGATACACTCTGTGCAATTTAGAGAATAAGTGTGTTAGGATATATATTATTACTTAATCTTTAGATTTTTTCCCTCTTTAATCATTAATTCATTAATAAATGTATGGAATATAGTTGCAAATGTGAGTTCTTTATAAACTTTTAAATATATAAGCTTTAAATGCAACAAATTTTTAAAAATTGTAAAATCAGAGGAAACATTTCATAATACATAAACCATAAAGCCAAATCAGGACCGTCAGGTTGATGACAACTCCTAGTGACCTTACAGGGTAGAAAACGTGTTTCAGAGGCTGTAATTCATTACAGGACTGGAAAGCCCCTTCCTTCTCCATTGCAGCAGCTGGGGGTTGTGGATTACTGACCTTGATGATCACAGTCCCATTCATAATCCCTGTCAACAGGACAAAATTATTTTGTGCTTTTAGAATTAAAATAAAACCAACTATAAAATCTTAAGGAGCCCTTGTGGCATAGTGGGCGGCGACATGTTGGGCTGACAGTCAGCAGTTCAGATTTACCAACTGCCCCATAGGAGAAAGGAATCCTTCTAATCTCATAAATATTTATAGCCCCGAAAACCAAAAGGTCACTCAGTTGGCCTCAAATGGATGGAAGTGCGATTATAATTTCTTTGTATTGGAAGGCTAAATAAATTTGCTGAAAAAAAGACAACCACTTAACAAAAATAGTTTTCCCCTATCACTATGTAAATGATATTCTAAATTGGAATTTCAGAATGATTTGTTTTTATCATTTTCTAAAACTTTTTAATATGATACATCTAGGTATTTAATTCACCTTTTATCCCCTCCAGATTTTAATATCTCTGAAGAAAAAGACAAGTGATAATATTTGACAATTATCAAATAATTACAAAAGATAGATTATATGAAGAATGGAGTGTTAGGATTGGAGGAGAGATTATTAACAACCTGCATCATGCAGATGACACAATCTTGCTTGTTGAAACTGATGATTTAAAGCACTTGCTAGTTAAGATTTAGGATTGCAGCTTTCAGTATGGTTTACAATTCCAAGCAAATAAAATCAGTGTTTTCACAACTGGACCGGCAGGCAGCATCACAATAAAGACAAAAAACTTAAGTTCTCAAAGATTTCTTCTTGGTTGGATCCATAATCAATGCTCATGGAAGCAGCAGTCAATAAATCAGACAACACATTACATTGGGTAAATCTGACACACAAGACCTCTTTCAAGTGCTGAAAAGTCAGGAGGTTACTCTTAGAACTAAGGCACCTAACCCACCCATGCCATGGCATTTTCCTTTGCCTCATATGTACATGAAATTTAGTACTGAATAAGGAAGATCAAAGAATCAATGAATCTATATTTTGGCGGTGTGATAGGTAGGTTTATTATGCCAACCTGGCCAACAGAACATGTGGGATCAATAAGATCACAGTCTGAATGGAGGGCAATGAGATAAATGGCTCAGTCCACCCCTCTCTCTCTTGCTCTCTGATGATCCGAGAAGCTTGCAGCTACTTTAGTTGGTTCTCTGCCTCTATTTGTGAGATACACGATCTGTGGGACAGCCAACTTGTGGATCCTGTAGCTAGAGCTTGAGTTTGCTTCAAGACCTTCACCATGCTGCTGCTGGTATATACATTGCTTGAGCTTGAGGCTGGTGGATCCTGTTGTCTTGCATTGCTTGAGTTCGATATCCCATCTGGGTCTGCCTCACTAAGCTCCTAAGCTGCTGGTAGTGACTGGTACTGCTGTTTGCTGCCTGTGGGCAAACTGCCTGCATTGCCTAAGGGAAGACTCAGCTGTCTGCTTCCTTGACATTGGACGCAGCAGCCCTCTTGAGTTGAAGGACTTCAAGTATATAACTACTCCATGGAGTGAGTTGAACTAAGCCCTCTGTACTGCTGTGTGGATTAGTTAGCTGTTATAATCCTTCATGCTGTATCTATCTATGAACTATCTATCATCATCATTTAAGTGTCCTGGTTTTATTTATCTAGAGAACCCTGTCTCACACAGGTAGGCTGGTGAAGAATACTGAAAAGTACCATGGACTGTCAAAGTAATAAACAAATAATGTCTAGGAAGAAGTACAGCTAGAATGCTCTTTGGGAACAAAAACGGCAATACATTCTCTCACGTATTTTAGTCACATTATCATGAGACACCAGTCCCTGGAAAAGGAAATCATGCTTGCTAAAACAGAGAGAAAGAAAAACGAGGAAGCTCTAGGTCAAGGTGTGTTGACATAGCGGCTGTAACAATGCTCAAATATAAGAACTATTACGAGGATGGCACAGAACTGAGTGGCGTTGCGCTCTGACATACATAAGAGTTGCTATCAGTTGGAATAGACCCAGTGGGGCCTAACATTACCTAGGAACCAACAGACAATCTGTTGTTATTGTCTCCTCCTACATGGACGGGATCATAGCTATGTATGTGATGGTCACATGAGTAAGGTGCACTGCTATTGACATGTGTGTGGTAGGACTACACAACAAGCAATGAAGAGGCACTAACACATCCTTACTGGCATTTCATATCAACTAGAATTAATGCAGCCCATGCAGGTTTATTATTAAAATATTGAATATTAATTTTTCAGAAACTTCTGACTTTTAACAGAAGCCTTCTGGGGTCTTGTGATGAAATGGAATAAAAGAGAGAGAGAATGCTGGGTTTTTGTTTAACAGTGAAGTATCAGAACCCAAACTTTCAGAATAGGTGTCTGCAGCTTGGAGGAACATCCAGATAGCAGCCTGGTGGATCATTCTGAAAACATATAGCCTTACAAATACTTTCAGAGAATCGAAGGTGTTATTGGAAACACATGCATATCAACAACTCGAGTATTCAAGATTTTGCTCGGAATATGAATTTTTAGAAATGTCTTAACTTCATTTTAGGATTTAATTTTGCATAGTTATATATATATATATACACATATACATATATCAGAATGACAAAGATTTGAATCAAGACATATAAAAGCTTTACATTAAATATAAAAATTCCAAATATGGAAAGCATCAAATTGCATTTTATTGGCAGTATTTTTCTTAATGGTTAATCATGTAAGTAGTATTTTAGATGAGGTGAAGGGCAGTACTGAGTATTTACTGAAGGACAAATACATGGCATCCCCCTAAAAGCTCTGTAAATCAGTGATCAATAAATGTTAAACAATAACTCCTGCATATTTTTATTTTCTCTTCAGTGAGAAAACAAACACAAGAAAAATTCCACATAAATACCATAATTAAGGCCCATGGGCATGTAACTTCGGTCTTACCAAACAGTATTTTCATATGACTTTTTATACAAAATAAAGATTTATATATGCATTAAGAATTCGTTTTTATTTCCACTTATCCATTTTAATTTAAAACACAAAACATTGACAAATCGCGTCTCTTTCCATTATCAGAGTTCAATAGCAAGGCATTTCACATATGTACTTACACCAGACTAGAAACGCATAACTTGGGGTTCTAGTCACCTTTTATTTTCTTGTAGCAGTTGATCATCTGTGTATTAGCTTTCTATTCTAATGTCTCTTTGCTGCTAATTTTTCATCACATATTATTCCTCAGCATCATCAACAGAATGGGTATAAACCACAGAAACAAACTAAAATCAGTCCATCTGGCAATTTAGCAGTAATATTAATGGGACCTATTGGAGAGCATGAGTGTAATGGCCCAAATGAAGCTACTGTATTTACTGTTGTAAAAGTCGAGTTTCTTCAGCACATTTTTAATGCAGTTTTTGTGGTAAAATGAGGTGCCTCGGCTGATATTTGGGTCGGCTTATACTTCAGTACACATGGTAAGTGATTATCAGTAACTTCAATTATCCCTGGAATTATGCCTACTTTCCACACAGAAACAACTATGTATACGTATGTGCTTTCCAATGCATAGAAGTTTAAATAAAATTACTAAGACAAGCAAGAGGGCTTCAAGAAATTCATGGAAAATGTAATCTTTTAATTCTATTTGATCACAAACTTTTTGAAACCTCTTGTATAAGAATGTGTGCAACTTTATAAGAGAAAAATAGCACATATACTCTCATTTCACGTTTGATAAGACAAATAGATGAGAAACAAAAATTTAACATTGATTTCAAAAGTGCTTGTATCTATCTATTAAAATATTCAGATTAAGCATTGACTTAAATGAATTTTTCTGGGTGCGGATTTGTTCCTAACATGTATTCCTATAGTATTCTGAAGGCCCTATATGTGCAAATTTTATTAGTTCATCTAAATAGGGCTATATTTAAGATGAAAATTACTGGTAGACACTAAGAACATTATTAGAAAGACCAAAAGAACATGGTAAAACTCTAAAAGAATTTGTAGAAATTTTTATTTAACACTACTATGAACACATAACCTTGAAATATTCCGAAAAAAATGGCTTATCTATATATTTTTGTAACTAGTGTTATTTAATAATATTGTAATAGTTTTAAAATACATTTCATCAGTTCACTTCAGTGGAATATTTTCTAATTTGCAACTCTGTTCAATTAAACATAGGCAAATTATACAAGGGCCCTTCATAAAGTTGTGGAAACATTCCATTATCTTTTACTTCCATTTTCCCACAAACTCTCTGAAGCTCTCTTTTTAAGATGTCCCTACATCAGACTTTTCCTTTAAATTAATGTCTAGAAAAATTTGTTCTCTATAAGCTATCATGTCTTCTACATCTTTACAGCCAAGCATTTCTTCAACAGACAACAGCTCATAACTCCTCAGGTTGAATAAAGACTTGTTTTTTATAGCACTTAACATCTTTAAGGATGTTGTGACTGAATCGCTCAAAGAACAACAGACTGGGAAAATGCGAGCAGTCCATAGACCCAAACACATCCCGTTTCCAGAGAACAGTTCCTTGGTAGCGCTAAGATTCCAAAGATCTAAGCAGGACAGGAAAGAGACTCCAAAGAAATGAAGGACCTGCGTATCTGACAGTGTTTTGACAGTCTTCTTCAAGTTGTCTCGCACTCCAAATACCATAGTTGAATAACTCAACTGTCTATTTATCTTTAAACTTAAAGAGCACATAAAAGAATATGCAGGCACGGCAGTTTTTGTGGTGATGTAAGAACCACTAATAATGCAGTTTTCTCCAACTGAAACATCAGGTTCCAATCTGGAATACTCCACAACTGAGCCAGGTGCCACTGAACATCCCGACTCCAGTATACTTTGAATGATACAGGGTTTTTTTCCAAAGAACTCTGATACTGCTGGAAAGATGCTAGAGGCTATGAACTGTAAGCCCAGCTCTGACTTCAAATTGCTATCTGATGTCAAATGAAACAAGTACTCTTCAGTTGTTCCAATGTGATAAAATTTGGAGTTATTAAGAACAACAACATTCAATGATGTTCCCTTAAGAAGATGAAATATGCTCTGCCTCATCTCTATCAAGTCTGGCTCTTCTTTAGTGGCATTTGATGTGTTTCTGGTGTACTCCATGGTTGCTCCAGGTCCCAAAGCCTGCAGAAAGTCTCCATATGCATCTATTTCACAGTTTAATGTACCTATTTTTTCATAAAATAAAAGTAACTTTTTCATAGATTTATGATCCATATAAAATAAGCTGTCTGTGTAGACATATTCAGTGTCTAATTTAAAAGGAGTGTTATCTTCAGCAAAGTCCTGCTTGGGAAATCGTCTGGCTCTAAACACAGCATTACATTGGTGCATCTTTTCTATACTGGGCTTATGAAGGAAACGATAGCAACACCTGTACTCAAGGTCTCTATGTTCTGAATGATTACAAGGTTCTAAGACAAATACTCCATGGGTTGTACCTACCATCAAACTAGACGGATGAGCTAAGGCAGTAAATCCAGGCTTGTCAAATCTTATAAACTCAGATTCTCCAAGACTATAAAGTTCAATGTCATCTGCACAGGTAACCAGAATTCCTGGGTTCATATGTGAGGGAAAATCGATGTACATGGCTAGTTTTAATTCTAACATATGATAAATGGGGTTACCAAGAGGTAAAGCGGTGAAAATCTTTCCCAGAGCACTTGCATTAGGAAGGCGTTGGCTGTAGCCACCTATAAAATTAAACAAACAAATAACGATTTAAAAATTTATTATTGTTTCTAAAAATTTAAAACCTCAGAGGCATCAGCCATAATTCAAAATATCAGTTATAATTCAAATTATCTTTAAAGATAGTGAGTACAATGTAATTCAGGAGAGAATAATGAATTCCAGATTATAAATTTCTAAATGATTTGGTTCTTCTAGATTAGGAAACAATTGCAATGTACTGTATAGTTTATAATTGTTTCAAATCAAATGTATAACTTATTAAAAAGACCATGGCATGGGCTAAAAGATTATCTAGTGTTTACATTTCAAACCTTAAGTTTCATGCTATTTAAGCTCCTGCATTAATGAGACCTTCAGAGTGGGGAAAATTGTTAAAAAACGAGTAATTCATCAAAAATGTACCATATATACTCGTGTATAAGCCGAGTTTTTGTGGCAAAATTAGGTGCCTCGGCTGATATTCAGGTTGGCTTAGACTTGAGTATATAAGGTGATAAACATTTTCCAGATACAATGTTAAAACCTTTTAAATTTATGCTTGTTTCAAATGTAATTGTTTCCTCCTTTAAACTTACACTAACTTCTCAATTTTTGAAATGTTTTCTCCTAAACATATTCTATACTTTATAAATTTTAAGGTTATTATAGTGAGAATCAGCATTATCTACTAAAAAGGGTCACACAAAAATGAATTAAAATTCAATTTCACCACAGTTTAGTTGTTTACCTTTGGATACAAAATTTTCCACTAAATTTCAATTTTCAAATCAGTAAATGTGGTAAAACAGCTAACTTACCATGTTTTAGGAGATCGATAGTATGAGAGTAATTCAAAAGAGTATCACTACTAGGGTTCTCATTCATCCATGGCCGGACTTATTCCAAACAAGCCATGCTTAAGCATGTCTCTGTGATCAGTGGATGGCTGCAGACAAGTTTTCAATAATTCCCTTGTCCTAGAGTGCCTTCAACACATAATCCAATAAAAACAAAGACTTCTAAGGGATCTGAGGAACCAGTTAAAATCAAGGCAGGGGGATCAGCTCAGAACGTTAAGGTGACCGATTTTTCAGAATTCCAAAGGGTCATATCTTGACACACACACACACACCCCCGCCCCACCCCCAAAGGGCCTAGTATAACCAATGAGACTTACTATGAAGAAATTTCAAGAAAACTTAAGTCTGTACTGGTTAAAAAAAAAAAAAGCCAGGAAAGCTGGACAGAGGAATATGCCAACTCATCCCTTGAGGCTCCGAAGGGCTGTCTTACCAGAATCTCATTTGGAAACTTACTCCATCCATCCTATGGAGTAATTTTCCCCCTTCACACATTGTTTATTCCTCAAACTCAAAAAATCATTTAAAAGAAACCTAAATTGAGGATGTAAAAAATGTCTTGGTGTAACTCAAAGAGGAAGGTTTACAGAGATGGAAACATTGCCGTTAGAAAAGCATACACCTGGATAGAGGGTATGCGGAGAAACAATAGCTTTACATTCAATTTTTTTGTTAATACAGTCTTCTGTGATTTTAAGGCAATATTCTTTTACTTACTGTCCTATATAAAAAAACCTTGAGATATATTGTTCAACAGAGAAAAACTATGAATACCATTCTTTGGTGAAGAACTAGTCAATAGTGGTATCCAATTTTAGCTGCTTCATATTTCTGATTGGTCTTAAATATAGAATTGCAACACTTTAGCTTGACATTAGCTTTATCAAGAATTAATGCTCGGTAAAAAGACAATGGTAAGAATTAGAAAGTGCCTTGGAAGCCAGGTCAATGAGTGGTTCTCAAAGACATATGCCAGTCAAGGAAAAATTTTCATGAGACTTCCCAGTATGTTGCAAAACAAAGAAAGTTTCATATAACCAAAATATTTATACAACGAAATTTATTCAATTAGAGAGACTATTCTTCGTTCTGAGAGTAAGCTTTCCCTAATTTTTTGGTTATAAAATGCTCTCTTTATGCATGTTTTCCCCTGTACATACTTGTTGAATTTATTTTTCATCACCACATTTTCATTTTTTAAAACTTTATATTATGGGTTAGACTTTTGGGGCACCAATAATAAGACAGAAAATGCAAGGCAGCAAGTTTTTTAAAAGTCTGACCATCAGAGGTAAGCCAACCTCTTAAAACAATGCTCTCTAAAACTTGCCTAAGAAATGGTTGTACTTTAATAGGCTCTGTTCCAGGAAAATAATTTATATATATATATATCACAGAAGAAACTCCATTAAAAATTTCAAAGTGTATTTGATCTGCAACTTTAAGGACATTTAAATTTTTCAAATAACATGCTGCGTAAAACCTAATCATATGAAGAAAAGCATGACATATTTGTTTTCAAAGCAGAACAACATAAAGGCTAAAGAAGAAAAAGAAAGTCTCCAGGGTGTCAGTGGTGAAATACTTCAGGGGAAAAAAAAAGTAAATTAGTAAAGAATAATTTTACCAGAGTGAATTAACAAGATGGTAAAGGAATCCCATTTATCGCCATATAGCTTTTCCAAACACTGAAGAGCACAAAGTGTTGAGCCTCCATTTCCTTAAAAATAAAGTTAGAAAATATACTTTATTTCATAGATACCTACTACAACTTCATAATTATGGTAAATTTAAAATCAGAACTTCAAGGACATGACTTTTGACTATCATTCACTAGGTGAAAAGATTGTAAAGCTATTGGCAAAGGAAGAACACTAAGTGTGCATCCTGTTGAAAATAAGCAATTAATAATGAAACCCAGAAATCAGTCCTCAGTAATAAATAACATTTTCATGAGAATATTAATTGAAACAATGGTAAATTAACCAATCTGCAACACTAGAGTCTGCAAATAAAAAAACTCTAATGGCATTACAAATCACAAAAGCTATTTAAACAATTTTACCATAATCATATATTCAAGTTAGACTTATTTCCACAAAAAGTTTTCTAAGATCTAGTTATTTGGTTAAGTTATTCATCTTCATGTTCTGTATTCCCCTCCCTACACCGCCCCCACCCCATATGATGAGAATAATAAAGTATGGAGTCCATAATTATGAGGATTACAATAAGGTTGCGTAATTACAACAATCCCAATGTCCAATAAAAATTCAGTATCTCCTTTATCAAGGAGCCCAGGGTTTATGCAGTATATCAAAAATTTCCCTCTGGGAATATGTCAAATATCTTATTTGAAGTGGAAGTGCAAGGGACACTTTAACTGGCGGCTTTATGTAAATACTGTCTAATACTTACTCCACCAGACTCAGCTATTCTGCACTTCCCACGGTAGTCCCAGGAGAGAATGTATTATGTTTTTGCCTTGCTGGCTTCATGTAAATTTCTTAAGACACTTTAAGATGAAGAGAAACTCTGAGAATCCTATTGATAGAGTGCAAAGGAATATTCACCATCTGAGTAGAGTAAATGTCACTAAAAGTAATAAAATTGTCTTTTAAATAACACTGTAGAAGGGTTTGCTTCAACTCAGTGTGTAAAAAGGTTGTTACATCATTTCATCTCCCTAAAGAGTTGATTTAATTCAAACTGAACGGTATTAGTAAAGGGTATGTATGGAAAACTACATTGTTTGCTATTAGCTTTAAGGCAGCGAAAAGTTTTTTTTCAATGATTCTTATTCCCAACATTTTTTAAAGACCAGACCATAAAATATATACCGATTTTGGCTCCAGTGGGATCAACAAAAACATGATATTGAACTCCAAGGGGTAACTCTCTCCTTTTCAGCTTTCCTGATAGCTGCTGCTCATAAGCAAATTTCTGTTGTTCATCAGCGGCTGTTATTGCAACAACGTCCCAGAATTCTCCAGGTGCCACAGGCTTGCCTATTTGAAAAAAAAAAAAAATTATGAACATATTTAGAAATCTCAGCTTTAAAATTTTTCCCTATTTAGAAGGAAGGGGAAAAAGGGAACATTTATTGTCATCTTTATAGATCTGTTAGGTTTAGAGCCAGGGTGACCATTGGTTAAGGAAAACATGAAACTAAGAATAAATTGAATGGTAAAACAACCTCCCCCCAAATCTAGGCAGATAACATCTGGAAATTGACTAGCAAAGCCTTTAAAAAGCTGGACCAATAACACCTAGAAAATGACCAGCAAAACAACTCCAAAGAACTTACCTCACAGGGTACTGGCAATAGGGTGGGGTGACTATAAAAAAGGAAATACACCAAGCAGACAAGAGGCTCAGACCTTTCTGCGAAGACGTTGGCTTGAAGGTGCTTAAGTGCACTAAAACTGTTCTATGCTTTACTAAACCTCTGTACTTTGACTTTATATAAAACTTATGGTTGGCTGCACTGCTGTGTGTCTTGGTCAAATTTTTCTCCCAAGAGACTAAGGATTAAAACCCAGTTGTGACTCAACATAATAGATCTATCTTCTTTTTTGAGAGTAGGTAATAATATGTGGTCAGTAATTACAATCAAGGAGGCACTGGGTGGCGTAAGTGGTTCAACACTCAATTATTATCCCAAGAGTTGGAATCCACCAAGTCTTCTAGTGAGATGGGCCTGGGGGTCAGTTTCTGAAGGGCACCTCCTTGAAACTCCCATGGAGTCCTTCTGTGTACACCAAGGGCTGCCACCAGTCGAGTTGATTTGATGGCAACAAGGCTGATGAGAGGGGGTTGTGAAAAAAACCGGTTGGAGCTTGCTGCTAAGGGAATTTGGCAGGGGAAACCAACAACAATCTGGCAATCCACTTTCATAAGACTTCATAAGTGACCCCAAGCCCTATGGAAGAGTTTACTCTTACACATGTGCTAGAACCAGCTCAAAGGCAAGCATTTTCAGTATCACCTAAACAGTTCTAATGAAGACTGTCCACAAATTTTCCTCTTCTCTTTTAGATGATTTGATCCTTTCATGTTCTAAACACTTTTAGAAATTTTGAAAGAGGCAATGTTTCTGGATTAAGGAAGGTACTTTGATTTACCAAAGACTGCTGCTTCAATTCTTATGAGGACAGTGGAATAAAATCGTGAATTTTAGTTGAAAACCAATTTGCACACATCAGGGCTATTTAATGTTTGTTGGTTAAGAAAGATCCTACCCAAGGATCAATTCCTTCAATGTTGCCCTTATAAATCTAAACACTTTTGCTCTTACCTTATCTTGAACCATGCAAGTTCAAAGGCGATTAGATTATGATAGCATTCTCAATTAACAGAAAGATTCTGATGAACTCATTGAAAGACTGGTGCTCCCTGTCTACTGATAAACCAGATGAATAAATGTATGTTGGGGTGTTTTTTTCTCTCGTTTTCTTGATGCCAAACTTCCTTTTATTTTTGATCCATTTCCTGTCTCTGTGAAACCCGGTCTTACAGACGTTTACATGAAAAATCTGACAAATCAGATGTGGGCGAGTTAAAACAATATGCCTCGGCGCTTTTAAATTTATTCAAGTATTTTTCTTTTGCTAATGAGCTAACCACACGCAAGACTCCTATGGACAATTTTCCTACTCAGTTACTATGAAGTTGTGGTTATTGTTCCTGCCCTCCTTCCTACTACTTTGATACATGTTGACATCTGTACCGCTATGGGAAGAAACCACAATTATGACAAAGAAAGGTAACTCTAGGCAGATAGGGGAGGCACTGAAGAATAGACAAGGCATGAGAAAGACTCGCTACTTCAGGGCCCGCGGCCGCAGTGGGGAAGCAGGAAGTGACGGTCCTCCGACTCTCCTGGGGCACAAGCACCCTCCCTCTGCTGTCCCGAGAGAGCTCCGGGCCTCCCTCCGTACCTCTCAGCGCGGAAAACACCTCCAACTTCCGCAGAGTTGCTTCGCGCAGAGCTGCGTCTGCCGGGACCCTGGCGGCCGCCATAGTTCAGTAAGCCAGCCGGCCTCAGCGCTCCAAAGGTCCCGCCCCTTGCAAGGAGCGCATGCGCCATGGACTGCCACCCGGTTCCGGGTTACGTATTCGGCTCCGCCCCGCCCCTTCCGTGCGTCACCCCGACAACCACGCCCCTGGAGCGTCTAGGTCGCCTCTCAGAAAGCCATGGGGTTAACCCAGAGGTAGGTTTTGTTTCTATAGCAACGGTTTCAAAAGCTGATGGCCACCTAGGGACTTATCAAATTGTGCCGGGTCCTGGACTCTTGCTCCCAACTCTCTAGCTTTGGAGCCCAGTGGACCCGGTGAATGGTTCAAGTTGGGTGGCAAAATTGCTAGGTCGGATCCTCCGGAGACTACAGCCAAGCCTCCAACTCTCGAAAAGTCATTTGCCTTCACTAACTGATGGTTTGCTTCCGCCAGGAACAACTATTTTCCTAAGAGACTTCTTGCCAGGATCATCTGGATCTAACTGCCCCCAGCCTCCGAGGGAGTTATGGAAGTTGCATATTTAAAATATGTACTGTCTTCACAACCTTGACTTTGTAGTTTTTGTTTTGTGTCTTTCCTTGCATCACTGAAGACACTTCAAGAGAGCAGTGCTCATTTTATTATCAAGATGTAACACTTTATACATCTTGATATCATTAAGAGTTGTTGCAATTTAGAGCCCGCAACCAGGCACCAAACAGTTGCGGTATTTTGATTGCTTCTCTGCCATGCTTTTAAGTATTGCAGAGTCTGCTAGACCTTTTAGTAATATCCTTGGGGAAAAGTCAACCTTATTAAGTCTGTTTTTGGTCGGTGTTGATCTGGATATTTCTCTTGTTGAGAAGGAACACTGGTGGCATGGTGACTAAAGTTCTTGGCTGCCAACCAAAAGATTGGGGTTTGAAACTTCCAGCCTACTGTTCAGCAGGAGAAAACGAGGCAGTCGCTTCCATAAAGATTTATAACCTCTAAAAACCTATGGAATAGTTAGGCCAGACTATTGATAGCAATATGCTTTTCTTTTTCTTTTTCACCCGCCTCTTATAGACCCCCTAGCTTATAATGAGGTTTACAGAACAATCCCTTCATTGTTATTAGGCTCTAGTATATCCATATCCTACGCATGGTGACTCTGTTTACAACAGAATGAAACACTGGGTGGTCCTGCACCATCCTCACAATTGTTATATTTCAGCCTATTGTTACAACCACTGTATCAATCCATTTTTGCAGAGGCCCTTCCTCGTTTCCAGTGCTTCTACTTTACTTTACCAGCCCTTTGTCTAGGCATTGTTCTCTCTTGGCAACTTGACCAAATTATAGGAGGGGAAGTCTTGCCATCTTCTGTTCTAAACCATAAATTACAATGATTGGTAGAAGTCATGGTGCCCTGGTGCTGTAGTGGTCAACCTCTGGACTGCTAACCAAAGGTCAGTGGTCTAATCCCACCAGCTGCTCTATGGGAGAGAGGTATGTGAGTCAGCTTACACGTAGAGAAAAGCTATAGAAACTCAGTGAGCAGTCAAGGGTCACTCTGAGTCAGAAGCAAATGTATGGCACACAAAACAACATTTAAACAAGATGTTTTAATATGAAACTTAGAATTTGTTCTAGCATACCCTATAGTTTGGCTTATTTTAAAAAAAGCCATCTTTATTGAAGATTTCCTTGGGATTGTAGGCACTAAAGACACTGCAGGCTCTAGTTATAAACCACTTGTTTTATTCTTCTAAAAAGTTAATCTGTTATTTATTCAGAGAACACATTTGGGAAAGTGGCAGTTTTACATATATGTACATACATGTTTATGTAAGTATATCTGAAACATATATATTTTACATACTCACTTTCATGTCATTATCATTTATATTTTGGTGAGTGTGAAATGAGGACAATTCATTGTTGCTGAAGAACATTAAACATGCAGAAGACAAGTGAAGTGGAGGAATTAGCTGTGATGTAATCTCAGAAGAACCTGCCAGATACAAGCCCCGGGGTCAGAAAATATCAAGCATTCTAGGAAAAAAGTGTCGGTGGCTAGGTTGGAGTAAGCTGCTTATTGTTTTTAGATGCCACTGAGTCAGTTCCAACCCATGCCCACCCTGCTCACAATAGAACAGAACACTGTCCACCCCTGCACTATGCTCACAAATATGTCTATGCTTGAGCCCACGATTGCAACCACTGTGTCAATCCATCTTGCTGAGGGCCTTCCTTGTTTTCACTGACCCTCTACTTTACCAGGGATGATGTCCTTTCCAGAGACTGGTGTCTCCTGAAAACACACTGAAAATACTTGAGACCAAGTCTCCCCATCTTTACCTCTAAGGAAAATTCCAGATATACTTCTTTCAAGACAGATTAATTGATAGCATTGGCAGTCCATGGTACTTTTCAATATTCTTTGACACTACCACAATTCAAATACATCTATTCCTCTTCAGTCTTCCTTTTTCACTATCCGACATGCATATGAGGGCATACATGACAAAGCCAATAATCATGGCTTGGATTCAGGCCCCTTAGCCCTGAAAGGAACATCCTTGCTTCTCACCATTCTTAAATCTCACATAGCAGAGATACCCAATACATTGTATCATTTGATCTCCTGACTGCTGCTTCCATGTGCATTCATTGTGGATCAAAACAAGATGAAATCCTTGACAACTTTTCTCCATTTATCATGAGGTTATTTATTGGCCCAGTTGTGAAGATTTTTGTCTTCTTTACATTGGGTTATCATCCATATTGAAGAATGCCTAAAGCTGCAATCCTTGATCTTCAGAATCAAATGCTTCAAGATCTTTTCACTTTTAGCCAGGAAGATTGTGTCATCTGCATCTTGCAGGTTATTAATAAGAATTTCTTCAATCTTGCTGCGCCATTCTTCTTTGTGGCATGTAGTTTCTCTGATATTTTTCTCAGCACAAAGAGTGGATAAATATGATGAAATTAAACAACCCTGACTCACCCCTCTCCTGATTTTGAACCACAAAGCATTCTTATTCTACTCACACATTTGCCTCTTGATCCATGTAAAGTTTCCCATGAACACAATGAAATGTTCTGGTATTCCCATTCTTCCCAGGGCTCTCCATAGCTTGTTATGGTCCTCGCTATCAGATGCCTTGGCATAGTCTTTAAAGCACAAACATCTTTTGATAGTCTGCATTTAGCTCAGATCCATGTGACATCAGCAATGATATCCCTTGTTACAAGCCCTCTTCTGAATTTGGCCTGTACGCCTGGTAGCTTCCTTTCAGTGTGCTGCTGCAACCATTATTGGATGATTTCAGCAAAATTTTATTTGCATGTGATATGAGACTGTTCTATTATTTGAGCATAGTTAGGTCATCTTTCTTTGAAATGGACACAAATATGGATCTCTTCCACTCAGCTAAGTAGCTATTTTCCAAATTTCCTGGCATCAATGAGTAAGTAATTCCAATGCTTCATCAGCTTGTTATGCATTTCCATTGGTATGCTTTCCATACAGCTTGAACCTTTTCCTTCGGTACCATTAGTCCTTTTCTTATGTTACTGCTGGAAATGGTGGAATGTCATCTAGTCTTTTTTGGTACAATGACTCTGAATTCTTTCCATCTTCTTTTGATGCTTCCTTAACCATTCAATATTTTTCCCATTGTGTTAGTATGGGTTGACTAGAGAAACAAATTCATAGATACTCATGTGTATAAGAAAGCGCTTTATATACAAGAGCAATTGAATATCGAGAAAACATCCCAGCCCAGATCAAGTCCGTAAGTCCAATATTAGCCCAAATGTCCTATACCAATGTATAAATTCCTCTTCAGTCTCATGAAAAACGTGCAATGATGCTGAATGCAGGACGATCACAGGCCAGTGGGTAGAAAGTCTTGTGGATCCAGTGGCAGTATACGCATCTCAGCACCGGCATGGGTCTCCACTTGGCTCCTCCAGCTCCAGGGCTCTGGCTGCATCAGTGTGAGTCCATCAGGCTCATCATCAGTAATGTCTCACAGGGAGTGAGTGAGTGCCCTGCCTCCAATGAGCTATTTATTTATCTCCGTAGCTACTCCAAATGAGGTCATCAAAGTGTGCCTGATTGACAGGCTAAACCCACCCTTTCACTCTTAAGTTTCAAGTTGACAACAGATTATGTAACCACCACACCCATATAATCTTTCATGATTGCAACTCCAGGCTTGAGGTTTTTCTTGAGTTCTTTCAGTATAATACTAAGCATGGTCTTCCTTTTCGGTTTTCTAACTCTAGGGCTGTGTATGTTTAAAGTATTTGATTTTTGTCTTCTCTAGCTGCCCTTTGAAATATTCTTTTTTTTAAAAATATATTTTATTGTGTTTTGGAGAGTTTACATAGCAAATTAGGTTCCCATTAAACAATTTCTGTACATATTGTTCAATGACATTGGCTACATGTTTCACATTACATTAACATTCTTTTTTAAAAGTAGTTTTCTTGATATAATATTCACAAATCATACACCTCCATGGTTAAATTGCTTTTAAAATGAGTTGTATATTCATAAACGCAATCAAATCCCAGGCTCCCTTCTCTCCTCCCAGATTCCTTGTTTGCTCCCCAAATCCCCTCAACCTCCCTATCTCTGAAATCTTCTGTTTTTATACTTTATTGTTTCTTCCATTACTAGAAGATTAAGAGGAAGTTTTAGAGTATCTTTTGACATGCAGTTTGTTCTTTTCTTTCTTATCTTTTTAGTGAAATTTTGCTTTCCTCATGAAGGATGTTTTTCATGTTATCCTGTAGCTCATCTTATCATTTGTTCAATGCATAAAATCCATTTTTGAAATGTTCTGGAAATTCACATGGGATAGACTGAAGATCATATTCTGGCTCTTATGGACTTGTTTTAATTTTCTTCTACTTCAACCAGGATTCACATATTAGCATTTGATGGTCTTTTTCACAGTTGGTCCCTGTGCTGGTATTGAGCCTCTCCATCAAGTCTTCTAACAAATGTAATCAATAGGATTTCTTAGGATTCCTTCTGGAGAAGTGGATGTGTATAGTTGCCATTTGTGCTTTTGAAATAAAGTATTTGCTATGAATAAGTCATTGGTCTTCCAAAATTCTATCATGCAATCTCTTTGTTTATTTCATACTATATTTTCCAATTGCTAATAATGATCAGCTCATCTCAATTGAAGATTTGATGAATTTGAAATGGAAGATGTTGGTAAAATTCTTCAATTTCATCATGACTACCTTTAGTATGGGATCCCTTGTATGCAGACAGATATTATCAACACAGACTGCATTGTCCTTTAAGATTGATCTTGAATAGTCCTTTTTGACTATTACAAAGCCATTCCTCTGGATTGATTGATTCCCAACACAGGAAACCATATGATTTCCCATTTTACAATGGCCAATAACAGTCCATTTCAGCTCACTAATGCCTAGAATATTGATGTTTATGCATACACTTCATTTTTGATGATATCACAATGATCTCAGATTTATACTTCATGCATTCCAAGTTCTGATTATTGGTATATGGGTGCAACTTTTTCTTTTAATTTGTAGTCGTGTCCCATCAGCAAATAAAGGTCCCAAAAGGCTTTACTCCCCCCGTGTCAATATGATCAACTCTATTTTGAGAAAGAAGCTCTTCCTCAGTCAGATTTTGTGTGCTTTCCAGCCTTAGGAGCTCATCTTCTGCCACTGTCTCTGGCAATGGTATAGTGCCATCAGAAGGTTTTCAGTGTCTGGCAAAGCTTCAATGCTATACGTAAAGTGTTTGGTTCAGCTATATTACTTCATTACTTCTGCCACTTGATTTAGGTACTCCAAGTTAACTGGCAAGTTTCAAAGTCTCATCTGACATCCCCTTTGATGTTTCTGTCCTGCCTTACTAATGACCTTTTGCGTTACTCATGTATGATATTCTTGATGTCATCTCAAAGCTCATGAGGTAGCTGTCATTATTTTTCAAAGAGCAAATCCATTCTTGAAATGTTCTCAAAATTCAGGTGTGATATAGTCAATGTTATATTTTGGCTTTTGTGGACTTAAAATTTTTCCTTCAACTTCAACTTGAACTTAAATATGAACAATTGATATTCTGTTCTATAGTTGGCCCCTGGCCTGGCTTTAGTTGCTGACAATGTATTTTTCCATACTCTCTTCACACTTAGATTTCTGTGTTTTCTATTTGGAGAAGTCCACATGCAGTCACGTTTAGCGTAGTTGAAAAAAGTTATTTGTTATGAACAAGTCATTGGTCTTGCAAAATTATGTCATATGGTTTCCAGTTTTGAGCCTTCCACAAAGGCCTTATTTTCCAACTACGAATTTTTCTTTTGTGTTTCTAATATTTTCATTCTAATCTCCAGTAATAATCAATATATATTTATTGCATGCTTGATCAATTTCAGATTGAAGCAGTTGGAAGAATTCTTCAATTTCTTTATCACTAGATTTAGTGGTAAAGGTGTGTATCAGAGGTGCAACTTATCACCATACTTGTTAAGTCTGTATTGTAGAATCTGGAATATATGTAGGGTTTTGGAATTACGATCGGAGGAAGGCTTATTATCAGAAGACAAACTTGCTTGCATAAAATGGAGATTTGAAACACTTGGTGATGAAGATCAAGGATTGTAGCCTTCAGTATGGAGTATAGCTAAGTGTAAAGAAAACCAAAATACTCATAACTAGACCAATAAGTACCATCATTATAAATGGAGTAAAAACTGAGATTGTAAGGATTTTGTCTTGCTTGAATCCATAATCAATACTTATGGAAAAACAGTAGATCAAATGATGCATTATATTGGATAAATCTGCTGCAAAATCTTCTTTAAAATCTTGAAAGCTAAGATATTACTTTGAATTCTAAGGTGCATGTTACCCATGTCAAAGTATTTTCTCATTAAAAAACAACTGTTTTGTTGCTATATACCACACAATTCAATAGGTCGATCATATGAATGAGACTTGTACAATCATAATCAGAATATATTTTAGAATATTTTCTTTCTTGTACTCATCGTTCTTAGCTTCCCATTTACCCCCAATATCCTCTGCCACACCTCCAAGAAACTATTAATCCAATGACTGTCTCTACAGGTTTATGTATCCTGAATTTCATATGTAGAACAGCATATGTAAAAATAATAAATAAATAAAACTAGCAATAGCAACAAAATTAAAGGGGGAAATGTCAACAATCAAAAAGAAAGTGGAAAATATTAAAAATGAGAACAACTTTAAAATGAGTCATATGGGATATCAAATGAAAAAAATTTTAATTTTAATGTAACTGCTATTACAATAATCCACTTTCTAATGCGTTCTGCATGGTAGCAAGACTATTCACATCCCTGGCCTATGATCAGAGGGGATTCACCGGAGGCTTACTCCATGTGTATTCCCCTTTACTTTATTTTCCTTTAATGAAACAACTTTTTGAATGGATTAAAAGGAGGTCAAATAACATGTTACATTTTAACCTAGCTGTGTCTTTTATGGAGCCGTGCTGGCCTAGTAGTTATGAGTTGAGCACTCATCTGTAAGGTCAGCAGTTTGAAACCACCAGCTGCTCCTCAGGTGAAAGTCCCGGCTTTCTACTCTCTTAAACAGTTACCGTCTCAGAAATTCACAAGGCAGTTCTACCCTGTCCTGTTGGGTTGCTGTGAGTTGACATCCACTCTATGGCTGTGAACATATCTACCATAATCCACTTTACAATGATCCGTGCCAACAAAGGCCATGGGATTTTCATTTGACTCATATGCATGTGAAAGGTGGGCATTGAATAAGGAAGACTGAGGAAGAATTGATATATTTGAATTGTAGTGATAGTGAGGCATATTGAAAGTACCATAGATTGTTGAAAGAACAAAGAAATCTATCACCTTGGAAGAAAAGAGACCTGATGCGCTTTAGAAGCAAGAATGGTAAAAACTTTATCTCATGTACTATGGACACGTTATCAGGAAAGAACAGTCCTTGATAAAGGACACATCATGGTTGGTACAGTACAGGGACAGTGAAAAAGGCAAGGCCCTTGACTAGATGGCTTGACACAATGGCTTCAACAATGGGCTCAAATATGAGAACAATTTTGAAGCTGATGCAGGACCAGGCAGTGGTTGTGTTCTTTTTCCTGTTGTACACAGGGTCACTATGAATTGCAGTGACTTGAAGGTGTCTAACAACAGGCACAGTTGTAGCGGTTGGCATAACTTGAGTAATATCTGTGTCAACCGATTTCCTTGTGATCATATAGATGCCATTCTATTACAAACAACCTCATATTTAAGTTACATCTTTTTTACAATTAATGTGGTGTCACTCCTTTTGCATTTCCCAGAATAGTAAACCATATGATGGCTGATTCAAATTGGTCAATACCAGTCTAGTTTAGCTCACTAATGTCTATAAGATTGAGCTTTATACATTTTTATCTGTTTTTTGTTGACTTCCAATTTTTCTATAATTTTACTTTATACATTACAAATTCTGATTATTAATAAATGTTTTCCACTGTTGGTTCTCATGATGAGTTTTCCCCACTAACAAATGTAGGCACTGAAGGCCTTACTCCATGCACATGATTGTGGTTGACTCTACATTGAGAAGGCAGCCTTCTTACCTAAGTGACTTGTCACCCGGCACTGTATCTAACAATTTTCCACTGCTATTTCTGAGCTGTTCAGTATATGACAATGGTATGCTGCTGTTTGTAAGATTTTCAGTAGCTAATTCCTGAGAAAGAGACAGCCTAGTCTTTATTCATAGTCTATTCTAAGTCCAGACGGTATGACAAGTTTACAGATGAGTGATGGAAAAAGTTCACTAACAGAAGTAATAATTGAGCACTTGCATTGAGAAAGGTGGCCATAGAAAATTTCTTTGAGAAGGTACTCTTTAAGCCAACATTCAAACAATGATAAGAAGTCAATCTAATTAAAATGTGAGGGAGACAGTACAAGCAGAGTAAATTACAAACCTTGAGACAGACTAAATGGATTTTAGAAACAGACAGAAAACAAACAAAATAATACTCAAGTGACTTGAAAACAGAGAACAAAATGAATGAAAATCTGTGAAATTGTGTCAATCAGGGCATTGTAGCCTGAGGTAGACCAGTGGTGAATTTCTGACTTCCGTTAATATCTGATAGCTCATAAAGGAATTATACATGGGATCTGATTACGCTGCAGCATGTTTGTTAGTCATGCTATGTTTAGTGTACACATTACTGTGATGCTGCAAGCTGTGCCATTTCAACCACAGCAGGGTTACCCAGGACTGAACTGGGTTCAGTGGATCTTCCAGACCCAGAAGGAAGAGACTCTGGCACATAATAACAATACCAACAGAAACAAACAGGTAGCCCTCTGAGGAGCTTCCTCATAGCAGTGGAACATTGCATAATATAACACCAGACGAGGAGCCTTTCCCTCAAAAGTGTGACTTCAAACAGTCGCCTTCTCAAAGTACAGTCTACTTTGAGCCTTCCGGACCTTTATTTGTTGATGCGTCATGAGTCAAAATGAGAAGAAACATCTTCTAGCACTATATTAAGAAAAGTATTATGCTGCTATTCATACGGTTTCTGGAGGCTGGTCCGAGAAGTGGGCCATGTATTCCTTTTCCTAGTCTGTGTTTAGTTTGGGAGCTCCACTGAAACCTGTTTACCGTAGGTGACCCTGCTGGTATTTGAAATACTGGTGGCATATCTTCTAGCATCAATCACAGTAGTGTGACATACTGGTAGATGAGTGGATCCTGAGGTATAAACCTTTTCTATCTTTTTGGAAAACGTTCTCAAAAGTGGTGAAATTGATTTACCAATTTATTCTACTAACAAAATGTCTCAGTGTTTCCAGGTCTTCACATTCTTGGCATAATAAAATATTTGCTAGTCCGAAGAATGTTGTTTGTTAGCTGTTAGTGAGTTGGGTTCAACCCATAGTGACCTGTGCAAAACAATGAAACACACTGCATGGTCCTGTGCCATCCTAACAGTTGTTCCTGTGCCTGAATCATGGATGCGGCCACTGTGCCAGTCCATCTCATTCAGGGCCTTCCTCTTTTGTGCTGCCCTTCTAGCTTAGCAAACATGATATCCTTATCCTGCGACTAGTGTCTTCTAACAAGATAGCCAAAGTATGTAACACCAAGACTTAACCATCCTGGCTTCTCAACCTTACTTCTCCCAAGACGGGTCAGTTTGTCCTTTTAGCAGTCCATGGTACTTTGAATGTTCTTCTCCAGCACCACAATTCAAGTGCACCAATTCTTCTACCTTCAGTCCTGCTTTTTTGAGTCGGGCACTCCTTCGTCCTCAAAGTAACATCCTTGCTTTTCAAAACTCTAAAAAGGCCTTGTGCGGCAGATTGACCCAATGTTTTATACCTTTTACTCTCTGGACTGCTGCTCCCAGGAGTATTGATTGTGACTTCAAGAAGACATAATCCTCGAGAACCTCAGTGCTTTCTCCATTTTTCATGATTTGTTATCTACATGTCCAGCTGTGAGGCCTTTGGTCTTCCTGCCATTGAGTTGTAACCCACACTAAAGGCTGTAATCCTTGATCTACATCAGCAGGCGCTTCACTTCCTCCTCACTTTCAGCAAAGGAGATTGTGCCATCTGCATAGAGCTGCTTGGTAATAAGCCTTCCTCCAGTTCTGATGCCACATTTTTTGTCATACATGCCAGCTGCTCTGATGATTTGCTCTGCAAACAACTATGGTGAGACGATATAACACACCTTTCCTGATTGTAAAGTATCTAGTATACCATTGTTCTGTTTGCACAGGTGCCTCTTGATCCATGCACAAATTCACAATGAAATGTCCTGGAATACCATTGCTCTCAAAGTTATCCACAGTTAATTATGGTCCACACAGTCATGTGTCTTTTTAATAGTTAATGAAACACAAGTAAACATCTTTCTGGTATTCTCTGCTATGAGCCATGATTCATCTGATATCAGAAATGATATCCCTTATTGTATGCCCTCTTTGTAATTAGTCCTGAACTCTGGCAGGTCCCTGTAAAGGTAGAAATGCAACCATTGTTGGAATATATATATATGAAGCTTATGACATGATATCTTTTCATTTTGATTCATATTTTATTTATGACCAGTTACTTTGAGTTACTGCTTTTTTACCCACTTGGGATTCTTCTTTTGAGGATTAATCTCCTATGTACTTTAGCAAGTCAGTGAAGAAGTGGGAGATCTTCTATGATATGGATTGACATAGTGGCTACAACAAAATACTCAAACATAGCAATTTTCAGGATGTGCAGGATTGCGCAGTATTTCATTGTGTTGTGCATGGGGTTGCTATGAATTAGAAATAGTTTGATAGCATCTAACGATGACCACAGCAACAGACATCCTCTCTTCATGTTGTTATTTCTCTTATTGATTGTAGTTTTATTTTATATTATAATTGTCCATCCATTTCTAAGGTTTCTAAATCCATGGAGCCAACGAAACATGTTGAAAATCATTTGAAAAAATGAATACAGCAAATATTGTAAATTTTGTAAAGCCAAACTTTATTTTGATGGGCTCTGAGCACTGTACTGAGTCCGTGCCTTTTAGTGATGTATAGGCAATAGCCTCCACCATTTTATAGATCTTCAATCTCTCTCACAGTCTAGTTTGAGTACTGTTCCCATGGCATAATTCATTCTCTACTTGTATTGTATCCACACTTGGTTTCTGTTGGGGAGAGAAAAACCCTAAAAATCAATTTGGTGACCCAAGCAATCCATCTCCAGGTTAGGGGAAAAAATATACAAACCTAGCATCATATAGTTGATTCCAACTCATTGTGGCACTATAGGATAGAGTACAATTGGTCCTTTGGGTTTGTGAAGCTGTAATTCTTTACAGGAGCAAAAAGCCTTATTCAAAGACTAAAGAGAGTGTAATGTACTAGTAAGGTAGCATTTGCATTGTGTTCAATATTTTAAATCATTATATATATGTGAAGATGTATATGAGTTTTATGCAAAATCTTGCATTATTTTATATGAGGAACTCAAGCATCTGTAGCTTTTGATATTTGCGAAATGCCGTGGAACCAGTACCCCTGTTGATATAAAAGGACAGCTCTATATGGAATTGTATATGCTATATTTACTAGACTTTGGGTGGTTAAAAAAAAGCAATGTGGATATTTCTAGATGAAATTACAGCAATTTCTATCTACCCTTTTCTAACACGCCTACATCTACTTTTTTCCAGGCAGAAACCATGTATATCAATCTGTTGTATTGTGATGAAGAAGACTTTTGTATGTATTGATGTGTATATTTTTATGACTCAATAATGTTTATCATATATTTAAAACTATTAATATCTAATTTAAAGAGTATTTTATTTTAATATATGTATAATTTCATCATTTCTTTTGATAAATCATTGTACCAAGGCCATTTGTACTACCAGGTATACGAAGCTTTATGATTTTTAGAATTGTAAGATTTTTCACAGTGCTGTAGAATACCTTTGAGCATGTGAATATATGGGGGAATTTCAAAGAGTTCGTGGAAAAGTAGAATTAAAATTAATGGACATTTTCCATGAAGTTTCTTAAGTCCCTGTATCCATCAATAAATATGACTGGTGGCTTAAAACCAAGCCTAATTTTAATTTTAATGTGTTCCTGTTGTCAAGTACTGTCAAGTGTGTTCTGACTCATAGCTACTTATGTATGAACTAGGCCCTCGACTACCCTTACAGTTGTATCGACTGTCAATGCGTCTCCTTCCGGATCTTCCTCCTCAAACGAGCCTCTGGCTGTGGTTCTTCCAACAAAAGTTTGCTCATTCTTCTGGTGGTCTATGGCATACTTGATATTCTTTACCAAAAGCACTATTCAATGGTAGCATGTCTTCTTTGGCTCTCCTTTGAAGTATCCAGCCCAGTTATGAGTGCCATGGTGTCAGTCAGACCCACCGTAGTCCTCCAGGTGACGTCTTTGCAACACTTTAAAAGCAGATGTCCTAATACAGTCCACCCATTGCTTTTTCAAGTACTGCTTTTATGGGCATTACTTGTGGATCCAAGTAAAATAAAGTTCTTGAAAGCTTTAGTTTTTTTCTCAGTTTATATGATGCTTTCTATTGGTCCAGTTTTGACAATTTTTGTTTTTCTTATGTTAAGCTGCATTAATCCATATTGAAGGATGTAATATTTTTAACATTGATAGGTACTGACACATTAGCTTTTAAGGATTATTCCAACTTATATTCTCAATCAGCAGTTTGAGAGAGCTCATCACTCTCTTGTCAATGCTGTATATTAGCAATTTAATATTTTTGCAAATAAGATATCTGAAACATTGTTTACATTTACATTTTCCTTATTATTTGTGAGTGAAAATTGTTCTTAGGTGGTTTCTCATTTTGCGGATTCTTCCTGTATTTTGTATATTGTTATTTTGCTGGTTATGTGCATTATAAACATTTCATCATCTGGCAAGGCTTTTATTTTCTCATGATATCTGGCACCTTTTATTGTGCAGATTTAAATATATATAGGCAGTCCCTGACTTAAAGGGGGTACTGTTCTGACAATTACATAAGTTAATTCTGACATAAATAAAATTCCTTTTAAATTTTATTTAAAATGTTTATTATAACTGCAATAGCCAGCTATATGGCTATGCTTTGAACAGTAAATCATCATAATATTGAATATGTGGAGGTAAATGAAAATATGAGAATGAAATGAAAATAGCATTAGCAAATTATTCTCTGTACTTTAATATGCAGATATTACTAATGATAAAGTGGAAAAACATAAAGATTAACAAACAAACAACAACTGAACACCCCAAACCAGATGGTCCTAAATATAGTTAATTTTAACTTGTATATGTGATGAGTTGGGGACCACCTGTATACTAAATTTTTATTTCATTTTTTATTATTAATACCTTTTTGTCTTGGCTTAAGAAATTACTTTTTACTTGGAGGTCATACTTATATGCTTTTATATTTTCTTATAAAATTTTCACTTTATATTTAATTTTGGTAGCATTTGTTAACTTCTTATGTTGGAAATGGACTTTATTTTCATCTTGATAAAATTATCTAATTTCCTTAAGATAATACATCCTTTCCCCCATCAGTTTTTTTAATGCCTTTATATAGCTTATGCCAATGAGCTATGGGTTTACTTTTTTACTTTCTGTTCATTCTATTGATGCATGTTTTTATTTCTACAATAATACAAAATATTTTTAACTACAACTTTATAAATATTAAATATGGTAGTTTTAGTCCTCTGTCCTGATTATTTAAAATTATCTTTGCTATTGCTAGGTGTTTGATATTTAAAATTAGCTTTTCAAATTTCACTGAAATCTCATTTGAAAATTTGATTGTTTTAGTATTAAAATTGTATTATATTTAATCAGCTTCATATGGGTGGATATTCATGTTGTCTTGAATCATTTGCTGTTAAAAACTTTGTTGTAATTGGCAGCACATAGATGCTATGTTCTGTACACAGGAGAGATTTTGTTTAGGATTATTTTTGAAAGTGGAATTAGTTGATCAAGTGTTCCTTGCATTTAAAATTCAAAGAGCTAGGACCAATTTATATTCCTACCCATTATAATGTGAATTTTCACACACTCTTGATAATATAGAATATTTAATCATTTCCATCATTATGGGTAAAATATGGCACTCTTACCTTTAATTTACTTTTCTCTTTATTTTATGTGAAGTTGAACATAAGTCCATCTATTTAAATAATAAACATTTATATTTAAACATTTAATATCAAAACAGTTGTAGTTACATTCTATTGCATATTGTCATTAGTGTGTTTATTTGCCTCTAAATTTATATATGTGTAAAGAAATTAATATTTGTTCAATAGGAATATTTTTTTTGTCTATCCTTATAGAGAACTATTTTCTCTATAGATTAAAATTTACATGCTGTTTTGTTTCATGAGTCTTCATAGAAATTTAAATAGAAAATTGAGAAAATATTGGACAGCTAATAAAATTGTTTCTGTGCCAATCAAAAATTTTATCATTAATAACCTGTAAAAATCCTTGTTTTTCTCACATTACATGGAAATAATGAATTTTCTAATACCCACAAATGTTCTTCTACCCACCATAACCTTCTGAGTGGAACTCTCTGCCTTAAATGTTTCACATTCATGTTCTCATATTACTTCAGAACTTATTGTTCCCTGTATATTATCTCACCCAGCTCCAAAACAATAGGTGAGCATGTTCTCCCTTTTATATCTGTATACACACCCACATTAGATACTCATATCCCATGCTTTGTAATATTTTTTCCTTTGTCTTATGCCTTAATCGTCAGTTCAAATTACATGAAAATACTGAGTCTTCAAATACATATTAAGATTCTCCAGAGAAAGAAGTAGAATTACTTTTTAAATTTTCTCTATTTTTCCTTATCTATATAGATAGAGGGTAAATTTTAAAGTATTGCTGCAAAATTATAGAAACCTTTTTTGAACACAAATTAGAAAATGTGAAGTTACAGTTGATCATTTTCAGGCTTGGTGATATCGTGGTCATATGGGTTGCCAGCGGCTCCATGAGGTAAAGATAGGGTTTCAACTCTGGTCGAGGGTCAGAGTCTCACCGAGGCAGCTCTGGTCTGTCATGTACGGCAGTGCATTTGGTTTGGGTGGTATCTTCGGTCTGTATACCTCAGAAGGGGCTGTTTCCATCACGAGCATCCTTCCCTGAAGAATTCTGTGCTCCTTAATTTACAGCACGTCAAAATGGTAATTTGGGCTTCCTCAAGGGACTCAGGTCATGTTCCTTTTAAATGTTCTGAGTTTTGGAGAGAATAATAATCCAAAGTCTCAGGTAAACATCAGGACTGAGGAGTGGATGGGTAAGGTCTCCCCGTGAAATTTGCAAGGGCAGCCCTGCTGCCCTCGAAGAAGGAGCATGCCTTAATGGAAAACAGTTTCTTGGTGAAACTATCCACTCTGATGCAGTTTTCTTAAAACTTCTTCATAATAAACCCTCGTCATTTTTCTGTGTCTTTAGAGAAAATCTGTCAAGCTAAGTCCTTTGGAATTAAAACAAAAAGTCCCCATAGTCTTCTGAGAGGAACTCGCTGCCTGAAATTTAACTACCAAACATATATCCTCTGAAATCAAAAAAGATTTTTTAATAAAATCTTTCTGAGGGCACGTGAATGAGATGCAGACAAATGTATTAGAGAGAGCGAATTTGTCTGAAGCCATTTACTGATGTCGATATATGTGTAAACACATGTTTGTTTGGAATAGATCTGTGTGTGTATGAATTGGAACCCTAGTAGCAATGTTTTCTGACTTAACCTCAGATCTACACACAGATCTCTATTTTTGGAAAATCTCTCTCTCTCTCTGTAATACATAATTTTATACAAGCATATCACTGTATATTGTGAGTTAAATTTCACACCATTGCAATAAAATGATTCTCACAGTAAAGTTAGTAAATTTGTGAGTTTATCAGGGCATTTAAAAGTTATGTTTACACAATACTTTGACCTAGTAGGTGTGTGATAGCATTATAAAAAATTCAAAATAATGTGATAATTACCAAAGTGAAATTTTCATAGAGATATGAACTGAGCACATGGTAGACATTGGTCCTGATAGGCTTGCTGTTTGCAGAATTGTCACAAACCTTTAATTTTTAAAAATGCAATATGTTTGAAGTTCAATAAAGAAAAATTGAATAAAATGAAGCATACCTGTATAACATATACATAGTCACACACAGAGAGAGGGAGATTAAATTTCAGCAATTGGCTCATGAGATCAAATTTAAGGAACTAGCTCATGTGATTGTGGGAGCTGGCAAATTCATATCTGTAAATTATGCAGTGATCTAGGCAATCTATCAGTTCTATGTCTGAATAGATCAGGTGATAGACTGGAAACTCCATCATCTTTTGTCTGAAATTGTTGGTAGCAGACTAGCAATCCTAGCAGGATGTCATTTACAAACTTGTAAAGAATCCTTTAATCGTGGGATACCTCAGTTTTTCTATAAAGACTTTCAACTGTTTAAATAAGGCCCACTCATAGAAAAAAACTTCAAGTAGTAAGTTCATGGAAATATTGGCCTTAAAAGACAATGGCATTTTTTCATGCACATTTTGAAGTCCCCTCGTATTTTGGAAGAGACTGCTTTTCATAAAGTCAATTGATTCTAAATATTAATCATATGTACAAAATACTTCCACAGGAACATCTAGATTCTTGTTGGACCAAAATATTGGGTTTGATAGCTGAATCAAGGTGTCACACATATAATGAACTCTCACACACTAAAATGGGCAACAAACATGCTCACAATCTCTACCCATCTAGGAGATGCAAATCAAAAGTACTATGAGATAGCACCTTTAATCCACAATGATAACGCAGTTCAAATCCCCTCCAGCCCCCCCAAAATAACACACTGGATAGTATGTGGAGAGATTGGAACTCGTACACAAATCGTAAACATGGACACCTACTGTAGAAAGCAATATGGTGCTACATAAACCAAGTGGGACTCGAAATCTTGTATGACCCAGCAATACAACTACCCCAAAGAAGTAAGTGACAGAACATGAACAAATGTTTACTCCTCCAAGTTCATTACACCACGATTCACAAGAACAAGACACTTGAAACAACCCAGACTTATCAGTAAAAGAATGGATAAAGAAACTTCTGGTATGTGCACACATGGAAAACAATACATGTGTTATAAAACAGGGACGAAACCCTGATACACCTCACAAGTAAGGATGGACCTAGAATGCATTATACCAACTGAAATTAGCCAATCGTGAAAGGATAAGTATTGTGTGAGACCACTACTATAAAATAAACACCCAGGCAGGCTTCTGCTAATAAGTCATCTAATCTTCAATTCCAGTTTCTCAGGTGATGAGTGTGTCTGTCATATACCACCCCTTACTTGTATACATCTTCAAAATTCCTTTGACAGGGGAGGCCTCACCCTAACTGGGTCAATTTCCCATGATGAGAAGGGAGGGAAAAGACCAATCACTTCCTGCCATATCACATTATTCTACGGTCACCGCAATTTAGCAGGCACTCCTCTACAAGTGATTAGTGGGCCTTACTAAAAGCCCAAGTCAAGAGGCTATAGAGTGGAGGACATGTCAGTCCCAAAGAAGGCAACTAAATTTCAGTCACTCCACATTAAGTATGCTAATCACCAAGGGGAGACTAAGTCAGTAAGCTCAGTATCATGTCTCGAACTAAGCACTTTTGACTCCCTGTGTATACAGCCCTTGGGGACTCGGACTATGTATTGTAAACAACAGGACTTTATAGTCTGCTTTTTGAGGCACAGAACATCACTTACAGATCACAACAGAAGATCCAATTTGGAACTCCAACTAAGTGAACTAGATTTTGCCTTAAACACACTAGTAGATTAAAGGAACGGGCCAGGCAGCGTTTAGTTCCTTTGTTACACAGGTCGCTCTGGGTTGGAGGTGACTCGATGGTACCTAACAATAGCAACAACAGCATATACACAAAAACTGGATTAATAGATTCAAAGAGACATGGGGTGGGGGTGGGAACCTGGCAGGAAATAGGGACCTAACACTAAGGAGTACATGGAAAAAAGATATATCCTGGAATTGGTTATTGATGAATGTATAACTCGTGTGAATATGATTGAACTACTGAAATGTATGATGTGTGCATTGTATGTCAATGAAACTTAAAAACAAATAAAAAATAACTATCACAATATAAAATCAAAACTTGCTGAATTTCCCTCATGGATTGCAGAGACTGTAACTCTATAGAAGTAGAAAGCTGACCTTGTGGTTCGCAGCCCAACGTGTAAACACTAGCCACCAGGGCTCCTCTGTCCTTGTAGAACTTCCTCTGCGTCTCATGGCGTGCTCATACAGGCTGCACAGAGCCTACTGTGTGCAACTGCATGGTTAGAGACATCATGGTGGTTAGCTTTCCATTAGCCATCTTGGAAATAGTTATACCCATATCTGAAAGTGATACAAATCATCCCCCTGCACTGTGAGAATGAATTAAACTTTTATCAGTGCACATTGCCAAACTGCTTAGATCACACAACTTCTTTCACATGGCACTGGATATGTGAGGGTCATTTCTCAAGAAGATCCTAAAGATTAATATAGATATATGGAAAAATCACATATAACAATACATGTATATATTGCATGTACATGTCTTACATATGTAAATATGCAACAACATAATCTTTAAATCCTTTATATTTCAGATCTTTGAGACCTTACATACGTTAATTAGAGATATATAAATTTGTAGATACCAAACTAAAAATCAAACTCACTGGCATCAAGTCCATGCCGACTCATGGAGGCCTTGTAGGACAGGACTGAACTGCCCCTGTGGATTTCTGAGACTGTCACTCTTTTCAGGAGTAGAAAGTCCCATCTTCCTCCCAAAGAGCAGCTGCTGGTTTCAAGCTGCTGACCTTGAATTTAGCAGCCCAACTATGCCACCAGGGTTCTTTGATACATGCACAGATTCTTTCTCTCTATATTATATACACCATGTATAATAAATATCTATACAATATACTTAAAATAATTTTGAGATTTGGTGCTGAGTGTAACTTGTTGAATGTGGTGCTACTGAGACACGATGAGCTAGTTGAGAGACAATTATGAGTTCTCTTGATTTGTTAGCTGTGAAACATTTGCTGAATCTCAATGTCGTTAGCTCTTGAAGCTGATTAACTGTTATGGGGTAAGAGTGTTGGTAAGAAGTTGGGGTAAATTGGAATCATTATGTTAATACAGCTCAAGTCATTAAGAGTGAAATGCAGGCAGTCTACAGATTAAAATTAACTTGCATTTCTAAATATTTAAGTTAAATTGTACATAAATTGGAGAAATGAGGTATGTTCGTATCCAATGCCAGTCAGCAATGCTTGTCTTAGTACATAGTATGTAACGTAACTTTGTAAAAAAGTAGGGCTCCGTGGATTAAGTGTTGGGTTGCTATCCAAAAGGTAGGGGATTTTAAGCTAACAGTTGCACCAAGGAGAAAGATGAAGCAGTCTACATCTGTAAAGATTTACAGTCTCAGACACTCTATGGTGCAGTTCTGTTCAGTATTAGAGTCATTCTGAGCTGGAATCAACTTGAATGCAGTGAGTTTGGTTGGTACTTTCCATGCACAAACAAACAGACAAATGCTTTCAAACTATACACCTTCAAAGAGTAACTTTATTCTAAAATTACCAAGGAACAAGGCAAAGCAACTACAAGATATTGGTTGAAAATAAGGAGGCCTATAGTTGGTGTTTTTCTAGATGAATAAAACTGCATTACAACATTGAATTTAAAATTTTCACTTTAGGAGAGGTAGAAGAAATTGGAAATACGTTGGATAATATCATTGATCAATAAATACAGCTCATGTCAAGAAAAATTTTTTTCTGGAGCTCATTGTAAATGTATGTATTATAAATGTATAGTACATGATATTTTCTAATATAGTGTTGCAAAAACACATTTTTTTATATGATGCAATTGACAAGGTGTGCAATTTGAAACTACCAGCTGCTCCATAGGAGGAAGACTGAACTTCCTACTTCCCAAAAGAGTTACAGTCTTGTAAACCCACAGGAGTAGTTCTGCTCTGCCCTATAGGCTACCTAGGAGGTGGAATCAGCTTGATGGCAGGGCGGTTGGAGTTTGCTGAGTTAGAGTAGAGTGGGAATCTGAATGTATTCTTATTTCTGAGAGGACTGATCCAGGAATTGAGGAGATCAGACATACTTGGATCTCGTGTCTGAGTAGATTTAGAGAAATAAAGTACTGAAGAAAAATTTTATTTTCTAAGACTGGTTTCAATAAATACTAAATTAGAATTTTTTAATGACCATATATGTTAACTCTTAAATTGTGTAGTTCTTTGAATATCAAAAATTAAATTTTCTTATAAGAAAACCTTATTCTGTATTAAATGGTTTACTGGTCTAATGAGTCTGTATATTAGACTCAATACAACAATTTTGAGTAGTATCTGGGTATGTGTAAAGAAAACATCATTTTCATTCATTACTCAAAATATATTCTTTAGGACTAGGTAGAGAAGAAATGAATTAGCAACTTGAAAAACAAAAAAACAGTTACAACAACAAAGACGCAAAACAACTCAGCTTCTTAATTAGAGAGGTAAGTGAGAGTTTCTATTAGCATATATAGAGTTATTTATCGCTATTTTCTTATGATTAAAACATGTGACCAGAGACTTGATTTGATTTGATACTGGTGTTATTTCTTTGGTAATAGCAATAAGCCATTTCCATAGAACAGCTTTTCTGTAGATGAGGCTTGTAAAATACACTTTAATTTCTGAAATTTAACCCCCTTTTTAAACTAATAGACTTGGTGTGTATATGTTTAATAACATCATAGAAAATGTTTCTGATAGAATGATGATTAGAGAAAAAACTAAAGAGGACACTAAGTTATATGACATGATAGAAAAATCAAACTAATTATTAACATAAAATACACAAGAATTAGTTATACTGTGCATCTTTAGTATACTCTTTTTTATTATCTTTTTTATCCTTTTACAAATTTTTTATTAATGTCACTTTTAAGTAAAAAAATTAAAATGTTGAGTACTCTCTGAGTTGTAAATTTCTTTGGCTGTTGTAAACAAACAAAAACCTAGGGTTTTATTGATTTATTTACATTCAATAGAACCAAATACTGTGAAACAATTGTTTCAATAGTCATGGGATAGCAAGGAGAAACCATGGTGCTGCAGTTATTACATGTTCAATGCTAACCAAACCACCTCATGCTCCTCAAGAGAAAAGACATGACAAGCTGCTTCCATAAAGATTATGACCTAAGAAACCAAATGAGTCAGTTGTACTTATGGCACACCTTAATTATTACCAGAATAAACTGTGGTAGAAGGATGAGACTTCTATTCCCATGAAGCTTTACACTTTGGAAACTCACAGGAGCAGTTTCACTTTGTCCTACAGGATTGCTATGAGTCAGAATTTTCTCAATGGAAGTGGATGTTTCTTTCTTATTTTCTTCCTTCTTTAAATTTTAGTCTAAATATGTAGTAAGTCTATTTATTCTGTTCAAGTCAAACCACACTGGAAATGCTATATTAATAAAATACCTTCTAAAAGGAACATTGGTCACACTTCCTTATTTTTATACATATTACAGCCAGTTCCTGGTTTGCTATAGTCCAACATATGAGCAACTTGTATTTTCCCTTTATGTTATATAAATTTGCCCCATTTTGATATTATTGAGCTGTTCCCTACTCAACCCAATTCTTTATCACAATCACCTTTATTTGCTGCATGTGAAGCTTTTACATCATGTGAAGCTTTTACATCACTGAAAGGACTTTGTGCCTCCCCCCCTCCCCCCACTAAAATAAGACAAAATAAGAATCATATGCACTGCACTTATCGCTTCTCGGCCTTTTGGGCAAGATCAAGTATAAGAATCCTATGCACTGGTTCCAAGTTCCATAGAAAATTCCTTAAGATTGCTTGAGAGATCCCTTAGGAAGAGATCTCATTGTATCCCAGAGATACTTGTATATTGCCATAGAAAGCAAAACAACCAGGTCTTAATAGATTAGTGACTCATATTACAATGGAATATAATTGATGTTCTAAGGATAAACCCACACATCTATGGTCAATTTGTTTTTACAAAGATATTAAGTTCATTCAATGGTGAAATAAGTGTCTTTAATAAATGATGCTGGGGAAATTGAATTTCCACATGTAGGAAAATGAACAGGATTGTTTCTTCGTATTATATACAAAACCAAGCAAAGTAGAGTAAGGACTTAATATGCAAACTAAAGCCATAAACCCTTAGAACAACCAGGTGCAATGGTGTCAGGCACAGCTTTAAAAAATAGATGATTTTGAAAATAATAATGCTGCTCCTGTATATTTTTTGTTGTCATTTGTTTGAAATATGTTTTTCCAGTCTTTAATACTTAGCTTGTTTTTATTTTGTGTCTAAGTTATGTCTTTTTTAGGCAGCATAGTGGTGGGTCATGTTTTCTTTCCCATTCAACTACTCTCTATCTATACTTTACAGGTGCTTGTGTGATTATCAATACATACGAGTTAACTGCTTTTATTGTGTTGTATATGTATTGTGTTTGTCAATGGTTTCTTTGTTCAGTATATTTACTGTGTTATGTTAATTTTGCTTATGGATTTTCCTATGCAAGGCATTACTCTTCTTTTTTCCTCTGACTCTTACAACAACAGATTAATATTAAGAGATTTGCTTTCCATTTTGCTAATTCTGTCTTCCATTAATTTAATTGTTCTCCTTCCAATGTTTATCTGTTTCTGAAATTTTATTATCAATTTTCTATACTATTAGCTATTTTTGTACAGTTTCTAATCCCCCCCCTTTTGAGTGAATGTATTTGTAGGTGAATTATTCTAGAATTTTGTCTGTGTTATAATTGGTATTTTCACAAAAGAAGAAACTGAAATTAAAAGAATAACAGAATATAAATAACTGTCCATTAATATGGTTAAAAACCTATGAATGAAATTTTAGGATGAATGAAATTTTTGAAATACTTTATCTACCAAGACTAACACAATCTGTGAGAGAACATTTGAAAAGATCTTTCCAAAAAATACTCAATTCAGTGCCATAGAGTCCATGCTGACTCCTGGTGGTGACCCTACAGTACAGGACAGAAATTTCTCCCTGAAACTTTCAGGGAGATCTTTTACCACATCTTTCTTTCTCAGAGTAGCTGATGGTTTCTGAACTGATTACCTTGTGGTTAGCATAATATATGATGAGACTTTGTACTTTTGTAGAGTTACAGTCTCATAAACCTACAAGAGCAGTTCCATCCTGTCCTGTAAGGTTACTAAGATTCAGCAGTGATGTAATGGTAGAGTTGGTTTATACAAAAGAAGAAACTAAACAGGTAATAATAATAATAAATCAGCTCCCAATAACAGTAAGAAACTGTGGCACACATGGTTTTACTGACAATTTCTATCAAGCAGAGAAGAGCCAATATCAATTTTACTCAAAATATTCCAGAATATGAAAAAGGATGGGTTACACCAGAACTCATACTATGAAACAATCATAACTCTGGTACTAAACTTAGGGATAGATATCACTAGAAAGAAAATTATAGACCAATATATTTTGTGAATACCAATTCAAAACTTTTAGCTATGTCTTAGACAATAGAAACCAACATATCAAAAACATAATAATGATGAATTGCAAGGATGCTTCACTATTGGAAAAATAGTAAATGTAATCCATCACATAAATAAAAGGAAGAGAACCCAATGATCATATAAATTTATTGAGAAAAGACATTTAGCAAAAATAAAACACTCAATGTATATAACAATGCTCAGGAAAATGGAAACAGAAGGATGATTGCTCAACATAATTAAGACTATAGACACAAAACCAATGGTCAACACTAGAATGGTCAATTCACCAATGAGAGAGACTGAAATCATTCCCTTGAAAATTACAGCTAAACAAAGAGGCTCTTCATCACCACTTCTATTAAATATCTTGGAAATCTTAACCAGAGCAATAAGGCAAGGAAGGGAAATAAGAGGCATTCAAATAAGCAAAAATGAATGAAAATTATTTCTACTTGAATAGGCTAGCGAAAATTATTTCTACTTGAGTCTAGATGTAGGAAATCCAAAAGACCCTTCAAGAAAATTACTGGAATGAATAGGTGTCTTAGGCTGGATTTTTTAGAGAAGAAAATCCAGTGACACTTATGTGTATGTATCTATGTTTATACACACACACACACACACACAAAGTGGGTTACATTAGGAAATGGCTCATGCAGTTGTAGAGGTAGGCAAATTCCAAATTCCTGTGCCAAAGGTCTAACTAGAGGCTTCTCTTGACTCATGTAGCTGCAAGGACTAAGAGCACCAAGATCAGCAGGTCAGTTAGCAGGTTTCTCACTGCAAAGGCGAGTGAATCAACCAATGTCAGCAGGTAAGACAGCTAGTTGCTGATGATTCCCAAGATCAGAAGGCAATGCAGCAGGTCCATGGGTCAAGTCCAATGAACCAGAGGCTAGATGAGGGCCAGATGCAGGATCCAAACCAAGTAAAAGGCAAGCAATTATTTTCACAGTATACACTTATATTAGAAGCAAATAACACCCATGAGGAAATCTCATCATTAGGCGATGACCACCTCTTAATTGTGACACCATTGTAGAAACATGGCCCAACAATGTTAACACAAAACTTTAACCATTAGAGTCCACCCCTTGTTAACTTGGCATCCGTACACATTTTAATATATATGTCATCACTAAACAAAGACAATTAAAAGTCATTCTTGTATTAAACATGATGCAACTAACTTGTACAGTAGAAAATACAGTAGCCTTATTATCAAATCAAAAATATTACATACATACAAGGAGGAGATACTCATAACAACTACAGTCCTCATTTCTTCCACTAGGTTGTTGAAGCTGTTATTTGGAATCCCTTCTTCCACCACCCATCGATATTTTCTTTGTCTCTCAGCAAGCACCTCAGCTGGTCAAGATTCTTTTCCTGGTGTTGTGACCCAATCCATCATTTCTGAATATTTTGGACCATTAGTATTCATGTCAAAATAAGATTGCTGTGGTGTATCATTGATTTTAACACAATGCATAGTAGTGCTAAAAGACATCCTAAGGAATTCCAAACATATGTTTTACATTCATTAAATAATATTAATCTGATTCCCCCTTAGTAATCAGGATCAATCATGCCCCTGATATAGCAACTTCTTTCTTATTCTGTTATTCCAGCGGTAAGAGGACCCTAAAGTGACAGGAGGGGTGGTGAGTGGGGCATTCTTAATTTCCATTTCCATGGAATCAAGGTTGTGTCTCTAGTAAGAGTATTCCTTCTGTTGGTGTTAATACATGAAGGCCCAAAGAACATAATATCATAGGAAGAGGAAGCAAATATTTTGTAATCCAGTAGGAGTTATAGCGAATGGTGCAACTCTCATTTCTAACCCTTGACTCCTGGCCATTGAAGATATAATGTAATCTGTATAATGGATTCTAGTTTAGAGCAAACAAAGCCTCTTGGAGAAATACTGCCCCAACTCTGCAAGGCATTGCCATCTAGCTACCATCATAATTGTGTCTGTAGAAGGACTCACTCTACTGTTCTATCAAACCAGCTGCTTCAGTATGATGGGGGGAGGGGCATGGTATGGCCAGTGGTCTTCCTGAGTATAGAAGTGCGTTATTTCATCCAAGACAATATTGTATGGAATATCATAGTGGTGGATAAAGTATACTGTAAATTCATGGGTGCTATTGGCAGAAGCAGTGCATGCAGGGAAGGAAATTTGTATTCAGAATAAATGTCTATACCGGTTAGAACAAAAGATTACTTTTTTTTTTATGGTGGAAGTAGTCTATTGTAATCAACCTGCCACAAGATTTCTGTTTGAGCAACCCAAGGAAAAGCCTAATGAAGACTCAGTGCTGCTCTCTACTGCTACCAGACCGGGGACTCAACAGTGGCCATTAGCCAACTCAGCTTTGGTGAGTGGAAGTCCGCATTGCTGAGTCCATATCCCTTATACCACTTATCCTTGCCACCAATACTACTTTGTTCATGAGCCCATTGAGTATTGAGTCAGTAGTGAGAAGAATGACTGGGGAAGGAGTATTTCTGGTGTCTACACAATGTGTCATCCTGTTGAATTGGCTGTTAAAATCCTTCTCTGTAGATGCAACTCTGGTTACCTCATTATTTACATGAGATATAAACATCTTCACTTTTTTGATCACTCAGAAAGGTCTGTAATATATGTATTCTTCACATCTCCTGGCATTAAGTTTTCCTTCATACTCGTTTCAAGGCCCACACTCCTTCCAAACCATTGGTCACAGTCCATTAGTCCTACATTTGTCCATTTCTTCTTCCAAGCAAAATGCACTGTCAAGTGAAGTGTTCCACATTCTGACCATTGGAGGATTTGCCTTCACCACTCTCCTTTAGAAAAATCTCAGTGTCCATGTTTGATTGGTGCATCTATTATCACCAGACCTATCTCTAAACCAAGCACTAGTTTTCTCTTTCTCAGCTGCTTGTAAGGAACGCCTCATGATGCAATAGGTGCAGACTAGGAGAGGGAAGGTAAAGTGAGAAGATCAGAAATCATGGCATTTAGGTGACTTCCTCATGCAGCTTACATGTACCTTCCAGTCTGTTCAAGCCCAAGCTCACAGATAGTCCTTCCATTGAATGATGGAGTGCTCTGTGCATACCCAATTTTATGACTCTGTGTGTCAAACAACATCTAGTTCATGGTGGGCAGCTCAGAGTCTAGAGACATTGATGCCTCTTTTTTTTTTTTTTTTTCATTACTGGGTCCAACTTGCAGACTGCCCTCAATGCACTAGAGGAGTGTGGCATTTTGGGAAGGGAAAGGTGATAAAGGTCCCGAGGACCAAACTACGGCATAGTCCTGGAGGACTGATGTACCCTGAGCTTGGGTGGTGAAACTGTACTGTTTGCTATGCCTCCCAAGGGAAAACTGCTTCTGGTGATCCTTTGACCCTGGCATTGAGAAAACTGAATTGACTAGCTCAATAGCTGCATACCAGGTACCAAGAGAATTATTAATTTGTTTAAGCAATAAAACTTTATTTAGAGAAGCAGCTATAATTAAAGTTTACCATAGTCCATCTAATTCTCTAAGATCCACGTGCTTTTGTTCATAAGCCAACTATGCAAGTTACATGAAAATGTACTTGGAATCACCACTTCTGCCTTATTCACATCCTTGCACTAGTCTTTGAAATGTCTCCAGTAATATGGTCTTGATTTTGGTTTACAATTTTTCTAAGTAGTGTCAGTTCTAATGGCTTCTCCATAGCTTTTCCCTTTATAATATCTCTCATTCCACATGTCAGAGACCCAGTATGGGGTCTGTCAATTACTGATTACATATATTCGCTTGTACATTATGGAACTGGAGAGATCACTGTGGGATAGGTCTGGACCTACTGTGAGACATAGTGATTTAACCTTCATATGGCGCTGCTCTGACTGGTGGGCCTTGAAAATGGTTTGTGTTTTCTATAATTGGTGTCAATTCAGAAAAGTCTGGCTATTTCTCTTTCCCCAATGAACAGATACGCTTCTAAGAGACTATCAGTCCTTTTGCAAAAAGCTTACAGAAAGACTAACAGTAAATTTGTTTGACTGGGTCAGGGGATCTTTCCTCAAAGGAACCTGGTCTCCTCTTCATTTAAAGGAGTGAGGCTCTGTAAAACTAGCTCAAGTCTGGGAATTGACTGAGGGACTATCACTCGCTATTTTCAGTGGTTCGAGTTAGACTACTCTCCATTTTACAAAAAAAATTAATTCTGTTTGCACACATCAAATAAGTATTCAGTGCAGTTCCATTCTTAGGGACATCCCCCCCTTAGTAGTCAATAACGTCAATGTATATGAATCAGACTATTGTGATTACTACTTTGACTCTGCTGTTCATTATAGTAACCACATCACTTTTCTCTGTCCATAAAATGCTGACACTTGACCCCTACCACAACAGGTTCCCATCAGACCCTTTATAGTTATGTGTCTTAATTTAATTAGAGTAGTTCCTGATATCAAATCTGACTCGCATAAAATAACAATCACAGCACTCTTCACAAACTTGTTCTTCACCATTGTGTTAAAGGTATGTCTTCTAGGTACTTTATGTCCCCTTAACCAAACCAAACTCACTGCCATTGAGTTGTTCCTCAGTCATGCCAACTCTGTAGGTCAAGTTAGAGCTAGCCCTATGGGTTTCTGAGACTGTAACTCTATGGGAGGAGAAAGCCTCATCTTTCTCCCATGGGGTGGCTGGGGGTTTCAAACTGCCAAGCTTGCAGTGTAACAGCCCATTATGTAATCACTATGCCACCCACTCTAACACGTCAATTTACCTAAACCCTGGAAACACATTCTGCATTATAAAAAGGCAGGCATGATATGCCAGCTTGATATACTGTTGGGCATTATGCAAGTCATAGTTCATTGAGCCAACCAAGCTAATAGATCTTTCCTTACCTCTCAAGCTGAAACATTGAATGAAAAAATCTGTGTGTAGTGAACTCATGTCAATAAACTCAGACTGATTTAACTTAATGTTCCTTGCACCATTATCCCATACTCTTAAAAGACAAACCAACACATATACTCAACATTTCTGTTTGTACATATTAGAAAAAGCAATTTATTTGGAATATAGCACATATCTTCATTAGTTACAAATTGTACTTCATCTTTTGGGGCTTACTGGGACTTAAGTCTGTTTAGAGGTCTGAAAGCGATAATGTGTAGTAAGAATGTTTTCTGGAAGCATTTAGCAATGGCTTGCTTGACATCCGCCTGAGGCAATTCTCCAGTTAATGTTCCAGGTACCATGTAAGCAGGGACAGTTGCATTAATCTTATCAAATATGGACTGAGGGATAATGGTTGTATTGATCATGGGTAAACATATAATGATTAATTAGTATCTTCTGATTGGGGGTGGGGGTGATGCTTTTGGCAAGAGTGATTCAATAGAATTTTAGGGCTTTCTGTCCCTATCCCAAATTTTGGGATTCTATTTCTTCCCCATTAATGTCTTCCATGTAACTCTAGATGCCATCCTAGTTTGGAGATTCAGTCGGTGTTATAATTCAGATATTCTTAGGATGATATTCTGGGTTTGTTTTTTCAATAATATATGCTTTGGTACTAGAAATAGGGTTTTATTTCAGGGCTTCAGTGAATACTTTGAAGTCTTTTATGATGCACTTGTACTGTGACACTGAAGCTCTGAGGTCACCCATCTCTTTCATGTGTCAATTTGTCTCTTGTAAGTGGGACAAACCAACCTGCATTTCCATAAACCCCTTTCAGAAATGCAGAAATGTATGAAACACACACCTATACTTGGGTTTTTCCCATAGTGCGCTCCTTGTAAGCTGCATTTAGTATCACAACAGTTTCTGTGACATTTTTCCTGAGCAGAGAACAAAATTTCATAGCTGATTTCATTCTCTTAAATCAGCCATCAAAAAAAAAACCAAGGTTCGAGCGAAACTGCTTTTACGGAAAAATTCACAGTGACCAAAGAGAACCTTCCCAGGCAACTTTCCTGGGTGCACTAACTCAGTGGAGCTTTTTTCCGTGTTTTTGGGTACCCCCTTAAATGAAGAATTCTCAGGTCAAAATATGATACGTGAAATAATCAATTTGAGAAATAAATACATTGAAACAAAATAGGTACATATGGTAAATTTGTGTACTGGTATAGTAACGAAAGCTATAATATCCCTGCTGTCCCAAGATTACCTGTGTTAATTGGCCAAAGGGTTCATTGTAGCTTACATTGGTTAATGACATAAAGAAAGGAGGGGGAGGTGAGAAACATTTTTTTTTTGGTGTCTTACTCTTATTTTTCAGATTTCTTGTAGAATAATTACTGGCTTCAAAAAACTAATTCTAATAATGGTTTTATGCATCTAGATGTGTTCTTTCATAAGCTCTTGTTATAGACTATTCTGAGATTAGTATGTCTTTAAGTTGAATTACAATATTGCTTTTTCTGTTTTGGAAACACAAATAATTGAATACACTGTGGATCTGCCATCCATTATAAATAATCTTTCCATGCATTCCTTTAAGAGTATTTCTATCAAGATTAGCATTCTATCTAGGCCAAGAATAGTTTTCTTTTGTTCATTTTTTGTCGTCTTACTCAGCGGTGACATTTTTACCACACCAATTTCAAGTTTTCTTAAGTACAATGATACCTTGGTTATCAAACTGCTCCAAGTTCCAATTTTCCACTACCCAAACAGCAACGTTTTTTTCACAAAAATCTGCTCAGTGTTCATAGCTTTTCTTGATAGTCCATCTGAAAATCTGGCTTGAAAAATCCTGCACTGGCTGTGAGTCCCTCAGAGTGTCTTGTGATCATACAAAGGGTCGATGTTTCCGTGTAAGTGCTGCTCTTACTCAGACAACATATCGTGCTTGTGTTAGTACATTAAAACATTCATATTTGTGCTGGCTTTTTCCACTTTATTTGCATAAAATGCTGCACCAGAGGCTCCAAGGACAGTTAACGGTGCCGTCAGTAAATCTGAGAGGAAACTGTGAAAACCGCGATAGAGTTATAGATTCATTGGGAAATCTGAATCAGGTTGCTGCTTGTCTGATTTGGCAGCTTAACCCAATATGGGCTGTGTTGACGTTATCAGCATTTTTGAAAAAATAATGTATTGAAAGTGGCTAATGTAGCAAAAGGTGTAAAATCCTTAACCATGAAACAAAGAACCCAAAACATTGAAGAAGTTAAAAAGTTACTGTTAATTTGGGAAAATCAGAAACAAGGCAATGGTGAGAGCATATCTGAGATAGTGATAAGCAAGAAGGCAAATAGTATCCATAGTGAGTTGATAAATATAAATTTTTAACCTCAAAACCAATTATCTTTTTTCCCTTATTTCTTATTCGAAAAATATATTCAGTTCTTGAACTTCTTGGTGTTTGAAAAAAGTTTGGAATGAATTGAATTCAATAATTGAGTTATCACTGCACTCTAAATGAAGAAAGTTTTGCTCCCTCAGATTAGTTTCATTGGTGATGGAAGTAATACCTCTATAATTAGTGGTTATGTAAGTGTTAGACTTTTAAGATGCTGTGGGATAAAAGATGCTATGCAAATGAGATAAAAATGTAAACTTTCCAACCTCTTTATTTTTAGTATTTTATGGCAATATTCTTTGTGTTTAAGAAAGACTAGTTTTATATTAAATTTTTTTTTGTAAGCCATCTTCCATCTTTCCTAGATGTTTCATGGAACAATCACAAAAGAGCTAACCATCCATGAAGAATGGAATCATTACGTTGAAAGTTTGATAGAAGATCAAAAAGATTTTGTTTTTGTGAAGTTCAATGGCCTTCATCTAAAATCGATGGAAAATTTACAATCCTGTATCTCTCTTAGAGTATGCATCTTCTCAAACAATTTTGTTACAGATATACAACCACTTGCAAATTGTTCAAAATTAATCAAACTTGATCTCCATGGAAATCAGGTAAGTAACAATTATTTCAGATATTTTCAAATTTATATATAATCCTCTTATATATGAAATACATAAGAGATAAATTAAATTATCTCTCTATAGGACTTCTTTGAGAAAAATATTTTATATAAAATATAAACAAAAAATCAACAAAACATAAAAATATAAAAAATGTGAACAAAATTAACATATATATAAGCAAATGTAGTTATTGGGAATAGTTTACTCAAACAAATGCATAAACTCATTGCCCTTGAGTCAATTATGATTCATAGTCTGATTGAGCATGCTTTTGACCTGTCAATTATGTAAGGAAATTATTTTAGAAAATTTTAATGATTAACCGCTTTATAAAAGACTTTTTAAAATTTGTACATGTTTATATGTTTCAATGTTTTAGTGATAATTATTTATTCTAAATGTTCACTGTGCCATAATTTTTCCCAGTTCTCATTTGAATGATGGAAAATTCCTTATCTTTGCTTATGAATTATATTTGTGTTATTTGAGGAAATATAAATTTTGATGCTTATTAGAGACCTGTTTATAAGAGTTTTATAGAAAGTTTAAAGTGTTTTATTAATACTGTTTCAGATAAAAGCCTTACCAGAAACCAAATTTTGGATTGGATTGAAGTACCTAAAACTCCTTTATCTCCATGACAATGGGTTTGCGAAGTTAAAGAATGTATGTGTCTTATCAGCTTGCCCTAGTCTCACTGCGCTCACTTTGTTCGATTGTCCAGTGAGTCTGAAGAAAGGATATAGACATGTGCTTGTTAATAGTATTTGGTCTCTTAAAGCATTAGATCATCATGTGATTTCTGATGAAGAAATAATTCAGAATTGGCATCTTCCTGAAAGATTCAGAACATGTAACCCTCGGCTTTTCTTTAATTTCTGCCCTGCTTTGAGAAAGGTAATTGATTATTTAAGGGTTTTATTTTTTAATTTACACATGTAATATTTTAGCATTTAAATTTTATATTTAAATTAAGTTTATTATTATTTTATTGGTTATATAAATATCTATCATACTAGTAATCATATTAGAAATAGCCTTAGATAAAACTATTTTTAGGAAGCTTGTGTCTGTTGCTTTAAAAATGTTTGGTCTGCGAGTAACAATTAACGAAAATATGTGGATATATGTGTGTATGTACTTTAAGTAAAAGTGGTATCGCTCATTTATACCTGTGCTTGGAATTTCTATTATTCCTTTGGAAAATATTTGATTTTTTACAATAACTTCATGGATTATTATAGGAAAATAATAAAATTATTCAATTTTTGACAATTTTTTGATGATATATTGAATTATATGATGACTTCTAAAATATTGGAAAATGTAATTGGAACACTTAGTATCCAGTGGACAGATAAAATTACCAAAAAATGCATCATGACAAATGAACATGTCAAATAAATAATATGAGTTAAAATGCAAACTTGCCTATTAAGTCAAAACTGATATGTACAGCAATATTTATATTGAAGTGTTTATTAGCTTTAAAACATTCATGGCAATTTTAAATTATCTTTAATTTCCCTTTTCCATAAGCTTTTTGAAGGTCCTCGTGGATATTTGTGTGTATGTACATGTGTATATGTATTACATGTGTATATGTATGTGTGTATGTAGATATGTGTGTGTATATATATATGCATACATATGAGGACAAATATAAATTACTCTCAGTGGTCTGAATATTTTTCCATAAGCTTTTTGAAGGTCCTCGTGGATATTTGTGTGTAAGTACATGTGTATATGTATTACATGTGTATATGTATGTGTGCATGTAGATATGTGTGTGTGTATATATAGATATGCATACATATGAGGACAAATATAAATTACTCTCAGTGGTCTTCACATGTAAAAGGGTAAACAGTAAATGATTACACATTAGAAAACTGGAATTAGCAAGTTAGTAAATATCTATATTAGAAAAGTGTACAATTTTATTATTTTTTTAATAATAGTAAAAAACTAGCAAGGAATACTTGGAGGGAGAAAGGGGACTTAGTATTTAAGTCTGAATATTTTTTCCTGAGTGATCCCTAGTTGCATAGTGATTCCCCATTGGGCTGTGATCCACAAGGTCAGCAGTTTGAAACCACCAGCAACTCTGGTAGACAGGAGGACAGGGATTTCTAATCACATTAACAGTTACAGTCCTGTAAACTCACGGGGTGGGGGGCGGTGTTATACCCCATCCTATAGCATTGCTAGGAGTCAGGGTGCCAGAGAGCTGTGCACCATTTTATCCTGGGCTTTAGGAAGAATTTCATGTACTATATGTTTGAAAATCAGGAAAGGTGTGCCTTAAAAGTGTATCCTTTAATCATACTTATTATATCTTATTTTAAAAACTACAACTAGAGTACTCATTGGAGATTAGGTTGGTGAGACTTCATTGCATGTACTTTGAACGCATTATCAGGAGTGCCTGACGATGGACATCATATCTGAAAAAGTAGAAGGTCAGCAAAAAAAAAAGAAAGGAAGACCCTCAGCTAAAGGATGGACACAATGGCTACAACAATGGGCTCCCACAGAATTGCTATAGTGAGGAGAGCACAGGAACCAGCAGTGCTTCGTTCTGTTGTGCACAGGGTCTCTGTGAATGTATACATACACACACATAGTGTATATATATACATGCATATATATGTATATACACACACATATAGTGTATATAGAGATATTTAGGGCATAATCAAAGGTGGGAAGATAAATAGCCTATTTAAATACAATACAAATAGCTGATGTGCAAGTAAGGAAATAATGGACTGTTAAGGGAGTGGGTATTCATAAGACAATTGGATTCCTAAGGATCCCAATATCTTTCTTAATGTAATGAACAACTTTTGAAATTATTTCAGTAGAAAAATTAGACTTATTTTCTCATAGTAGGGAGACTACGAATAAAAAGTATTGAAAAAAAATTTTAAGGCGATTGATCCAGTAATCCAGTGTTTTACCAGCAGATTAATGGAGGGAAATAGTTAAGATCAATAGATAAATGAAAATCAGTTTCTATGGGTGAGAAATGACATGAATAGGGTTGTTATAGGCAGACAGCAGTGGTAGTGAAGAAGATGTCAGGTAATGTTGATGATGAACATTATTCTACCTTACAAATCTGGCTAGACCAGAGGATGTACACTGGTACAGATAGGAACTGAAAGCAAAGGGAATCCAGGGTGGATGATCCCTTCAGGACCAGTGGTATGAGTGGTGGTATTAGGAGGGTGGTGGGAGAGTGGGTTGGAAAGGGGGAACTGATTACAGCAAGATATGACAAAATAATAATTTATAAGTTATCAAGGGTTCATGAGGGAGGAGAGATCGGGGAGGGAGGGGGAAAATGAGGAGCTGATACCTGGGGCTTAGGTGGAGAGTGAGTGTTTTGAGAATGCTGAAGGCAATGAATGTACAAATGTGCTTTACACAATTGATGTATGTATGGATTGTGATAAGAGTTGTATGAGCCCCTAATAA
>NW_022104341.1:49207903-49244980 GCF_000313985.2 Echinops telfairi
CTCAGGGTTCAGTGTAGCAATAATGAAACTCACAACCTTCCTCTAGTTCTTAAATACTTCCTCCCACCCACTATCATGATCCCAATTCTACATTTTTAATTTAAATATTTATTCAGTTCACTCTACATGGTCAACTTTCAAGAGCAAGTTTCAGAGTCTCTTCTGATATCCACTTTGGTCTTTTCTTTCTTCCCTGTCTTTTTAGTGGCATTTTCTTTTCTTCATATTCTTTTTTTTTAATAATTAAATCATTTTATTGGGGGCTTATACAACTCTTTTCACAATCCACACATACATCCATTGTGTCAAGCACTTTTGTCCATTTGTTTCCCGCATCATTCTCAAAACATTTGCTTTCTACTTGAGCCCTTGGTATCAGCTCCTCATTTTTTCCCTCCCTCCCTCCCTCCCTGTTGCCCCTCCCCCATGAACCCTTGATAATTTATAAATTATTATTATTTTGTCCTATCTTACACTGTCCGATGTCACCCTTCATCCACTTCTCCACTGTCTGTCCCCCAGGGAGGAAGTTATATATAGATCCTTGTAATCTGTTCCCCCTTTTCTCCCTCACCTTCCCTCTACCCTCCTGGTATCACCATCTCACCACTGGTCTAGAGAGGTTCATCTCTCCTGGATTCCCTGTGTTTCCATTTGTAAGGTAGAATTGGGATCATGATAGTTGGGGCATGGGGGCTGGGAAGCATTCAAGAACTAGAGGAAAATTGTATGTTTCATCATTGACACACTGAACCCTGACTGGCTCGTCTCCTCCCCGCGACCCTTCTGCAAGAGGATGTCCAATTGCCCACAGATGGGCTTTGGGTCCCCACTCCACACTCCCCCTCATTCATAATGCTATAATTTTTTTGGTCTTTGATGCTTGATAACCTGGTCCTTTCAATGCCACGTGATCTCACAGGCTGGTGTGCTTCTTCCATGTGGGCTTTGTCATTTCTCAGTTAGATGGCCACCTGTTTATCTTCAAGGCTATAGGACCCCAAACTCTATATCTTTTGATAGTCAGGCACCATAAGCTTTCTTCACCACATTTGCTTATCCATCCGCTTTGTCTTCAGTGATGGTGTCGGGACAGGCTGGTGTGCTTCTTCATGTGAGTTTTCTTGTTTCTCAGCTAGATGGCCGCTTGCTTTATCTTCAGGCCTTTAAGACCCGAGATGCTATATCTTTTGATAACCAGGCACCATCAGCTTTCTTCACCACGTTTTCTTGTGCACCTGTTGTCTTCAGCGATCGTACCACAAAGGTGAGCATCGCAGACTGTCGAATTGTTAGAACAAAGTGCTCTTGTGTTAAGGGAGTACTTCTTTATATTCTTGATGTCATCTCATAAATAATCTGTTCTTCAGACACTGTTGTTCATTGTGTCAAATATGTTTTTTGAATAGTCTCTAAATTCAGGTGCAATATACTTAAAGCCATATTTTGGCTTTCCTGGACTTGCCTTGACTTTCTTCAGCTCAACCTGAACTTGTATATGGGCAATTGGTCATCTGTTTTACACTCAACTCTTGGCCTCATTTTTGGCTGATATTGAGCTTCTACATCCCTTTGCACAGTTAATTTGATTTCTGTGGATTCCATTTCATGAGAACCATGGGTAAAGTTAGTTGCTGTTTATGTTGCTGAAAATTGATATTTGCAATAAAGAAAGAATTAGACTTCAAAATGGTACCATGATTGGTAAGTTTGTTTCTATAATCTAGGTCATATATTCCAATTATTGGTTCTTCCTCTTTATTTCCAACACTCACAGTTTGATCACCAGTTATTATCACTGCACCTTGATAGCATGTTTTTCCAGTTCCAAACTGAAAGTGCTGGGAGAATTTTTCAAGTTCCATAACGCTAGCTTTAGTGGTTGGTGCGAAATTTGAGTAATAATTGTATTGATTGGATTTCCTTGAAGAAAGATAAACATTATCCTATCATTGACAGCTTTGTACTTCAATATGCATCTTGAAATATCCTTTTCCTCAGGGAATGCAACACTATTACTCTTGATTGTGTAATTCCCAGCACAGTAAACCATGATTTTCTGACTTAAAGTGGCCAAAACCAGTCACATCAACTCACTAGTAACTATGGTATTGACATTTAACCATTCCACTTTTTACAACTTCAAAATTTCCTAGATTCATACTTCATACATTCCAAGTTGGAATTGTTAATTTACAGTTGATGCTGTTTCTTCTCAATTTATTATGCCACATCAGCAAATGAAGATCCAAGATCCTGGAGGCTTTCCTCCAATTGCATCTTTATGGTCCACTTTGCTTTGAGAAGAAAGCTCTTCCACAGTCATATTTTAAATGCCCTCTGACCTGAAGTGTTCATCTTCTGGCATTATCTCTGACAATGTTCTGCTTCTGTTCCTTAGGTTTTCAATAACGGAAATGTTTTGACGTTATCCATAGGGTTTCCAGTGGCTTCTTTCTCTGGAAACCTATTCCTTCTTCGTAGTCTGTTCTTAATTTGGTGCTCTGCTGAAATCTGTTCACTTTGAGTGACCCTGCTGGAATTTTAATTACCAATGACACAGCGCTCACTATCACCACAACACAAAATCCACCACAATAGGACAAACTGTCAGACAAATGGAGTACCAATGTAGTACGTCATTTTCACAATCTCTCATGTCTTTGAGACTATTGTTATATTTGCTGTGTCAACCTATCTCACTGAGAGTCTTCTTTTTTCACTGATGCACTACATTATCAAATGTTATGTTCTTTTCCAGGGACTGGTTCCTCCTGATAATATGTCCAACGTATTGGATTTCTAGCAATCCTCCTTTCCAAGGAATACTCTGACTGAATCTATTCTAAGACAGGCTAACTTCATTTTTCTGGATGTCCATGATGGATTCAATATTGCTTGTAAAACCATAACATAAGTGCATCAATTTTGTAACTATCTTATTATGCATTGACTTAATTTTGCATGCATATGAAGCAATTAAAAAATACCATGTCTTGGATTCAGCTCACCTTAATTCTCAAAGTTAAATTTTGCTCTTTAACAATTAAATTAGGTCTTGTGCAACAGATTTTCTCAATGTAATATGTAGCTTGCATGGTTTCTTAACTTCTGGTACCATGGGCATTTTACCAAGTAAAATGAAATGCTTAAAATTTCAGTATTTTTTCATTTGTCATGATATGTTTATTGGTCCAGTGGTGAAGATTTTTGTTTTATCCACGTTGAATGCAGTAGTCTTAGATGATCACTAGTGACTGCTTCAAGTCCTCTTCAAACAAAGTGTCATCTGCAGTCTTGGTACCATGCTTCTCTTCATACACCTCAGCCTTTCAGAATATTTGCTCAAGGTACAGATTGAATAAGGATGGTGAAAGGATCCAATCTGAAAGATATCTTTCCTGATTTTAAACCATTCACATTTCCCTTGTTCTGTCTCTTGATCTATGTGCTGTTTCTGCATAAGCACAGTGAAGTGTTCTGAAATTCCAATTATTCAAAATGTTATCCACAGTTTATTTTGATCCTGACAATTAAGTGCCATTGAATAGTCAGTAAAGCATAATTGAACCCCTCTCTGGTATTCTCTGTTTTATCCCAGACCCATCTGATATGAGCAATGACATCCCTCATTCAACAGCTTCATGTGACTCCACCTTCACCATCTGGCAGCTCCCAGTTGATGCAATACTGAACCATTCTTGACTTACGTTCAGCCAAATGTTATTTATGTTTTTTAGTAATGATATTGTTTCTTAACCTAGTGTTGGGTCCACTTTCTTCCTAATGGTAGCAAATATGGATTTCCTCAGTTGGTTGGGTACATTAATTGGCAAATGTGAGTGAGGGCCTCCAAAACTCATCCTTTAGTTGGAACATTTCAGTTGGTATTTTATCAATTCCTGAAATAATATATTTTTGTCAGTGGAAGGTCTTTCTTCAATAGCATTGTTTCTTGGACATATGCTGGCTCTTAAAATGTGTGAACTTTAATAATATTTTGGTACAGTGATTCTGTGTATCTTCAATCTTCTTTTGATACTTATTGTACCATTTCACTGGTTTTCCCCTCAGAATCCTTAATTATTATAACACAGGACTTGATTTACAAAATGTAAAACCTAGAGAACTCATCAAGAATCTATACAAGGACACTGTCATAATCAGTGTAGGCAAATACAAATGGATCTTAAAATATGTTCAACTTACCCACAAAAAAGCAAGAATAAGAAAATAAAGAAACTAAATTCATAGAGAACAAAGGACACTCAAAAAATGGAGGTTTAAAACCTAATATAATAATTACATTAACTGCTTGGGGTCTGAATATATGAATTTAAATATAGCTTTTGGCCACGTATAATTAAAATACAACCCCAAAATATGCTGCTTATATGAAACTATCTTCATGTAATATTTGAAGACTGAAATCCAAAGTGTGGGAAAATATATATCATAGACAAATTTGTCAATGGAAGGCAGGAAAGGCTATATTTATATTAGATAAAGTAGACATTAGAGCAAAAAAATTACGATCACAAGAGGGACATTTTATACAGATAAGGTGACTTAGTGGCACAGTGACTAAGACTTGATTGGTAACTGGAAGGTTGGTGGTTCAAACCCACCAGCCACTTCATGGTAAAAAAGATATTGCAGTCTGATATCATAAACATTAAAGCCTTGTAACCCTTATGAAGTGATTCCACTCTGCCTATGAGGTAGCTATGAGTTGTAATCAACTGAATAGAAATGGTTTATGTTTATCAAGACTGTATATATTGGCTGAACACTGAATATGCAGCTGAATAAAACAGAAGACTTTAAAATAGATTCATACAAATAAGCCTAACTGAATTAAACAATAGTGGAAAAGTAATTCAATGGAGAAATATAGCCTTTTCAATAAATGGTGCAGGAATAATTCGAAAATCATAGGGGTTGGGTGTGGAGAAGACTTAAGTCTCACACCATATAAAGATACCATATGCAAAATTAACCCAGATTGAATAATGAAGTTAAGTATAAAATATAAAGCAATAAAAAGGGAAAAACGAATTAGAAAATTCTTTGGAATGCAGGATTAATAAAAGAGTTGTTGGATCTAATATAAATAAATCTATACAAAACAAGCCATTAAACTGACATAAAGGAACGTAGGCAAGGTGGAGACCCAAAGCCCATCTGAAAGACAACTGGATAGTCCCTCACAGAAGGGCCACAGGGAAGGGATGATATATCTGGATTAGTATAGCACTGATGAAACACATAACTATCCTCTAGTTCTTTAAAATTCCCTCCTCCCACTCTTATGGCCCTAGTTTTACCTCACTAATCTTGCTTGTCCTGTGTATGCACGAACTGCTAGAGTACGCCCTCAGAAATAGTACTGGGAGTATTGACTTCCTGGATATACAGGAAGGGCTGGGGGCAACTATGATGACTGTATAACTCCACTCAAAGGGAGTGAACATCAGACTTCAAGGAGAATGGATACATGGAATGGCGCTAATTTAGGACAAAATTAATTGATTGATTGATTAATTAATTAAAATATATACAATACTATTAATATATAATACACTGAAGGTGTGGTAGGGTGGGGGAGGGAGGGGGGATAAAGGAGAACTTTTATCAAGGAGTTCAAGAAGAAAAAATGATGAGAGAAGTAATTGTACAATTATGCATGATATAATGGGATTATGGATTGTAATAATATCTTAATCTCTGTAAGAGCTCCTAATAAAATGTTTTTAAAAAGAAATATTGATAGACTTCATCAAAATTAAAAAAATATTTTGCTCCACAAAAGTCTTTATAGGAAGGTGAAAGTATAGGTACAGAGTGGGAGAAAACATTTGCCAATCACATCGGTGATCAAAGGATTAGTATCTAAAATATGTGGAAAATTTTCAAAACAAAATAATAAAATAATTTAAGTCATACTACAGTCATAGAAATTTCCTTATCAGAATTATGCCTTCTCTCTCTATTGCCTCTGGGAAAAGGTTGTCTATGTTTTTAGCTTCTCTTTCTGAATCTTTTGAAGATCTTATCTGTGCTTGGCTTCTGTCTTATCTTATCGGTGCTTCTTGCCTTGGGGTCAATATGTCCTTTTATGTCTCAAATGATTGGTTTAAAACACATTGTAAAGTGATGATATGACTTTGTTAACATAAAAAACCCTATACCCAATGAGGATTGTATCCCCAGGAATATTGTTGTTAGTGCCTTGGAGTCGGTTTCTGCCTTTGTGTAGTCAATAAAACAGACAAACATATACTGGTATTCCATGCTTTGAACAAAGATACATAAGACATCAGCAGTAATACCTGCCGTTCCACATCTCTTCTGAATCCAGCCTGAATTTCTGACAGGTCCATGTCAGGGTACTGCTGCATCCATTGTTAGATGACCTTCAAAAATATAATTGCTTGTGATATTAAAGATACTCTTCTATAATTAGCACATTCTATTGGACCGCCTTTCTATGCATCACTTCCAGTCATTGGCTTTGAATTTCCTGGTAAAGGCAACTGAGTGCTTCCAATGCTTCATCAATTTTTTGAAACATTTCAATTGGCCTTCCATCAATTATTTCAGCCTTGTGGCTAACGCTTTCAGTGCAGCTCGTACTTCTTATCTCAGCACAATTGGTTCTTGCTCATATACTACCTCCTGAAATGATTGGATGTCTGCTAATTCTTTTTAGTACAGTAACTCTGTCTTCTTTCCAGCTTCTTTTGATGCCTGCCGCATTGTTCAATATTTTGTTCTCCATAGAACTCTTCAATATTGCAATTCCAGGTTTGAATTTTTTCTTTAGTTCTTTCAGTTTAACATATGCTGAACATGTTCTTCCTGTTTGGTTTTCTAACTCCAGATCTTGGCATATTTCATTGTAACATTTTATTTTATCTTCTTCTGTCGCCCTTTGAAATTCTCTGTTCAGTTCTTTGATTTAATCATTTCTTCTGTGCATCTTATCTACTCTATGATTAAGAGCAAGTTTCAGAGTCATTTCTGATAACCACTTTTATCTTTTCATTCTTTCTTATCTTTGAAATTACCTTTTGCTTTCTTCATATACACAGGGATGCCCCCTCCATAACCGGAAGAACGCTCCTCTAGGCGGAACATTCATACTATACATTTTTCCTGGTAGGCGAGGATCCAGCAGCTCACTCTATGTTAGTGCATTAGTGCACCCAGTGGTGTCACCTGGGAAGGTTCTCTCTGGTCACAGTAAATTTTTTTTTAAAGCAGTTTTGTTTGAACCTTGCTTTTTGTTATAGCCCATTTAAGATAACAGTGTGAAGCTATGACATTTCATTTCCTGCTTGGGACAAATGTCGCAGAAACTGTTGTGATGTTGAACACAGCTTATTAGGAGAGCACTGTGAGAAAAACTCAAGTGCACAAGTAGTTTTCTCATTTCAAAAAGGTGAAATGTCGATTGAGGACAAACCTTGTTCTGGATGTCCATCAACTTCCCAAACGGGTGAAAATGTGTACAAAACTCATGCATTTGTGCTCAAAGACTGATGATGGTCCACTGAAGTGATGGGGAAGTTATCTGGACTGTCTTGGAGCTCAGTTTAGCGAATTTTTATGGGAGATTGGGGAAAGAGAAGGATCACTGAGATATTTTCGCCTTGGGTTCTGACTAACCAGCAAATAGAGCAATGTCTGGAAAGTGCCATGCTTTGAAAGAGCAGCCCGAAAGTGATCCAGACTCCCCCCCCCAACCCCCACCAAGCCCATTACTGGTGACAAGACATGGTGCTATTCTTAGGACCCCAAAAGCAAGCATCAATCAATCCAGTGGAAGAGGACATATCACCTCACCCACCAAAAAACTCATTCAAGTGAAATCAAAGATCAAGACGATGCTCATTTGTTTCTTTGTTTTGATGTGTGGGGGATAGTGCATGTGGAGTGTTTTCTACCATGTTAGACTGTTAATCAAGCTGTCTATTTAGGGATTCTGAAAACATTGCATAACAGTGTGTGACAAAAAAGGGCCTCATTTGTAGCAGATAGGGGACTGGTTTTGGTACCATGGCAATGCAACTGCTCATGCAGCCATCTCTGTGCACCAGTTCTTGGCAAAAAAGCCACATGCCTCTCTTGTCCCATGCACTTACTCACCTGACCTTGCTCCATACAACTTCGTTATGTTTCCATTAATGAAGAGAGACATGAAAGGACAGCAATTTGATGACATAGAAGAGATGAAGAAAAAGAGGAGGGAGGTGCTGTCAGTCATCAAAATAGTTGAATTTGAAAAAAGTTTCAAGAATGGGATCACAGATTTCACAAATGTATTAGGTGTAATGAAGAGTACTTTGAAGGTGATAATGTTGTTTTATAAAAGTTTATATAACTTTGAAAAAAATTCCGGTTCTTTTGGGGTACCTCCCTATATGGTGCTCTTGATGTCCTCCCACAGCTCATCTGGTATTCTGTCCTTAATGTTCAAGATGTCAAGTCCATTCTTGAGCTATTCTCAAAACCCAGCCATTGGAGGGAGGTTGGTGGGACTCAAGGTCATATTGTGGCTCTCATGGACTTGTTTTCATTTTCTTCATCTTCAACCCCGATTTACATATGAGAAAATGATATTCCGTTCCACAGATGGCCCTGTCCTCACTTTAGCTACTGATAATGAGCTTCTCCATTATCTAGTCCCAAAGATATAATCAATCTGATATCTTTGTATGGCATTATAGAGGTTCAGAATTTCTTTCAAACACCGAATTTTAGTGAGCATTAATACAGAATATAATTGTTAGCTATAGGCTCTCTTTTATTCCTTTGACTGGTAACATATTATTTCATTATTATATACCTTATTTGTTGTTTATAATTTTCTTTTAGTATTATTTAGTTCTTTGCTGTTTTTATTAGGTTGGAAATATGGACATTAATTTTTTAAATAATTAAGTATTGATTTCAAAAATTTATGTTTAAATGGACTGCTTAGTATATTCTTATCTGTTACATTTAGATGCATTTTGTTCATATATTTTTCTAAAATATGCAGAAGTTCTTTTAAAACTTAGAATATCCTATCATTTAAATACTACTGTAAAACTGTTGACAGTGCTTTACAGATATTATCTCACAACCCAGTGACATGATACCATATTATCACCCTTTCCCAAATGATGAGGAAAAAAGACACATCTTTTTTAATCTAGATCATGCAGCTAGGAAGTGTTAAAATTGGGATATAAAACCAGACATCTTGTCTCAGGAATCCTTATTCCTGTATTGGAAGCGATGCATTACTTTCCTTATAAAGAAGATATCTCTATTTGTTTCCAGATATTAAATGATTTATAGCATTTAGAGATATTTGCAATGATATATTTATTAGTATTCGGTAGTGAATAATTTAAAAGTTATTGGAAGGCTCAAATATTGTTTCAAAATTGTTTCTTTTATGCCAGGGCCCATAAACTGACAAGTATTCTGTTTATCCCCTTAAGGAAAAGAAATTAGCCATACCTCAATTAAAAGAGCTGAGGCCAAGCCTCTAAATGATCTCTTATATTCTTATGTGTGGACCCTCACATGTGTACACACATGTGTATACGCAGAAACACACATAGACACAAACATACATACCCTGAGCCCAGATGCAATGATAAAAGAAACACAAAGGCTAGAAGAAATAGTATGTATATTGGTGAAGAAATGCCAAGGGAGCCATATCTGACCTTTTTCAGCTACCTGTGGTGGAAGGATAATTCAACTCCACCTCTGTCCAAGGATGGTTCCTTTGAGGCAGAGGTCGGACCCTCTAGCCTCATTCTTTCTTTTTCCTATTCTGATGCCAACAGTCCCTCCTATGGCACTTTACTCCTCTACTGAGTATGATGATCCATTGCAATAGCCACACAGAACTCACAACAGACAATATTCATAATTATGGGGTTTGTTATGAAAATGTACAGGCTATCGCAAGTGAGAATTAGCCACATTAAGGATACAGTCTTGTCCACAGTGGTGCATCTTCTTAGCCATTCCAGCAGTCATGTTTCTTTTTAGTGCTCTGTCTCTTTCTGATCCTTAGCCTTTTGGACACATTGCCCTTTGTTCTATGTCCAAGCAAGTGTTACAAAGTTGTTTTAATGCTAATTAATTTCCAAAGGACACCTCACTCTGCTTGCTTCAATTTTCTCTAATTAAATAATTATTCACCATATAACAGAAACTATGGGGGAAGGGAGACAGCTGTTGGTGTAAGATATGAAATTAATAATAATTTATAATTTATCAAGAGAAAATGAGGAGGGAAGGATAAAGGATAAGGTGATACTAAGGGCTTCCTAGAAAGTAAATGTTTAGAAAATAATGATGGCAACGTATGTACAAACATGTTTGAAACAATTGAGGTATGGGTTTTTATAAGAGCTACAAGATCTCCAATAAAATGATCTTTTAATTAAAAAATAAAATAAGGTAAACATTATTTTTTAATTTAGTTCAGAATCTCAACATTGAATACATGTCAGTGAAATATTAACCCAATGAGATAAAACCCGATGCACATCTTTCCTGATTTTAAACCACACAGTGTTCCCTTGTTCTTTTCCAATGATTGCCTCTTGATCCCTGAGCACAATTCTGTCTGAGCACAATGAAGTGTTCTGGAAATCTCATTCTTATTAATGCTATCTGTGGTTTTTTATGACCCATACAATTGAATGTCTTTGCATAGTCAATAAGACAGAAGGAAATATCTTTCTGGTATTCTCTGCTTTCAGCCAAGAGCCATCTGACATCAGCAATGATATCCCTTGTTCTACCTACTTTTCTGAATCCAGTCTGCCTGTGTGACAGCTCCCTGCTGATATACACCTCAAAACATTTTGGCATTATGTTTAACAAAAATCTGTTTCATGTGATATTGATAATATTTTCAGTAATTTCTGCATTCTATTAGGTCATCTTCCCTTGACATGAGAGCAAATATGGTTCCCTTTCAGTATGATAACCCAGCAGCTGTGTTTCAAATTCCTTGAAATAGAGGAGTGAGTGTTTGCAACACCCAAGCTATACAATATGAAAAACTGAAAAACAAGTGGTGGAAGAATGGAGTTGTGCACACCAAAATTGAAATTATGTTACATTTGACAGAGTTCTAAGAATATAGAGAAAATGAACAAATATAATAAAATGATGAGGGGAAAAATGTAAGATATGGAAGAAATAACTAGAGTACCTAATGTGCATATATAGGAACTATAAAATCAGAACCAGTTACTCTGTAGTAGACTGTGATTCATAGTGTCCCTATATTTGTCAGAGGACCACCATGGTCCATATTGTTTTCAGTGGCTGAGTTTTCAGAAATTGAACACCAGGCCTTAGTTCTAAAGCACCTCTGGGTAGAGCTGACTTCAAACCTTAGCGGTAGCTGAGTGTGCCCATCATGAGTACTACCTTGGCACTTCAAATAGGAATTATAGTATAGGAAATTATAGCAAATATGTCCAAAGCAATAATCAAAGAAACAGTAGGAAGATATCATGGAGCCTAATACTTTCTTTAAGACTCTTTCCAGTTCATGCATAAAAATTAAAAAGCAGTAGAGCTATTCATACTTCAGATGTGTTTTTGAAAGTAAAAATCCTCAGACAAATTGAGGTATTGGCAAGAGAGTATAGGGCATGTGTGGCAGAGTAGAAAACATTTGCAAAGGCACAGATGTATTGATATAGCTTGGCACATTCAATTGACAACAAGTAGTTTAGTGTGCTTAAAGTTTAGAGGACATGTTTGGGCATGTCAAATGATGATGAGACAAAAACAGGATTAAAATAGCAAGGAGAACTTTGTGTAGTTGGGCCCTGTGCAGCACACATGATTTTCACTGGTCTGCTAACTTAAAATTTGGTCATCTGAACTCACCCAGAAGAGCCATGGAAGTATAGCCTGGTAATCTTCCTGAATAAAATCACAGCCAACAAAATCTCATGGAGGGATTTTGTGACTCGTGGGGTCACTAGGCATGAGAGTCAATGCACTGTCAATGGATTTGAGTTTATTATGACTATTTTTAAGTGTAAGATATTATCTTGAAGGTTTTAGAGAAATATTTCATATATTTTGCAGATTGCATTCAAGACGCATGCTTCAGCTTGTAATTTTGGAGTGGAGAAAAATGGGAAATATGAGGTGTGGGTTGAGAAGACTTCATTTCAGGGCAGTAATAATTTCAGCATTTGACATGGAAATAGCAATATGGAATTAAAAGTTCATTGTATAGGTCTCTAATTTAAGGGACCTCTGTTGGTATAGTAGTTAACTTGGATGCTAACCAAAAGGGTAGTTTGAGGGCACAACTAATTATGTAGGAGTAGATTTGGCAATCCTCTCCTGCAGAAATTTCAACCTAAGAAACTCATGTGGGAAGTTCTACTGGGAACTATAAGTCACTATAAGCCAAAAATGACTTAATGTCACAAAATAATAATATACCTATTTTGATAATATGAGAGGGTAGTCCCCCTAAAACAAGCAAAAAACAAAGAAACAAAAACGTAAAAAATACTCGACTGGGTGGAGCTTTCATGGTGCGCTTTTCCCCACTAAGTGAGCAACTTACTCTGAGTTAGTGCACCCAGTGGCTTCGCTTGGGAAGGTTTCCTCTCGTCACAGTGTACTGTGGCCCATTTGAGAGAACAGTGTGTGGCTGTGAAATTTGATTTCCCACTCAGGAAAAGTCTGCAGAAACCATTGTGATGTTGAACACAGCTTCTAAGGACAGCTCCATGGAAAAACTCAAGTATACAGTGGTTTTCTTGTTTCAAAAGAGGTGATATGTTGATTGAGGATAAACTTCATTCTGGGCGCCTGTCAACTTCCTGAACAAATGAAAATGCCAACAAATTTTGTTCACTTGTACTCGAAGACTGACAACGGGCCATTGAAGAGATGGGGCTGTTATCTGGACTATCCTGGAGCTCTGTTCAGCAAATTTTAATGGAAGATTTGGGAATGAAAAGGGTCATTGTGAAATTTGTGTTCTGACTGACCGGCAAAATGAGTATCGAATGGAAACATGCCATGCTTTGAACGAACAACTCTGAAGTAACCCAGACTTTTTTCCCCCCAAGGTCATTACTGGTGACAAGACATGGTGCTTTTCTTAGGACCTCAAAAACAAACAACAATCAAGCCAGTGTAAGATGCCATGGTCACCTTGGCCCCTAAAAGCTTCTCAAATGAAATCAAAGATCAAGATGATGTTTTTTGATATGAGGGGGAATAGTGCACCTGGAGATAATTCCTCCAGGTCAGATTATTAATCAAGCTTTCTATTTAGAGGTTCTGAAAATATTATGTAACAGTGTGTGACAATAAAGGCCTCATTTGTGGAGAAGGGGGACTGGTTTTGCTACCACGACAATGCACCTGCTCACACAGCCATCTCAGTGGCCAGTTTTTGGCCAAAAAACCCAGAATGCCTCTCTTGCCCCACATCCCTAACTTACCTGACCTCACTCTGTGTGACTTCAGTTTGTTTCCATGAATGGATAGCAATTTGATGATGTAGAAGAAGTGAACACAAAAGGAGAGAGATGCTGTCAGCCATCCAAACAGAGGAGTTTGAAAAATGTTTCCAAGAATGGAATTGCAGATTTAACAAGTGTGTTAAGTGCAATGGAGAGTACTTTGAAGGTGTTAAGGTTGTTTTGTAAAAAAAAAAAATTAAATATATAGCTTTGAAAAAATTTTGTTTTGTGTTTTTTTTGTTACGCCATTGTATGTGAGGTACTAAATCCCAGCAAGGAATATAATTATTTTTTAAGAGTTAGCAAAGAGAGGGAAAATTAGGAGAAGACCTAAATTATCCCAACATTTAAATGGTTTAGCCCATTAAAAAGTCAGAGAAATAAAAATTAAAACCTATAAGTCTACTGCGTGCTGATACTAACTTGTGGTAACCTCCTAATTTCCCTAATAAATGCCCTTAAACATGAAAAATAAAATTAAGGATTTGGAAAAATTAGGACTGTGAAGACAATGCAGCCAAATAAGAGAATTACAGGATAGATTAAATAACTTTGTTAAATCAAGCATAGAGGACAAATATTATAATGTACAAAAGCCCATTACTCAGTAATTTTATCGTCGACTGAGAACATTGGATAGTATAGACCAAATAGTTTACTTAGTACTAGAGATGCAGGATAAAGAAGACTCTTGAATTGGGAAAACATGTACAATGAGGAAAAGAGCCCTGTTGACTCTGTGGGTTAGGCGTTAGGTTGGTTGGTTGCTAACTGTAAGGTTGGTGGCTCAAACCCCATCCATTCTGAGGGAAAAAGATGAACCTATCTGTTCATAGAAATAGTTACAGTGCAGAAACACTGTAAGGCCAGTATGAGTTGAAATCAATTCAGGGACAGTAGGCTTGGTTTTGTTTTGTTTTTTTTTAATTGTGTGGAAAACATGAAGCAGTAATTGAATTACAGCATATGTGATAAACAATTTATTGCATGAAATAATATTGAATAAGGAGATTACATTCAGGTAACTGTTCCGAAAGGCTTCTTGGAGGAAGGAACTGAGATTCCTAAAGACACTTTGGAAAAATGTCTCTAAAAAGCACTCAGATTAGATTATTTTCAGGAGTAGAAGTGGTTAGATATTTCCTGAGTGGACCATATTATATTAAAGTGAAGAGATTTAAGGTGAGTTACAAAACCAAAGAGAATTGTGTGCCAAATCAAGAAATTTGTAAATGATCTTTCAGTGACATGCCAGTAATATACAGTAAAATCTGCAAAAGTTTGAACCTGTGGATGGTAGAAACCTTCCAGAGAAGGAAATTTCTAGCATTTTCCACTAATACAGCAGTATAGAAGTGATAAGACTTTATCCTTTCAAAGGTAGAAACCCAAGAAAAAGATTACAGGTTTAGATGTTTACTTTAGGAACGGTACATATTAAAGTATAGCTACATCAGGGTTACAGCAATGGATGTATGTATCAGGGTATTTTTAGTAACCCAAGGAAGGTGTAAAAAGATCTGTCTCAATGCAAAGATAGCAAATCGAGTGTGGAGGCAGGGCAGGGATTGGGATGGTGGCCGTTTATTTGGACATGAGAAAGCCCGAGGAGAAAGAGAATCTAAGGTGGTCTCGGGGCATCTGACTTCGGTAGCTGTGGGTAGTAGTACAACCATTCTCAGTGGTGGAGAATATAAGAGAAAGCTTGCTGGGGAGGAACATATTAAATTCACAGTAAAACAAGTTGAGTTTAACTGGATACCAGTTTGAACATGTTGCTTTGTTGCCACAGAGGGGGGTTAGTTAAGTCTAGGTTTGATATGTGGGAGTCTTCAGCATATAGGTGAATGTGAAAGCTATGGATTCGAGTGCATTCCTTCCTTGTGCTTAGTGAATATAAAATTATATCAATATGTTGGAGAATGTGTACAGTTGAAAAGACAGATTGAGAGAATTCTTTCCGTGTGAGTTTTAAAGCATGAACAGAAGAGTCGTAAACTTCAGAAGCGGCAAAACAAGAAGAGACATAGTAGTGCACACAACATAGGCGAAGTGTCTCAAGGAGTCCGGCCCAAGGACAATCTCATGAGGAACATATCAGCTATGACCACAGGGGTAGTAAAATCATGGGGTGAAACATAGGAAAAGAACAGGTGAGAGAAATAAGTGCAAAATTCTGTTTTAAGAATTTAGACATTTAAAATGAAAGATACAAGGGATGAAAGTTTGAGATGTGTGTGCTTATTTATATGTATTCATTTTAAAGACAAGAAAAAAAATATAGTATTTATAACTAAAGTAATATGGCCAGTAGAAGGGAGAAGTATTGAAAACAGAGAAATAGGGCTTATATTTACAATGAAAGACACAGAACTGAGGGCAGGAATAGAGATACTGTTATTCTTAATTGATGGCCCTATTTTTTGAGAAAGAGAACAAGATATGTAGGAAGCTCTAGGGAATATTGAAATAATTTTCACTATTCAAAATTATTGAATAATAATGGAAATTGGACATTGGATAAGGAAGACCAAAGAAAAATGGATGCATCTTAATCATGCTGCTGGTGACGGATATTGAAAGTACGAAGGATGGTGAAACTTCAAGTACTTTAGAGATGTTGTCAGGAGACACTGGGTCCTGAAAGGAGATGTCATGCTTGGTGAAATAGAGGGGCAGTGGAAAAGAGAACAACCCTCAACAAGACAAACGGAGACAGTGGCTGGATCCATTGGCTCAAACATAAGAACGATGGTGAGGATGGCAAAGGACCAGGCAGTGTTTCGTTCAGTTGTCCATCGGGTCTCTATGAATCAGAAGGGACTCTATGGCACCTAACAACAACAACAACAACAATAATCCTCCACAATTATACAACACAATGAAATCAACTCCACAATGAGATCTGCTCTGAGCAGCAAGTAAATGGTAAGAATATTGAGATGGTCTGTAACCCTTTAACTTAGGTCATTGTTCTCTAATGCATTTGAAAGGACGTTTCCTTCGGGGTGTGGCTTAATTCCTCTAATAAATAGAATCTTTTGAGAGCTTGCTTGCTGATTGCATCTGGCTCATTGACCTCTGGTTCTTTGCACTTGAGCCAATGACCCATCATTTTGTCTGCTGACCTTGGGAGCCATCAGCAGCCTTCCCTCTGACATGCTGGCCCTGACCCATCTGCCTCTGCAGCCACCAGTCTCTGGCCTTCCTGCTTCATCTTCTTGCTTCCTGACTTATCAGGCCCCCCCCACAGAAACTCAAGCCAAAAAAGCTCCAACTTACATTGGATCCACAGACATAAACGGACTAGACTTATTTTTTTAATTGTGTGGGCCATTTAAAAAATTCAATATTTCTTATTTCAGGCACAGGAAAAAATATATTTAATAAACATAAAATATGAGTCACAGTGTACATATGTAATGCATTCTGATATTTTCTACATTATGCCACTTGGTTTCATTTTTAACAGTTTTATTGACATATAATTCATATGCCATACAGTTCAATTGTTTGAATAGATGAAAAATAGTTGTATAATCATCATCAAAGTCAATTTTAGAACATTTAAACTTTTCAATACTTGTTATTATTATCTTCCCTTTCCCTTCCATAATCCTAAGAAACTTTTAATCTAGTTACTGTTTCTATGGATTTCCCTATGCAGTACTGGATTTCATATAAAGAAAATTCTAGTCTGTCAATCAGGTCGCAACTTGATGACCTCATTTGGGGGCACCAAAGAGAGAAATAGCTCACTGGCGGCCAAATACATTCACACTTTCTGTGTCATCTTCATGCTGACAAGACACATGGAGCTACCTTAGAGCCCTGGAGCTGGAGGAGCCACGTGGAGACCTCTGCCAGAGCTGGGATGCTTCCACCACCACTGGATGCACAAGACTTGCCACCCACTGGCCTGTGATCTTCCTGCATTCGGCATCATTGCGTGTTTTGCATGAGTCTGAAGAGGAATTTATAGATTGGTATCACACATAAGGGTTAATAGTGGACTTATGGACTTGAACTGGACTGGGCTGCGATGTTTCTCAATATACAGTTGCTCTTTTAAGCAAAGCTCTTTTTTTAATACACATGTGTCTATAAATTTGTTTCTATAGTCAACTCAAACTAACACAAAAATACAAAAAGTTCCCCACCAACAATAACCAAGTAAAATACACAAAGATCTCAGTCCAAAAGAAAGTAGGGAAAAATTAAAACACTGAAATAAATTTAAAATGGACAAAAAGGGAAAATAAATGATAAGATGTTAAAATTTAACCTGATTATAAACATTCACTTTCTTATGCACTCTGTTTGAGGTGAGGATTTGGGTGAATTTAAGCGAGGCTTAATCCCCATGGTGATTCTGCAAAGGATTTTGGTCTTTCACTGTCATCCACAGCCTTTTTCAGAATTTAAACTATAATTCTGTTTTCTTCTCTGATCTTGGATTTGATTATTTACAGTAATTGGAACCCCCAGACTGGTGTGCTTCTTCTGTGTGAGCTTATATGCATCCTCACTTATATGACAATTTGTTTTAAGACAAGCTTAAAAAAATCATTTTATAGGGAGCTCTTCATAACATATCATAACATTCCATAGTTCAATCACATCAAGTAGTATTGTAAAATTGCTACCACAATCCGTTTCCAAACATTTTCTTTCTTCTTGAATTCCTTGATATCAGCACCCCTTTATCCCCTCCTTCCTCACCCCACTCCCCAAGAACCCATACTTTTATTTGTTTTGCCTAATCTTACACCATCCAATATATACAATATATACATTTATGCACAACTCTGTTGTTTGCTCTCCTCAAGTGGGGATTATACAGTCATCAGTGCTATCAGCTTCTCCCCTCCCCCCTGCCCATTCCTGCTTCCCATTCCCTCATGGAACCAGGGAATCCTAAGGTTATGCTTCTTGATAGCCAGGCGCCATCTGATTTCCTCACCACACTTTGCTATAGCACGCATATCGTCCATAATCCCTCCATGAGGGTAAGTATTGATCTGGGCTGCATCATAAGAACTTATCGTTCTGGAGTTAGGGCTTATGGTTAAGTTCAAAGTGAGCCATTTAAAAAATTGTTTTATTAGCATATAATTCACATATCATACAATTCAATAGTTCAATTACATCAAGAAGAGTTGTATACTCATCACCATGGTCAGTTTTATAACGTATCCTTCATGCTTGGACTCATAATCTTTCCTTCCATACTCCCAAGGAGCCATTCATCCAGTTACTGTCTCCATAATTTTACCTATCCTGGATTTCATACACAGAAAATCAATTTAAAAATCAATAACAACAATAACAAAGTAAAGCAGATAAAAACCTTAATAGAAAATAAAGCAGAAAATATTAAAAACTGTGACAGATGTAAAATGCAACAAAATGGAGATCAAATGATAAGATGTTAAATTTTAACCTAAGTGAATCTGCAATAAACCAATTTTCAATATATTCTGCAGGATTGCTAGGCTAATTACATCCCTGGTCTATGGTCAGAGGGAATTCACTGGAAGCTTAATCTATGTGAATGTTCCTATTTTTTTTCCTTTTTAATATTGAAATAATTTTGAAATGAGTCAAATTGGATATCAAATGATAAGATATTGCATTTTAAATTATGTCTTCCATTATAAACTTTGCAATTCTTTTTGTCTGATAACAAAAAAATTCACATCCTTCAACTATGATCAGAGGGGATTCTCCAGAGGCTTCATCCATGTGTGGACCCTAAAAATGGAATTGGGGCTTCTACTGTCATCCATAACATTTTATAAACCAGGTGTTCTCAATTTAAGAGCTGATACCATTCCCGCCTATAGATTTGGATTTTATTATTTACAATCCTTGGATTTCACTGACTGGTCTTCTTCTTCCTTGTGAACTAAATTGACACCTTACTTGGATGGTTGTGTTTGAAGACAAGCCATTAAGAACCCAGATGCTATTCCTTCTGATAGCTGAGCACCATCTATTTTCTTCACCATACTTTGCTATAACATTCATATCTTCACTGGTCTTTGGGGGACTTTGGTATGAATCTCTTGTCTTATGCATGCACATTGAACGATGGCGTGGACCTATCATTTGCTTACTATTTTAATGGTCTTGTTTCATTATGACATGTATTAACGTGGTAGGCATAGTTCTCATTTGTAATTGAGTGCAGCTGGAAGTTTTGCCCTATCATCAACCCCCAATTGTTTGTCTAAATGATGTCCAATCACTTAAGCATTTAATTTGTACAAGTCAACAATTCATGGATTGTGGATCATAGCCAGCCTATTGTATGATGTCTCACTAGTGTTTTAAACTTATACCATTGACTAAACTAATAGCACTATCAATGAGTAATGGTTATACATTGGGCCCCTAACCACAAGGTCAGCAACTTGAATCCATTTGCTAGCTCTGTGGGAGAGAAATGAGGCAGAAAACTCTTGGACAGATTTACAGTCTCAAAATCTCACAGGGACAGTTTTACTGTCCTCTAGGGTCCTTCCTTATGAGTCAGCATTGACTCCGTAGTGGTTGAAGTGAGGCACCAGGGGGGTAATTGATAATATTCTCTAATAGAAAATTATAATTATGCCTCTAAAGTGAATCAGAGTGATATATAAACCATAAATATATAAATAAATTATGGGCTTGCACTTAATTCCAGCCCCAGTCTAAGAAGAATTAGTTCTTATGACAAGGCCCTGCTTGATGCTTATTATTTTTAATACAAGTTTTTTTTATATTTATATACAAGAATCGCTGGTTTTGTTTGCCTAGAGAACCTGGTCTTACACAGAACCTAATGGCCAAGAAATGTCAAGTATTTCAAGAGACTGGGGTATATAAGGAATTTTAGCGCAGAGAAAACAGGGAGAAGGCGTTTATGCTGATACACGGAATTGAGGTTCCTCTCCTCCAGTATTATGAGCCAATACATATTTGTTGCTTAAACCCATCCATTAATACTACTTTGTTATGGAAGCTCTAAGAAATTAAGACAAGTGTACTTTTCAAGGCAATATAATTTATCCTAGCTGTGCATAACTGATTTAGTGAACTGAGGAAAAGGTATGTTTCAATGTTATAGGGTGTTAATATTCCAGGTAGGTGTCTGTCTTAGTAATATAATATTGCTCAACACAAACACCACAAGTGGCTGTCTTTAATAAACAAATTTATTCTCATAGTTTAGGAGGATAGAATTTAAAATACAGAGTGCCAGGTGAATTTGGGAGGTTGTTCTTTGTCTTCTTTCAATATCTGTGGTAAAGGCATATATAGGAGTTCTCCATGTAGCTCAGCATCAATCTTGCCTTGTTTCTAGGAAGCAAGATTGAGCACCGTGTGTTCAAAGAAATGCTCCTCTTCTTCTTGCTTGATGGTAATCGGGCCCTTCTTCTCTGCTCATTTCTGTCTACTTCTATCTCTTGCAAAATAAAATGTTATAAGTCACACCCCAGAGAAACTCCTCACACAAATGGTCACGGATGTCATATTAAGACAGAATACAAAAATTACTGAACAATATCATCCAAGTAAAATTCTTTGGAAGATAATTTAAAAATGATTGTAGCAGTATATCTACAGGGAATGGCCAGAAATCCAAGCCAAATTCAGAAGAGAATGCAGGAAGAGACATATCATTGCAGATGTCAGAGGGATCTTGACTGAAACCAGAGAATACAGAAAGATGGTTACTTGTATATATTGATTATGAAAAGGCACTGGACTGTGTGAGCCACAGCCAAATTTGGATAGCTCCGTGAAGAACAGGCACTCCAGCAAAGTCAATAATGTCCATGAGGGATCAGCATATACACCAAGAGACAGCTGTTCAAACAACACAAGGGGATGGTGAGTGGTTTAACATCAGGACACGTGTGTGTAAGGGTTATATCCATTCACATACTTACTCAATCTGTATACTGAACAAATAACCTGAGAACCGGCACTATATGAAGCACGATGTGGTGCCAGAATTGGAGGAAGGTTTATTAGCAACTAGAAAAATGCAGATAGCATGATCTTCCTTGCTGAAAGTAAAGAGAACATGAAGCACTTTCTGATGAAGATCAAAGATTATTGCTTTCCGTATGAATAACACCTCAATGTGGACAAAACAAAAATGCTCACAACTGGAACAATAAATAACCATGATACGTGGAGAACATATAGAAATTTCCAAGGATTTTATTTTATTTGGATCTACAATCAATGGCCTTCGAAGATGCTTTTGTCGTTGTTAGGTACCATCAACTCCATTTCAAATGACAGCAACCCAAAGCACAACTGAACAAAGCACTGCCCAGCCCAGTGCCATGCACACAATTGTTCTGAGGCCTGAGGTCATCATGAAAGCTACTGATTTAATCCCTCTCGTTGAGGGCCATCATCTTTTTCACTGCCCCTAAACTTTAAAAAGCATGATGTCCTTCTCCCGGGACTGTTGTTTCCTGAAAACAGGCCCAAAATATGTAACAAGAAATCTTCCTTTAAAGAGCACACTAGCTGTACTCTGTCCAAGACATCCATTTGTCCTGTTAGCAATTCATGATAATTTCAATATTCCTCACCAGCAACACAATGAAAATACATAGGCTTCTCTGCAGTCTTCCTTAACCAGAGTCCAGCTTTCACATACATATAAGGAAATTGAAAGCACCATGACTTGGGTTAGGCACACTTCAGTCCTCAAAATAACATCTTTGCTTTTCAGTACTGGAAAGAGGTCTTATGCAGCAGATTTCACCAACACAGTCCATCATTTGACCTCGACTGTGACTGTTACTTCCAGGAGCATAGATTGTGGATCCAAGCAAGACAAAATTCTTGACAATTCCAACCTTTTTTCCATTTATCGTGATGTTATCTACGGGGCTATATTGAGGATTTTGGTTTTCTTTACATTGAGTAACAAAGGGTGCAATCCTTGAGCTTCATAAGCAAGTACTTCAATTCCCCGTCACTTTCAGGAAGCAGTGTTGTGTCATCCGAGTATACCTGGTTGTTAAGAAGATTTCCTCCAATTCTGATGCTGCCTTCTTCACATAACCCAGCTACTCTGATGATTTGCTCAGCACACAAGATAAATATGGTAAAAGTATAAATACGGACGGACATGCCTTTCCTAGTTTTGAACTATACACTATTCTCTTGTTCAAATAACTGCCTCTTGAGCCATGTACAAGTTCTATATGAGCACAATGAATTTTTCTGGCCTAATTCTTCTTAAGTTTATCCATAGTTTGTTATGATTGTCACTGAAATGCCTTGGCATGGTCAAAAAAACACAAGTAAACATCTTTCTGACATTCTCTACTGTGAGCCAAGATCCATCAGATATAAGTAATAATATCCCTTGTTCCAAATCCTTTTCTGAATCTGGCCTAAACTTCTGGAAAGTTGCCTGTCAATGTACTGCTGCCACCATTGTTGGAGGATCTTCAGCAAAATTTTACTTGTGTGTGATATCAGTGACATTGTTCTCTAGTTCGAGAATTCTGTTGGGTCACTTTCTTTGGAATGGGCACAATAAGATTCTTTCCAGTCAGTTGGCTAGATAGCTGTCTTCTAAATTTCTTGGCATGGATGAGTAAGTGCTTCCAGTGCTTCTTCAATTTATTTGAACGTTAGTTGGCATTCGTTAATTACTGGAGCCTTGGTTTTGGCTATTGCTTTCAGTGCAGATTGAATGTCTAACTTCAAGAGCCATTGGCTCTTGCTCACTTGCTTCATTCTGAAATGGTGGAATTTTACCTACTTAGTGAATCATTCCATAGTTTGCTGGTAGAAGCTTCCTGTTTTGCAACCCAAGGTTTAAATTTCTTCTAGATTTCTTTTCAGTTTAAGACATGTTGAGAGTGTTACTCCTTTTCGGTTTTCTAACTCTAAGTCTTTGCATACTTCATTGCAATATTTCACTTTGTATTGTCAAGCTGCCCTGTCATATTTTCTGTTCATCTCTTTGACGTCATCCTTTCTGCCCTTTGCTTTAGCTACTCTTCCCTTTGACGAAGAGTACGTTTCAGTCTCTTATGACATCCATTTTGATCTTTTCTTTCCTGTCTTCTTAATGACCTTGTGCTTTCTTCATATGTTTGGTTCTTGATGTCTTCTCACAGCTATCAGATCTTCAATCATTAGTGTTTAATACATCAAATATGTTCTTGAGCTGCTCTTGAAATTCTGGTGAGATAGACTCAAGGTTGTATGCTCGCTCTTTTTAACTTTTTTTCATTTTTTCAGCCTGATGTTACATGTGAGCAATTGATGGTCTATTCCACAGTCATCCCCTGGCTTGGTTTTAGCTGCTGACATTGAACTTCACCAGTGTCTCTTCTCACAGATGTAATTTTATTTCTGTGTATTCCATCTGGAGAAGTTCATGTGTGTTGTCCCCTTTTGCTGTTGAACAAAGGTAATTTTTATGAAGAAGTTGTTGGTTTTTCAAAATTCTTTTATATGATCTTCATGTTTTTATCACCAACACCATATTTTCCCAAGGAGTTTCCATTCCTCTTTGTTTCTAACTTTTGCATTTCAATCTTGAATAGTTATCAATACTTGATTTTGTGTTTGATCAATTTCAGAGTGAAGTCCGTGGTAGATGTCTTCAATTTCTTTTACGCTAGCTTTTGTGGATGGTGTATTAATAATTGTATTAATTGGATTTCCTTGAAGGTGGATAGATATAATCCTGTCACAGAGAATATTGTACTTCATGATTGATTTTGCAATTTCCTTTTTAACGATTAATGGTACACAATTCTTCTTGATTGTGTTATTCCTGGCAGAGTAAATAATAAAAACCATTGAGGTAGCAGTTAAAAATTCAATCAACCTACTGCATTGGGTTTCTCTGCTGCTAAAAAGATCTCTTTGATGTGTTACAAATTAATGTTATTTGCATCTACCTCAAGCGATGCTATTTTGAATCCTTTTATGCATATGAGAAAGTTAGGCAATGAATAGGAATGAGTGAAGAATTCATGCTGTTATATTATGGTGTTGTGAAGACTATTGAATATATCATAAACTTTCATAAGAATGATCAAATATCGCTTGGGAGAAGTATAGCCAGAATGCTCGTCTCATGTACGGTGGATATAGTATTTAAGAGAACCCAGTCCCTGGAGAAGAACATCATGCTTGGTTAAACTATAGGGTCAGTTAAAACAGACTTTCAACAAGACATGCTGACATCATATGTGCACCTGTGGGGTTAAACATAACAATAATTGTGGGGATGTCACAAGAGCAGGCTGTGATTTTTTTTGTTTTGTTTTTTCTCCATTGTATATTGGGTCACTGTCAGTCCAACCTGACTAGTGGCAATTAACAACTAAAATACACATTCCATCCGTAATTTTATTATTGGTTATAATCAGACTACATCATGGGAGATCATCACTTGTGACACCTTACATCTCTATGAAACTGTTGAAGAGAATTATGGCCCAACTGAGTTGACACATTTTGAGGGAGCACAACTCAGTCATGACCTACCTTTTAAACAAAATTAGTATCACCTTTTTGATGCCTGCTTCCTACATTCAGAATATGTTTCTAACGAATAAAATGATAAATGGAAAAAAGAGAACCTTTTTCACAAGGGGTTTCCCAAAAAATATTTAGGAAAGGTGATTGTCCAGATAACTTTCTTAAAAGGATGTATTTTCACAGAGGATTGTCCTATGTTCTGATAAAGTGTCCAATGTTTCAGTTAGCTGCAACAAAAAATTAAATGACTGGAAATTATGAGTTTGTCACATGTCAGCTAATAGAGACACAAAGTGTGCTTTCAGAGTTGCATTGGACCCTGTGTATGCCAGAGATCAGGATGTGTGTGGTAAAACATTCATATGTATTCCCCCAGATTGAAAGGAGAAACCAGAATGGAGCATGTTGTTAACATAGGTCTTGCATTTTGAATAAACCATGAAATTATTTAATGCTAGTAATGTTGTTTTTCTAACAAAATTGATCTAAAACTGTATTTATTTATTTAACTACTATGCCTCTAAGAAATCTGTGTAAGTTTTATTAGTTAATTCATACCTTTAAATTATTACATTTCAAGTATCTTTGGAAATACTTTTATGAAAGATTAAAATATAATATATTTTCTTATATAGGGAGCATCCTATGAGAGTGAAATTAATAATATTAAACATGTTATATCAAAAATTAATATAATACTGGCTCATAACTCACCAGTTTTGATAATTCAAAAATGGATTCGTGGCTTCTTCATTAGGAAAAAAATGAGGTATGTTTTATTTTCTTAAAGCATTTGAATATTCATGTAAAGTAAGGAAAGAGCAAACCAAGAGAGGAGTGTAACAGACTAGAAATGGGAGGAAAGCCACAAAGTCCCTGAAGAATCTCGATAGTAGACTTTTGACTCAGGGGGCAACACTTGGCACCTCATCTGAACCAGTTGGGGGATATTCACAAGGGGGCCACACTGAAAGTCTAAAGGTACAACGGGGTGGGAGGTGGGGCACTAGATCACTCCATCCGTGACTGCAGGAAGAGCAATGGGGTCTTGTAGAAGGCCCGCCCCTCAAAAATGTGGAGGACTAAAAGGATATAAGTGCGGTCAGGCAAGCCAGTCCTGGGTTATGGATCCCTGAAACAAAAGGGGATTGGACTGATCAGTTCTATCAGGACCTGCTCCCTATTTAACAGAGGGATGCTCATCTACTCTGGGTCAGGACAACAGTTAGACTTGGGGCTATTTGTATGGTCTCTGTCTCTCTCTCTTTTTTCTCTCTTGTTCTCATTGTCTATCTACATAAGATAGGCAGGACAAGAAATTTCAAGGAGAAAGCTATGGTACCGATGATTCTGACCAGGGGGCATGGGAGATGAGAGCAGGGCCGGGGGCAATGAGCAAATAACCACAGAAGCAAGGGAACAGCAAGGAATTTAAAATTAATAGTGAGAAGGGTATAGCATTCCTGGTCACATTTGATCAATTGAACTGTAACTGAAAGAAGTTACTGAGAGATAAACAATGGGTAAACAAGATAGTGGAGCAGAAGGAAAGAAAAATGAAACAGACAAAAGAAAAACGAAAGTAAAATTTACATATAGGTTTAAAGATAGAAATGTAAACATATAAATATATAAAGATAGGTGTATTTGTGTATATATGCATGTGTGTGTATATATCTATGTGGAGAGATCAATAGATAGATATAGATATATACCAGAGCAGGTGGATTTTGGGCCTCTACCTAAAGCCTACCTCAGTGCAAAAATGGTTTGTTCGAATAATATAGCATTGTATGATACTCATGTCCCTACAAAATCACTGAAGACAAAATGCATGCAAAATCAAATGTGGTGAAGAAAGCTGATGGTGGCCAGCTATTAAAAGATATAGCATCTGGAGTCTTAAAGGACTGAAGTTAAACAAGTGACCATCTAGCAGGTAAGCAACAAAGCCCACATGGAAGAAGCACACCAGCCTGTGTGATAATGAGGTGTCAACGGGAATAGGTATCAGAAATTCAAAAACAAGTAATCAAAGTTTTGTGAAGGAGCATAGACAAAGTGGAGACCCAAAACCCATCTGTATGATAATAGAACAGTCCCTCACAGAAGAGCCACATGGAAAGGATGATATATCCTCTTATGAAATGCATAATATTCTCTGTTCTTTAATATTTTCTCCCCTTCATCTCATTATTCTTGTGAGATGTGTGTATATTCATTTGCATACATAAGGTTGTTCAATGCATGAAATCCGAGGTAGATAAACCCTTCAGAAATCGTAATGGGAGTAATGATTTCCTGAGAGTATGGGAAGGACTGGGGGAGAAAAGAAGGGGGACCCAATAGCAAAAATGACTGTATAACCCCACTTGAGGAAAACAAATAGCAGAATTGTAGGTGAATGCATACATTGGCTGGTGTAAGATACAGCAAATAATAATAATGGTAATATAATAATAAGGGTTCCTGGGGGCTAAGGTGGGGGAAAAAGGGGATAAAAGGGTGTGGATATCAAAGAATTAAGAAGTAAGAAAGTGTTTTGAAATTGATGGTGGCAACAATTGTACAATTATGCTTGATCTAATTGAATTATTGATTGTTATAATATCTGTAAGAGCTCCAAATAAAATTATTTAAAAATATAATACAGTAATAAAAGTATTAAAAGGCAATTCTCTAATTAAATTTTGTGTTATTTTTCATCAAAAGGATATTTAAAGACCATTTGACTTAGTTTGAATAAAAATGCCACAAAGAGGATAATAATGTTTATTATAATATTTAGTAAATTATAATTGGGCACTGTGTAATTTTAAATGACCAGCTGAATAATTAATAAAATTTTAATTCATTGTTACTTAGATAATTCTAACAATTATTCATGATTTTAAAAGTTATCAATCAATAGCATACATTGAACATCTCTCATGTAAAGAGGGATATAATAGAAGTTAGCAAAGAGCTACATGGTGGCTTACAACAGAAATATAAACCATGAATCATGCATGAATATTAGGAGTTTATATGGTATATTTACATATGCAGACACTCCTGTTGAAACATTGGCCTACCCACTGAGCTCCATTATTGTTTGGTGGATTATGTTTCTCCTTGTATTGGTCCTAGAATGCTTTTCTTGTACAGGACTTTTGTGAATAGAGGAAAATTATACTTGGGTAGATGAGGTAGGAGATTTTGTCTTCACTTTATACGTATTAATCATACCAAATATTAAAAATGAAATAATAAATATTTCATATGTTGATTCTCCATTGCTGAATGGTGAAGTTCAGAAGATATAAGATAAATATAAGTTTTAAGGATGGGTAGGATGAAGGTAGTCTTGGTGGCAGAGTGCGTTGGCTGTGGTCCAAACGATCGGTAGCTGGAGAATGATCGCTGGGAGTTGGTGTCCACTCGATGGCAGTGATCTCGGAGTTTTGGATTTGGTGGCATACCCATTACACGTTGAGCTCCTGCCTGCAAGGCCAGCAGTTTGAAGGCACAAGGGTCTCCATGGGAGGAAGAGGGCGTTGTCTACTTCCATGAAGAGTTACATTCTCAGCATCCCAGTCTGAGGCCACTTACATTCTCATGGGTGGTTCTACTCTGGGCTACAGCATTGTTGCAAGTCAAAATCAACTCGAGTGAGGTTTTTGTTTCATTTTCTTTTGTTTTGAGAAGAGAGAGAAATTAGGACAATAAACATTCCATGAGAAAGCAAGATTAGGAATTATCACTTAAATAAAGCAAAAAAAAAAAAAAGGATGGTTATTCTGCACGAACCTGAGCATGTTAAATCATTATTGCAATAGCCCTGAGGAGGAGAGACACCTATGAGGGGCAAGTAGCAAAACTAACCATAATATAGTACTTACAACTTCTGGGGAAATCATTCCACATACTTTCAAACCAAAGTCCATGTGAAAGAAAGGAGTTCTCACTGGGGACATCTGAGATGATCTGGAATTAAAGCTGTGGAAAATGATAAGGTAGTTGCTGATGATGCATTTTTATTTAAAAAGGTATTTCTGAAATAAATTCTTCTGCCGGGAGGGGCAGCTGTACACGTACTTGGGATTGGGGCTGACCCCTCAGACCTCTCCACTAGTTCCCTACTCCATGCCGGCATGTCGTATTCACATCTTGGAGCACCAGGTTGAAGATATAAACAATACCCTCCCCTTGGGTGGGTTAGCACCCTGTTCCACCACTACCCATTTCTTTCTTCTTTCTTTTCTTTTTTTCCTCTCCCGCCTCTTTTTCAGTAGGATACCATATATATCTCTAGATTTGGTCTGGCCCCTGCCATACTACCTGGTCCTCACCCCAGGAATGTTTGTATGCAGTAACTTTTTCCCTATGCCCCTTTTGCATTTTTTTAAGCTTACCTCAGCTAACTCATGTTGTACTTGTCCTTTGTGCTTGGCTTACTTCGCTTAGCATGATTTCCTGCAGTTATTCCCATGCGGCGATGTGCTTCATGCATACATCACTGCATTTTGGCGATGTGTAGTACTCCATTGTAGGCATGTACCACAGTTTTTTAATCCATTCATCAGTTGATGGAAATTTGGGTTATTCCAAACTCCTTGCAATTGTGAAGTGTGCCACAATGAACATTGGAGCACAGATCTGCCTTGGTTTGCTTCTTACGTCTTCTGGGTATGTGCCCAGTAGGGGGATTGCTGGGTCATATGATAGCTCGATTTCCACCTGTTTTAGATATCGCCAGATGGATTTCCATGATGGCTGTACATACCTACAGGCCCACCAGCAGAGGATGAGAGTTCCTGTGGGGACAGCCCCTCCAACACTTGTTACTTTCTGATTTTTTTAAATTGAGCTATCTTTGAGGGTTAAGTGGTATCTCATAGTTGTTTTAATTTGCATTCCTCATAGCTAAAGATCAGGAACATTTTCTCATATGTTTATTGGCCATTCAGATTTCTACCCCTGTGAAACTTCTGTTCAGGTATTTACCCACCTCCTCAGTGGGCAATTAGTTTTGCTCTTTTTGGAAGCTAGCAGAGTATTGTATATTTTAGCAATAAGGCCTTTGTCTGATGTGTCATTGCTAAAGATGTTTTCCCAGTCCATGGACTCTCTTATTCTCTTGGTGAATTCTTTCAATGAGGACAGCACTGAAACTGCAGCTGAGGGAGAAGGACACGTCTGATCAGAGCACACAGGAGCAAATAAAGGGGGAGGAAGAGAGAGTTGAGCACATCCTGGCCCACCATGCCTTGATGACAATATTCCCTCTCAGAGCAGCCAATCCACAGAGAAGACCATATGGCCGGCCCCAATATGAGACATGACATCCCTCAATGACCCATAGCCCTACAGGGGACAACACTGGAGACAGTGTGGGAATTGCACCTGATCTGAAACCACCACACCGAGGCAAAACACTAAGGGCATGCAACACAACAGCATGGGGAACAGAGAAACAAAGTCCCCAGGGAATACCAAAAATAGACTTTGGGGCCAGGGCTCAGCGCCCCATCAGATTCCACCAGAAAACACTCCTAAAGGTCAACAAACAGTCCTTGAACTCACTACAGGTTTTTCTTTTTTGTTGCTGTTGGTTTTTTGTCATTGGCTTTTTGTTGTTGTTGTTTTGTTTTCTTTTGTTGCTTTCTTTTCTTCTGTCTTGTTTTTGTGCATGTTATTATATCTGCAGGTCTCTTTAAATAAGATAGGCTGGATGAATATACTAGGAACTCTCAGAATAACGAACACATCTGTCTTGGATGCTACGAGTCAGGACCAATTCAATGACACATAACAATAACAACATAGGAAAACATATTTAATGATTGTAGGAAACCTCAAAAGAAGATAGAAGGAACACACAGAATCACAATACCAAAAATATTTTGTCAACATTCACCCATTTCAAGAAGTTTCATATGACCCAGAACCCATGGTATTGAAGAAACAAGGATTAACTGTACTGAAGGGATTAGCAAAACCCAAAGCCCAGGGATTGCTCAAATAGCACTTGGAATTATCCAGCGAACTGACACAGCATGGGGAATATGCCCAGTCTAAGGCAAGAAATAAGTGTATATTAAATTTACTTTGTAGATGTAGAAATCATATTTTAAAGTAGGCCTGGCTAATATAAAACCTACATTTTTTCTTTACCTAAAAATATTTTAAATTTCATTTAACATTAATTTTATATTTGTGTATTTTTATTCAAATAAGCACATAAACATTTGTTTTCAACTCTTCCCTAAATGTTATTAAGGCAAAATCTCACTCACTGCCCTTGAGTCAATGCTTCCTCATAGCAATGCCCTGGGGGTTTTAGGCTGTAACTGTTTAAGGGAGTAAAAGCCCAGAGCTCCTGGTGGTTTCAAACTGCCTACTTTGGGGATCACAGCCCAATGTATAACCACTATGCCACCAGGCCTCCTCCAAAGCAGAATAAGGAGGAAAAAACTCACATATATTTAAGATGGACCTCTTGGAATAACACTCCAGCCGAGAAAGATGAGGCTTTCTGCAGCTTCAATATCCCAAAGGGCAACTATATTTTGTCCTACAAAGTTGCTATGCGTTGGAATTGACTGGACCATGACAGTGATATTTTTTGTTTGTTTGTTGTATTTTTGACCATCTTAAATAGATTAGGTGTTAATAGACTATAGTCTATGAGTGAAATGTGATAGTGTTAATGAACTAGGAATAGTTTTTATGTTTTTTAAAGTTTGGAGAAACAAAGAATGAACACTTCTTAAGTGGTGGAAAAATAGTAATTCCGTTATCTTGAACTATAAATTTTATAGAAAATATGGGTTACTTCACATTAAACAGTCTACTGAAATTTATTCTCCATGAGATTCTGATCTTGTAACTAAGAAACTTTCATTGGTGATTACTCAGGAAGTATTTTATATGGGGAAATCTGTGATGCAAATAATGCATCTTGTCAAAGAGAGTACACATGCTTAGAATGTAGGGAATTGTCCCAAAGGTCAGGACTGGGAAGGTAGCTAATTGGAATATGAAACTTAAGGCCACCTGGTTAGAAGAAACAGAGAACAAATAAGATTTATTAACTGGAAAACACCCAAACTGGGGAAAAAAGTAGATGGGGCACATTTGAGTTTGAGGCCCCAAACACCTAGAAACTATCATTCACTAACCTATTTATGTACATCACAATTTTTTCACTATTTTTAAATTAATAAGATTTATCAAGGGATGGTCAACATAGTAATATCTCAACCTAAGGAAATCACAAAGTGGCCAATCTGATTTAGAATTATTCAATCTCATTTAAAATTAGTCACATGAAAGCTATGCATTAGAAAATAGGAATTTACAATAAACGAAATATGACTTCAATATGGACTATAGCTCTATGGAAAGAAAACCAACCGGACCGGACTCAGATATAGCATCATGGACTCATATCAGATGGAGCATCATGGACTCGTATCAGATACAGCATCGTGGACTTGTATCAGATGGAGCATCATGGACTCGTATCAGATATAGCATCATAGACTCATATCAGATGGAGCATCATGGACTCGTATCAGATGGAGCATCACGATCAATGGAGACAACACGGAAGTTGTCAAGAATTTTATCTTGTTTGGATTCACAACCAAAGTTCATGGCGCCACCAGTCAGGAAACTGTGCACAGTGTTGAGTAAATCTGATACACCGGTGCTGCAGACTAAAGATAAATATGTCACTTTGTACTTTGACGACTGAGGTGTACCTTCCTGTGCTGTGGGAGTTCCACGTGCCTGAGACTGAAGAAGAATCAGCGCATTTCTATCATGATGCTAGTGAAGAACATTGAAAGTATCATGGACCGCCAAAAGAATAAACAGATCTGTCTCGGAAGAAGTTCAACTCGCATGCTCCTTAGAAGCAAGGATGGCGAGACTTTGTCTCATGTACTTTGTACGTATTATTAGAAGCGATCCCTACTCAGAAAAGGGCATTGTGTTTGGTAAAATAGAAGGCAGTGGCTGCAACAATGGACTCAACCATCACAACGACGGGAAAGATGGCTCAGTCTTTCGTTATGTTGTACACGGAGTTCTGAGGAGCCGGAACTGCCTCGATGGCACCTAATGGCAACAGCACACGTGACTGGCTAATGCAGAAGCACTGGAGGTGACTTTCAGCACCTCTGAAATGGTAACTACTTCTGCTCCTGCGGCGTGTAATTTAAGACTTTATATGGATTCATGAGGTGAACGATTGTAAGAATATATATTTTAGAATAAACCATCTAAGGATGAATGCTCTTGCTCAGCAATGTTTATGCGCTATATAATAATAATTAACTTAATTACTATATTAGTTACTGAAGATAGCAAAATAATGTTTCTTAAAGTAAATTATACTTTTTGTTAATATTTCTATAAAATTTGTGAGATGAATCCATCAGATATGGGCACAGATTTTTAAAAATATCTTGTTTGCTGGATATTAGCAACCTTATCTGTAAAGACAAGTACAGATTCAAACCAATTTTAGCTAAACTTTATATCTCTAAAATCAACTTTGCTTAGTTTACTGATACTTTGGAACATATATGTATTTTCCTATATTTTCTAATAAAATAAATGTATAATTTAATCATAGAATTTTAATTAAAAACAAGACTATGTGAAAATATGAAATAATTTAATATTATCAGTAACATAAATTCTGATTTGACCTTATATTATGTTCATCTCACTGAGTTGACTAATAGCTTTACTTAAGTTGTCAGAATTAAACTGAATTATTCCTGCTTTTTACGTGACATTGGCTCAGAATAAGTTTAATTGTAGTAATATTTTACAAAATGTTTTAGAGTTTTGATTGTATTGAAATAGAGAAAAATAGGCTTCCATATTGATCTTTTTAGAGAACTAGTTTTCCATTTTCAGAAATTATGCTAGAAACAGAATATTTTGTCTGTTTGTTTTCTTTCCAGATGAATTAGCTTCTCCATAGATACACAAATAAATCATTTTTATTACCCCCTTCTCATTCTCATTAGATTCAGAGCCAGAAAGATGGGGTAGGAAGGTAGGTGGAATCATTCCAACAGTCTCCGGGCCTTCCTTTATTTACAGCACGAGCAGCACCTCAATCCGAAAGCATGTGCTGGTGCAGGCACTGATGATTAAAGCAATTGAGGCAGGATTACTTTTCCCGCCTCATGTTCTGGATTCCAGAGGAGAAGTTTCTGGCCATTCCATATACACAAATCTTAAAAAACTGTTGTTAGTTCCATTTTTTACTCATTGTGACCCATGTAATTGAGTGGAACTGCCTCATACAGTGTAATTTTAGGGGAGCAGACTGCCAGCTCCCTCCCCCCAACAGTCTCTAGGAAGGTTCAGACCTTCCAACCATCTGTTAGAAGCCCTGTGTTTAACTCTTATGACCCTAGAAGAAATTACACACAAAACACGGCACATAGTAAGTCCCTGGATGGGGCAAATGGTCTATGCTTGAGTGAATGTTGATGGTTTGACTAAAGGCTGGTTGTCTGACCTCGCAAAGAGCTCCTCCGAAAAAACATCTGACAAGCTACTCCCACAAATATGATTACCAAGGAAACCCAACAGGAGAGGTCTCCTCTGTAGCACATGACATCGTCAAAAAGCAGAGTTGAATAGAAGGCATTGGGCTTGGTTTTGTTTTAACACTGTTGACACCTGCAGGCTTTAGCTGCCTTTGCTAGAGGACAGTCGGTGTGACAAGTCAGAAAGTTTGAGTATAATGTAGCAGTCCCATGTAATGGATTGCCTCTGTTTTAGTGCTTTTATTATGCATTTGCCTCCATTTAGAAACTTGAGGTGCTGATTCTTAGTTTTATGTACTTCACAATTTATAATAAAAATGACATGATTTTTGTTCTTGAAAACTAGAAATCTAATTTATCAAACTGCTTTCTAATTGCTTTTGTTGTTAGCTGCCATTTAATCAACAGTAGAAGGAAACACTGTCCAGTCCTGTGCCTGTGCCCATTGTTGTAGCCTCTCTGTCAGCCCATCTCCTTCCGAGCCTCCTCCTTCTTGCTAACTCAGCAGCCTCGGCTTCTAGGGACTGTCTGTTCTAGTAACAAGCTGAAAGTATGGCAATTCTCACCACCTTTGTTTCTAAAGATTGTCTGGCCGTATGTCTCCAAAAGAGATTTGTTTGTTCATCTGGAAATCTGTGGTACATTCAGGATTCTTCAAAAAGGTTTACAGCTTTAGAAACCCTGTGGGTCAGTTTAATTCATCCTATAAGGCCACTATCAGTCAGAAGGGATTACATTGCACCAGGTCTGAACCCACAGGGTCTTATGTTCAGGCCCTAAATCAAATAGTGTTCTGTGGTGAACCACAGGGTTTTCACTGGCTCATTTTTAGATGTAGATCCGCAGTTTTTTCCCTGGAGCCTGGTTGGCCACTACAGGCAATCGCATTTAGATTACGAAGCCCTTTCAAGGCTGCCTAAATGATAGAATTGGACCGCTCCAAAGGGTTTCCAGTGCTTCCCCTACTGTGGCACCAAGGCTCCCTTTGGGTTTGCTTGCTTGATTGGTTTGTGGACAGAGCTTCCAGAATCACAATAACATTCAAACCACCACCATATGATATACTGACAGGTGGTAATATTTCCTTTTAGTTGAGTGAAAAAATGTTTTGCATATGTTGAAGCTTGTAACAGTTGTATAAAATATTTTATTGTATTCAAAAAGCTCATGGAAAATTTATTATCTTTTATTTCATTTTTCTACAAACTTTTGAAGCCCTGTGATATTATTAATTTGAAGGAAACTCATTTTATCTAGTTTATCATTATTTTTATGATCTAAAATTTATTTTATCTTATTAAATCTATGAAAGGTTGTTTTTGGTTAGTTTTGGTTTGCTATTTGTCTACTATTAGAAAAATAAATAATCATATATATATCTTGTAAACAATCTTTCTCTCTCTATTTTATTGTGGCCAGGCATTCTTTATATTAATTAGCACATTGTTTACATTGAATACTATAATTTTCAGAGGATTAAAAACCTCATGTCATTTTGTGCTTTATGTTTGTTCCTCTGAGAATAGTTTCTATTTATTTATTTTTTTCTATTAGTATCAGTTTTTAAAACATAACCTATTTTCCTGTTCTGTCATGTTGGAATATAGATACTGTATTTCCATTCTTTGAGTGGTTACCTTGGCAAAATACACTTAATTAACAATACCTGTATTGATTCTTTTCTTGGAACATACAAAGACTTTAAAAAAGTGTGATTCGCTCACCCAAAATTGTCGGTTAAAACTAGTCTGTATCTTAATTTGATCTATCTTTGAGCTCCACCAGGCATTATTGTTGTTGCTTATTACATAGTCTTAAAAAGAAAGAAAAGTATAGGAATGGTATGTGACCTCCTCATAATTCACAAAGGGTAAGGAAATTTCATCTGCCCAAGGATGATTCCGCCGAGGCAAAAATCACACCAATTGTCCTTTCTACAGCACTCTACTTCTCTGATACAGTTGATAATCCCTTGCAATGGCCACAAAGAATCAAAGGTATTACTCATGAGTTTAGGGTTATTAGAAAAGCTGACAGGTCACAATTTAGGCAAGAAATAATCAGAATATTATCCAGGTATTGTCTTTCCTGTAGTACACTCAGCATCTTAGGCTGGCCTCTGCCTTGTTCAACTACAAAGCTATTTTAAGGCTACCATTGAAAACCTAAAGGGCAAGCTACTCTATCATAAGCCTCAGTGCACTGATGCTCTGCTCTAGTTCCTTGGATCAGGCAAATCTTGCTCCCCTAAAGAAGTACCTGGAGGCATCCTACTCAATAAGACATTCTTCTGCGCATAGGCACTCAGCTTTCCTTGTCCTGTGGGCTTGGAATTCCTCCACTCGGCCTATGCTCTGACTCTTGATTCTGCGGCTGCTGCTGCTGCTCCACGATCTCAACTGTCTCAGTGAGATTCAGCGCAGTTATCTCACGATTCAAAAGATGTGCTCCTCTCCCGCCTCTTC
>NW_022104341.1:49247765-49253805 GCF_000313985.2 Echinops telfairi
CGCATTCCTTTATTTTGCTCCTTTCCTAGATAGAGTGAAGTCAAGCTCTATTATGTTTATCAAAGAAAATGTAGTTCTGTAGTTAGCGAGTTAAGATTTTACATGTAAATTTTTATAGTTTATACAAAGTTGCAGGTTATATGAAATCTGTAGTAGCAATTTAGCAATCAAGCTATTGTGGCCCGTGAGGATAATTATTTAATTAAAAGAAAATCTTGCATAATCTATAGGGGTGAATTAAATTCTCTTTAAAATAGAAGATAGCTTTGAAAATATGATCCTTTTCTGCTGTAATTGTGCTAGATTTATATTCTCCCAAATATTATGTAATTTTATCTAGACAAAATACCTCTCTCTTGTCCCTTAGCAGCTGGCAGTTGAAAACAAAAGCAACCATCGATGAAAGAAATACATATTAAGCATTTTAAAAAGATAGAAGATGTTTTTCAAGAATGGCAGAGAAAGAATAGTTGGGGTTTTTTGTTTGTTTTATTTTTGATTACAGAACATAAGTATAATTAAGAAAACAGGGTAAATAAAGATTATGCCATTTACCTTTAGGATTGAAGTACAGTAAAAAAGAAACTAAAATTTTGTACCCCATTCACCCTTAACGACATCTACTGACTAGTATTGAAGGAATGTGGGTAAAGGAGGAAGGGGATTTATAAAAATTTTACAATTAGAAAAAATAACTCAAGAGTAGGCTTATAAAACTGCCTCTTAAAAATTGACTGAAAAGACCAAGAGAGAAGTAAAAACTTGGAGTGGTCAATTAGGAAACAGTAACTTTAATATTTATAGTACAGAATATTGCCAACCACATAACCAAAAGCACCAATAATTTCTGCTGTTTTTAATATGTGTTGCATGAATTCTAGTTGTTTTGCCTAGACACCTTTAAGGTACTTACACTTGAACTTAGTAATTAGCCGCTTACTGGTGATCCCGGGTGACTTAGTGCTTAACATTGGGCAGGGATCCAAGAGGTCAGAAAATCAAAATAACCACCCTCTCCAAGGAGCGAAATAGGTCTTTCTGCTGAAGCGCCCACTTGCAGTTCCCTCTCCCATAGGCTTGCTGTTAATTGGCATCGACTCAATGGCAGTGAGCTTCTCTGGAAAGCTGCTCACTGGTGCGCTACTTGAACTGGCTTACCCAGGGCCAACTGGCAGGCTTACACACCTCCCTGATCTTTTAAAATGTAATAGAAAGCGCTCAGTTTTCTATTTTATAGTGAATTTATGAACATTTGGTATTATTTCTTCCTTGAAATTTGATAAAGTTGACTTGTTAAACTATATGGACGTGGCCTTTTCTTTAGGAGAAGATTTTTACAGACTAATTATTTTCTTTATTTGTTATAAATCTATCTAGATTTGTGTTTGTGTTTGCTTTTTTAGTAACTTTGAGTATTTTGTTTTTCTATACATTTGTCCATTTTGTTGCTATAATGTATCTTGAACTTCTCTTAAAATATTTTTAATTTCTATAATATTGGTAGTTATGTAGGAAGCCTCTTTTTCTTTTATATTTTGGTAATCTATGACATTTTTCATGGCTAGACTAGAAGCATATTTGTGCATTTTGTTAATATTCTGAAAAGATCAACTCTTTATTTCATTGACATTCTCTGTTGTTTTTTCTTTCATCTGCTTGTTTCTGCTCAGTTCATTTTACTTCATTCTGCTTGCTATGGGTTTAGTTTCCCTTTTCTTTAAAATGTCTTAAATAGAAGCTTTGGTTATCAATTTGAGGTTTTCATTGTCGTGTGCTACATAGGTGTCTGCAGCCACACATGCTCTCCTGAGCACTACTTTGTCTGTTTTGTTATATTTTTAAGTTTATTTCTGATACTTTCTAACTTTGAAATTTCTTCTTTGACCAGTGAGTTATTTAGAATGTGTTGTTTCGCTTCTCAATATATTTGAATAAACTAAATATTCTTTTGTTGTTGATTTCTTATATAATTCCTCTATTAGTTGATTTCAATCATTTTACTTTTAATGTGTCATTTTTAATTTTTTGTATTTCTTAATTTTCTTAGTGAATACTGTCTATATTACAATAGTACTGTTGTACATACGTACCACGGTCTGCATGTGCCCTGGGTACATTCCTCGTATCTATTGTACAGTCTTACTTACCTTCCATGTACCTGGAATATATTCTCACCACCCAGGAAGCACCCCTCAGCCTCTATCTTCCAAGGTCTTTTATTGGCCTCACTATATGGCCATGATAGGTTACATCATGCCTTTTGCTCGGATCATCCCTAACTTCAAGTGTAATCAGCCTCCCAGGATCCAAAATAAAAGGACAAATTGTGGACTGTAAGGGGGGTCCATTCCTAGCCTTATATTGGATAATTTAAATTGATTGATCTTCCAGTTTACTAACTCTTCTGTCAGCCCAAATATATTGAGCTTCTTTGATGGATTTTTTATTCAGTTATTCTAATTTTCAAATCTAGAATTTTAATTTGGTTATTTATTTTTATAATTTCTATATCATTATAGATATTCTTTTGATTAATCACTGTTTCCATACTGTTTACTTTTGTTCTATGGATATATTTATCAGAATTAATTAGAAGTATTTTCCTATTAAGTCTAACAACACCTATGTTGACTCTGTTTATTTACTGTTTCTTTGAATGCTAGTAAAATGTATTTTTATAAAATTAGACATTTAGATATAGAACCTCTGGATTCTGGTTTCCAGTGTTACAAGAATGAATGAGCACATTCACACAGCACGCAGCTTACCAGGTACCCAGGAATATGTGATGCCTCATTCAACTTCTCTTGGTAGAACCTTGGGATCTCTTTGCTTACAATTGGATTCATCTGCCATTCTATTAGTAACCCTGCCCGATATTAACACTTTCTCCTAATCGCATTTTTAGACTTCCCAGATTGTTTGCCTCTGAAATTACTATTATTTCCTCAATAGTTTAGTCTATGCTCCAAAGAATGTCAGCCCCTCCCTGCTGTGAGATGTCCCTTCCAAACAACCTGCTCTGTCTGCTAGAATTTCTGTAGCACATTAACGGGATAGTGGTAATGGTGGCCAGACTAAAACGCTATGGAAATTTTCTGTAATTGTTGAGAGGTTTTTAGTATATTTTCTTAACTATTTTATTATATGCGATTGATCCAGTTATAGTTGTAAAATGTTGAGTATGGTTTTGTTTTAGCCTTTTTTCTCTCTCTTTTTGTAGGGGGAGGAGAGATTTTTTCACTTTGCCATTGTTTGGGGGTGTGAAAGTAGCTGAGTGAAATTACTCAGCTATCTCACAATTTTTTAGAATGAGTTTTTTACAGTTCAGATACTAATACTTCCATAGAATTTGAAATAAATCCTAAAAAGAGCAAATGTTTACTCAGACATTAATAAATGTTCTCATTAATCATTATTGGGTCAGATAGAAAATTTAATATTAAGCATGTTGTATGAAGGATATAATTCATACAAGATAATGAGATACCACAGAAATTATAGTTGTCGAAAATATTAGAGCTTTTATTAAATTTTTAATTTAAAAAGACAACAAGAATAATATCAAAAGGAAAGAATTAATAATGTTTATAGCTGAATAAAAAATATGTGTAGGGAAAATAATTTCATAAAACTATGTGCTGATTCTCTCAGAAGACTAAATAATTATATAGGCCTAGCCAAGAAAACAAAACACAGGGGGAAAGGAGATACACTGGGTCCTCATTATTGATGAATTCTACTTGTATTTATAAATGCACCTACTCAATTGCATGTATTTGTAATACCCAAATCAATATGCATGCTAATTTTGTAGTCCTTTGTAATTATGCACATGAACTAAGTGGTGAAGATTTTGAGTTACCTGACACACATATTCATAGCTAAGGCTTAACAAGGTAGCACTTGGGCTTTCTAAAACAAGAGTCATTTTTGTAGTCTATTTAATGCTGTCATTCTTACTTTGTTTGTGCTTTTTATTGGTTGTTTCTGTTTCAAATGGCCTGCAAGCATAGTGCTGAAGTGTTATTGAATGTCCTAAACACAAGGAAGCTTGGAAATACCTTAGAGAGAAATACATGTTTTTGATTGCGAAATATTAATTTGATACAATGTGACAGCCATTTCTTATAATAATAGATGGGGCTATTTTAATTCTATCAAAATTTAATTGTAAAATTTGAAATTTTAATACCATAAAACAATGCCACAAAATTCTTAACATAGTTCTGGCCTTTGAAGTTCATGCCTTTAAATAATGGATAAATCAGAGTATATATTAGTAAACAAGAACTTTACTTGCATATGACATACATTTAGACAGCCAATAAGATTCTAATCAGATTAATAAATTCATTTGACTAGTGGATTCATACAAGTATTCATCTATAGAAAGGAATGGGATGCTTTTTTTCTCTACTAACAAAATTCCAATACAAAGTAATGGAAACAATAGGATATGCCTTTCTTCCTTTTACAACGGAAGAGAACTGGAAGTTGGCAACACAACGGAAAAGAACTTTGAGGGATAAAACTGTTGGTACATAATAGGACAAGTACACTCATTTAAATTAATGAATATGTTAAATATGAGGTTTTATAAGTTTTATATTTTATGCATATGTATTTTATCAATTAAAAATGGTACATTACATATTACCATAAAACCTAAGTAAGCATAATGATTTGAAAACTTATGTTAATTTTTAATTTTAAATCCTTTGTCAATATCTTGAAATCCTTTAAAGTGTATTTTATCTTCTTACTCCTTGAAAGATCTCTATGGTCAACTTCTCAATATATATTCTCTTACACTGACCTCAGGAAACTAATAACAAACTTTGAGAAACCTGAGTTCCATCACACTCAATAGGGATGTGGGAATACAGGCATGGAATGAATTATGGTTTAAATGCCACATAAATTCCTGTCTCACTGAGATGTAGTAGCTATTCTTGAATAAGTATTTCTTCATTTGCTGTATGCCCTTAGGACAATTTCCAGTTAATTTTAAATCGGTGTGTGCATGTGTGTATGTGTTTAATAGCTTTTCAACAGTTATCATTTTCAATGTGGAGAGGATCTGCAGAATTTGCATATCCACTCCTGCAATGTTCTCCTTAAGAAAATCTTCTTTAAAACCATTGTTCTGCTAAAAAAAATATGAAATGACTCTCCATCTCATTCTCCTTTGTGTTCTTCACTCCTGACAAGTGTGTTCCTGTCTCACACAACATGCTTTTCCTGGCCTTTTGACGCTCATTGTTTGCTCTAGTATAATTGCCTGAGACAATCACTACATCTTGTCTCTTCTCAGAAATACTATCCCGGACCATCCTCTCTAAAAAGCAGTTTACTGATATACTTTATATTTTTTATTTAATAATAGAACATTAATGATACTGCCTTTCAGGTTATATAATATTCTTATATCACTATAGTATATATCTCAACCTATTATAGAATATAAATTTTTCAGAACCTCTGAATATTGCCTTATTTGGAGATAGGGACATTTCAGTGCAATTAGTAGAGATTGCATTAGTTTTAGAGAGAGATAAGCAATCAACTTATTTTGAAAATTGATATATCAAGTAAAATAATCCAATATTTTTAAAAGACTGTATTAGGCCATTAGGGCGGGGCCTCTCTGAGTTAAATTCTTATAAAAAGCAAAGAGACTCAGAGGCAGATTCTGCAGAGGAAAGCAGTGGAAAGGCAGAGATAAAGATTGGTTTTAGGCTACCTCAGAAAGCTACTTGCAGCTAAAAAGACAAGAAAGAATCTTCTCCCAGAACCTTCTAATGGAGCATGGTTCTCCACCACCCTAATTTAGACTTAGGTTCCAGAACAATAAAATGATGAATTTCTGGTTTAAGCAACCCATTTTGTGCTAATTTGTTTTGGCAGCCAAAGGGAACTAGATTGCCCATAAAAATATATTGACTGCCCCTCATTCTCAATGATACGATTTTTTTCTTTGATGTCTGATACTATCATATCATTGAGAATGAGGGGCAGTGTGGAGTGAGGACCCCAA
>NW_022104341.1:49254678-49256357 GCF_000313985.2 Echinops telfairi
TGAGAATTCACTTTGCTGCATCTATTTATATAATGGTTTTTCTCATTAATTTGTTGATGAAATAAATTTCCAATACTTGATCATAGAGAAGTTTTTATTCTTTGGGCCCCTGTAATTTATCACTAACATTTAGAATCTTTGCACTGGATTTGTCTGTGCTTTTCTTTGTATTACCTCCTTATAACAAGTACATCCAGCACTATACTGAGTAGGTGTAGTGAGATAAGACATGTTTATCTTGTTTTTTATTCTATAAGGAAAAAACTTAATATTTAAGTTTTAATATTTAATATTTAATTAGAGATGCCATTTATCAGATAATACTTTCGTTGCATTTTGTTGAATAAAACATAGTATTAAAGTTACCTCACTTATTTACTTTTACTTTGTTGTGGCCGGTAAAATTGTTTTCTGACACACTATATTTCTTTTACAAAGTAGTGTTCTAGTGTAGCTTTTCAAGGTGGAAATAAAATATTGTCGCCCCACTAAGAAGAAAAAAGGACACATGCTTATCTCTACAGATAATTCACTCATGCTTTCTGGTCATTATATTTAAACATACACAATCAGGTTTAATTATAATAAACACTTAAAAATTCACAACACCATAGACCCTCAGCGTTCATTTATACACTATGTTTTCAAAAGTGAGAGTAATTTTCTCATTTTCTTTTTTTCCCATAAACGCTAAACAAAATATTTTTTTCCAATTTACATAGCCACTTGTTTTTGTGTAAAAGACATCAAGATAAACTTAAGAGGAGTTGTGAAACCAAATGGATTTATATATACCAAGAATACAAAGATAGACTCCTTAAAGATCTCTTTTTTAATCCTGAAGCTGATCTAATGGAAACATTTACACATTGGAAATATGTAAGTATAATCAATTTAACATGTTTAAAAAGTGTTTCATTTAATATGCTATCATTACTTATGTAGCATTAATATGAATTTCTTCAATCACTTTTGAATAGCTTTCATTTTATTATTAGTGTTTTGTTTTAAATTTACCTGATGTGAGGAAAAGATATAATAATGTATTTCAAATATAATTTTGATGATACATTGATTACTCTTACCAGAGCCACTTATATTTTATGCTATATTTTTATGTTTCCTTTCACTTTCATTTGTTTACATATTGCAGATAGCTATTAATCATGATGTAGAACCTCTTTCCAAGGGTGGCAAACATAAAGAAATATTTAGCTTTAATATGACTTTAATAAGGTAGCTGATTTTACATCAAACTTAGTATTCATTCAGTTTTTATATTCCAAATCATTTATTGCTTTGAGGATACAATGGGCTGGAAGGAAATTTATGTACATTTGTTGAATGCCTACTATGTGCCGTCAACTGTGCTAGATATTTTATATGTGGCATACAATTTATTTTCGTAACACAGTAAAATAGGTGTTTTACCTAACTTTTACAAATCAGAAAACTAAGATTCAATGAAGTTAGTATAATTTAATAAAAGTCACATAGCTAGTTGACATAACTAGGCTTCTACTACTAGTCTTACTGACTATAGGGTTTATGCATATGTGTGTGTGTGTGTGTGTGTGTGCTTTGTTTTAAATGAGGGCCGCGGGGAGGAGATGAGCCAGTCTGGGTGCAGTGTAGCAATGACGAAACACACAATTTTCCTCTAGTTCTTGAATGCTTCC
>NW_022104341.1:49257788-49265192 GCF_000313985.2 Echinops telfairi
GAGTTATAATCCAGACTGAAGGCTGAAATCCTTGATCTTCACCAGTATCTAGTGCTTCAAGTCCTCCTCACTTCAGCAGGCAAGGTTGTATTTTCTGCTTACTGCAGGTTGCTGATAAGCCTTCCTCAACCTTGATGCCACATTCTTCTTATAATCTATCTTCTCTGGTGATTTTCTAAGCACACAGATTGAATACGTATGGTGAGATGATAGCACCCTGTTGCACACCTGTCCTGATTTTAAACCATACAGTATTCTCTATTTTGTTGTTCACACAACTGTCTTTTGATCCATATATAGCTTCTGGATTAGCACAATGCAGTGTCCTGGGATTCCCATTCTTCGCAAGGCTAACCATAGTTTGTTTGGGCTCACACAGTCTGATGCCTTAGAACAGGCAGCAAAACACAAGAAAACATCTTTCTGGAATTCTATGCATTGACCTAAGATCCATCTGACATCAGCAGTGATATCCCTTATTCCACTTCCTTTTCTGCGTCCAGGCTGACTTCGGGAAACTCCCTGCCAATGTACTGCTGCAATCATTGTTTGTTGATCTACAGCAAAATGTTACTTGCATGTGATATCAAAGATACTGCTTTATAATTTGAGCATTCTTTGGAATCAGTACCGATATAGATATGAATCTCTTCCATTTTGTTTACCAAATAGATGTCTTCCAAATTTTCTGTCATAAATGAGTAATTTCATCCAGGACTTTCAGTTTGTTGACACATTTTAATTGGTATTCCATCAATTCCCTGAAGCTTTTGTTTGGATAAAGTTTTCCAGTGCAACTGGACTTTTTCTTTATTGAGTTGTGTTCACATGCTACTCCGTAAAATGTTGGAAAGCCAAGTAATTTGTTTTGGTACAGAGACTCTACATTCTTTCCAACTTCTTTTGATATTTTCTGCATCATTCAATATTTTTTCCATAGAACCTTTCAATTTTGCAACATGATGTTTGAATGTTTTCTTGAATTCTTACAGGTAGAAATATACTAAGTGTCTTCATCCTTTTTGGGTTTTCTAACTCTTAAGTTTTTGCAAGTTTCATTAGGATGGTTTACTTTGTCTTCTTGACCTGCCCTTTGAAATTTTCTGTTCCGCTCTTTGACTTCATCATTTCTTCCATCAGTCTTAGCTACTCCATGATTAAGAGCAATGTTCAGAGTCTCTTCTGGCATCTCTTCTTTTCTTTGTTTCCTATTGTTTTAATGACTTTTTGCTTTCTTCTGTATGTTAGTCTAGATATCCTCCCACAGTTCTTCAAGTCTTCTGTCACTACTGTTCAATGCATCAAATCTGCTCTTGATATGTTCTCAAATTCAAATGGGATACACTCAAGATTATATATTGGCTCTAGTAGACTTCCTTCAGCTTTCTGCTGACCAGTTGATGGGCTGTCTGTCCCACAGTCATGTACTGGCCTGGTTATAGTTGCTGACAGTGAGTTTCTCCATCTTTTCTCCCTATGGATGTAGTGAATTTGATTCTGTGTATTCCATCTGGAGAAGTCCATGTGTCTAGTCACTGTTTGTGTTGTTTAAGAAGTTATACTGAAGAAGTTATTAGTCTTGCAAAATTCTATCATCTAATTTCTATCAGCTACCTTTCTTTCGCCAAGTCTATATTTTCCAACTACTGTTCCTTACTCTTTGTTTCCAATCAATAATTATCCATGCATCTTGATTGTGTGTTTAATCAATTTTAGACTGAAAATATTGGTAGAATTCTTCAGCTTCTTCACCACTAGCTTTCTTGCTTGGAGCATAAATTTGAATAACAATTGTATTGGTTGAAGTTCCTTGAAGGTGGATAGATGAAATCCTATAACAGACAACATTGTATTTTGAAATAGATCTTGAAATGTCCTTTGTAATGATGTATGCAAAGTTATTCCCATTGATTGTAGCATTCCTAACATGATAAATTATTGATTTTCTGATTCAGAATCATCAATACTCATTCATTTCAGCTAACTAGTGCCTATAATATCTTTTTTCAGTGAGTTTCATTTCAGTTTTGACAACTTCCAAGAACCTAGATTCATACTTCATACATGCAAGTTCTGAATATTAATTGATGTTTGCAGATGTTGCCTATCTTTTGGCTCATGCTCCATCAGACAACGAAGGGCTGGATGCTTTACTTTCATTCCATTCATATCATTATGGCCAATTCAAATTTGAGGTGGCATCTCTTCCTTAATCATATTTTGGGTGTCTTCTAACCTGTGGGTATTATCTTCTGACACTATCTCTGACAATGTTTTGCTACTTTTTATGAGCTTTTCAGTATAGGACATTGTTTCAATTCTTCCCATCAATGTTTCTGTTACTAATCCTGTAGAAGTGGACAGCCTATTCCTTCTTTTTAGTCTGTCCTGAGTCTAGAAGCTCCGGTGAGCCCTGTTCGTTTTGAGTAACCCTGCTGGCATTTATACGACCAGTTACACAGCCTCCAGCATCACAGCAACACATACGCCACAACAGATGACAAACTGCCAGACCAGAGGCAGGTTTTTAAAAGTATATGGAACCTATCTAACACTTTTTACTTATCAGTCTTCAATGTGAAGTGTGTAATTTGTGTGAGAAGGTAGAATGTTCTATTATGGTATAAATTTCATGTGAGATGTGTTTTGAGATTATATGTTGAATATACAGTAATTGACTCCAGGTCACGTCACTAGCTTTATGTTATGCATTATACACTGGAGACAGTCAGTGAATGTTGTATACTAATAATCAATTTGGATATGCTATAGATAATACATTCACATATTTTTGTAAATATTCCTTTTCATATGAAAAAAGTGCTCATGTATATGCATGTTTGATATATATAAATTATAATATGGCAATGTTTATTATATATGTATTCAATAAGAGTAACATCTTATTACTAAATGCTTATTTTACTTGATATCTTGGAAGTTATATATAATAGCATTTTTAGGGCTTTAGAAGTATTTTACATGCTAGAAATTTATGGTCAGACATATATAAGTGCCTTTCTAAAGCACCTTCATATTTTAAATAATTGTGCTAAGCACATCAATATTAATGTTAGTTTATCGCGAGTTACATTTTTTATATTTTAGAAATATGTACATTGGCATCTTCTTTTTTCAATGTTTATATCTACAATTTGTAGAACCTTATAGTAACTATATTCAGCTCTATTTAAAAGTGAAAAAAAATTTCTAGTATGAGATTAATTTTTTTCATCAAAATTCTTTTATACCAAGCTACCTTCTACTGGATCCAGTTGTAGTTTTTACTTTGGCTCACTTTACTCGCATACTACGGTAATTTTACTAGTCACCTACCATGTCTTTTGTGACTTGAGCTTGGTTATTATAAACTAGAGTGAAAGGCCCTGATAAAAGAATGTGTCTAAGAATACCTAGGAGAGATAAAGTAATATAAGGGCTAGGGAATAGTGAAGGAGTTTGTGTGAGGGCTGAGAAAATATCTGCATTTGATGCTTGAGTTAATAAGAAAAAAAGATGCTGTGTGCAAAACAGTGAAAAGGATTAGCCAAATATTGTTCTTGGATGGCATTCACTCTTCGTAAGTAGATGATCTAAGCAATATCTGAAGCTACTCCTGTAGAGATAAAATGTGCTCTAGGGACTCAATGTTTCCCATGTCCTGGATAAAAAACCAGAGGAGTTAGTTGAAATGACATTCGTTTGGGAAATAACATACTGCAAAGTTAGAAATTTAAATAAACATCAAAACTGTGTGTGTGTTTTTAAAGATGCAAAATGAAAGTCAGAAACTATGAGAAATGAATCTTCTAAAATATAGGGCTGAGTAGAAGAAATTTGTTATCAGGAACAATTGCTAGGATTATTATTTATCCGCGACTATGCAGAGAATAGTTTTTGTATCAGTATGTTAGGCTGATAGACATATGGTGCTCTGATAGATCAAAGTATAGGGAAATCAGGTAGCTATTATGGCAGATTAAGGAAATGTGAATACAATTTTGATGAATATTGCTAGGACACGCCTAGTGTATGTGCTTTGGCAAAGCCAACCCTTTGCCTCAGAGATTCCTGAGGAAAATAGATACATAGGGAGTGAGAGCAAAGCAAAACCATTTATCACATGGGTGTTGGCCTCAAAATGAACTACAAAGTTTTGAAACCTATGCTGGATGATGAGATAATTTCTCCATTTCTTATGCTTTGTTGGCCTGAATGTCTTTCATTTACTGTATGGAAATTGCATGGAAAAAAATGTCATGCCCACTGGAACCAAAAGCAAGAGATTCAGCAGGGAGAAAGGGGGTGTGTCCCAGGAAGCCCAACTCTGCCTTCACTTCCTCCTCACCTACCCTTGTAGCTGAGGCTGCCAAAGCTAGTTTATGCATATGTTTTAGAAAGAAGAAATCATCTCAAAAGTATGAGAAATAATAACTGGGACCTTTACCATGTCAATCTCATGAAAAGAGAAAAAATTAAAATGAACACCTCTATGTCTTGTAGAGCTCTATTGTCTTTGAAAGCTCCGTCTCTTAAAATCAGCATCAAAATTTTTTCTTAGACTTGCTGAAGCCCTTCCCTTCTTGAAGCATGAGGACTGGAATTTTACGTCAGTTCTTGAACATTCTGTTGGAGAGGGAGCTTGTGGCCCTAGGTGTCAAGAAAATGAGGAATGCAAAGAATAAACTTTATCTGAAAGGGAATAATTTATTTGAAATCACTTCTAACACATTGCAAGTTCATAGTGTGTATTATTTGATGATGTTTTATAGATCATAGGAAACCTTGACATAATCTGATGTGGCATTCACCTACACTTAGATGAATTTTTTCTTTCAAAACTGGAACAAATTTATTGATTTTTGCCTTCCTACAAAGGACTAATTTTTCCTTAAATAATACTCATTAAAATATGTTTATACCTTGTTGACATTACTTTTATAAAACAAAATAAGATAATTTTTAAAAATTACAATCCTTACTGAGAATTCTTTCCCATTAATTAGTACTATATGTATTTTCTTAAAAGTTTATATATTTGTTTTTTAAAACCATAGAAATTGCTTATATTTTTATGTAATTTTTAAAAGGCTAAAATTAAAGATCATCTTTTTAATTATACTGTGTATGCATGAAAACATATGAAATCATAAGTAAGAAGATGGTAATGGCTAAGGTAGAATTTTCAGTGATCATTGCTTCATTTCTATTAGTTCTATATGGTTGGGGTATTTTTGTTTATTTTTGCTTTTTGCCAAGTAGTCAGGTTTTATGACATTCTCAAAAATAAATATTGATTTTTTTATTGTGGATAAAAATTATATCTATATTTTAATAACAAAGCCATATGTACATATTTGCGTGTTGTGTGTGTGTGTGTGTGTGTGTGTGTGTAAAACTTTCAGGTACCTGCACAGTCTCTTACTTACTGTCAGAAAAGGGAGATGATTTGCTGAAAGGCCTATGTGAGTAAGAGAAGTAAGAAAGAGTCACCTGGAAAAGGATTACTGGATTTCCTAACTCCAGATTGCATTCACGTACAGCATACATGAATCAAATTCAGTGGAATTGTGACTGAATTACATGGCAGTGTGAGATTGTTCTTATTTTACCTGTTCTGTAACAAATCGTGTTTAATATTCTGGATATTTTATATCCATTGCGCATTTAAACAAATATAGAGGAAAGAAGAAAGAATCATTACCTCCATTGTAAGCTGATAAATACAACATCCACTTCTATTCTTTGTGTAGTGTAACAGTGAGTAATACAAAGAACATTTTGAGAGGGTTGACTATATAGGATTCACAAGGTTATGGAATGCATCACCTCATTTTATTATGTGGGGTGTTAAACACTTTATGAAGAAATATTTCATTTTTGATAAATTTATTTCATTTAAAAATATGGATGTGTTTCCTTATACTTATTATAAAGTGACCTTCAATACTGGTGGGTTTCTGGGGTGTTTGTCTGTCTAGAACATACAAGGGTAAGTAAAAAATATTTCTAAAAAAACCCAGACTCATTTATTAAACAAAAATATAAAAATGTGAAGTTATTGTTTCTAAAAATAGTCTTCATCTATGTATCCATGCCTCTGGGGCAGTGTTTCCAGCTCTCTAGTCATCCTCTGAAGAATTTTGTATTCTTCTATTTACACCTTGTCAAAATGGCAGTTTGGGCATCCTCAAGGGAGTCAAACTGTGTTTCTTTAAAATGTTCGTTGAATTTAACAGTGGGTGAGAGGTGGAGAATGAAGTCTATATTATCATAGGAAAGCCTTGCTACCCTCAAAGAATGAGCAGGTGGCCAGAGGGATGGATGCCTGGAGGCATAGTCTCAAGAGCCTAATATAATTTTAAGTCTTAAGGCAGCAGGCATTGGACATATGGGCTAATTTTAAACTCTGAACTCAGCAAATCCATGAGCCTGTTTGCTGATCCATTGACTCCGCACTTTCTTGTCCATGCCCATGTAAGACCCCAGCATGGACAGGGCATGAGCAGGTTCACGATTGGACCAGAGGGATTGACCAAACTTGCGATTGGTTCCTTCATAACCTGGAGACACAGTCAGGCTAAGTATCCTACACCCATATAAAAATCTTAAAGTAAAGCCCCTTGAATGGCAACTCATTTGAGTTCCCACCCACTGTGTCAGGAGAGTTTCTTCTTTTCTAAATAAACTTTTCTTTCTGCTTGCCATATGTGGTCTGTGAGTGTGAGTCCACTCTGGTCCGCTAAACATATCAAAGCAGGTGCAACATTTTGTTGCCCTTGTGATGATGGGAAAAAATATCCTTGTTTTCAGTTTTCTTTAAGGCTTTTCATAATAAGTCCTTCACAAAAAATATCTGAAGATGATCTATTTGGAGTTTCAAAAATTAGGTTACCATGATCTTCTGAGCTCACCTCCCTGCCCTGAATTTAACGTTACCGGAGTCTCCCCTTGTACGTCACTCTTTTGACTAGTCCTTTTGTTTGTTTATATGCAGGCACTGTAATTCCACTAAAATAAACATGTTACTGAGAGAACTTGTCTGCAGCCACCCACTTATTGCTGGCACATGTTCAAACATATTTATTTCATTTGGAAGAAAACCAGGCATTGTATGAACTGAAACTTTAGCAGCAATACCTTTGCTACTTTCTCTAGTATAAGCTGAGAAAGAAGCTTTGTCATGTTATTCTTTCATCCTGTGTAAAAAATGTCCTTTGTTATCATCTAGCACCGTAGCTGTGGTCCCACCAGCAGTACAATTCATTTTGCTTGGGTATTTATTGTATGGGAGGAAAAGAAAAAAAGAGGAGCTCTAGTGGTGGAGTGTTTTTCTCTGCCTTGTTTTGTGCATATTATTATCTCTGCAGGTCTATCTAGATAAGATAGGCTGCATAAACAATC
>NW_022104341.1:49266408-49272708 GCF_000313985.2 Echinops telfairi
ATACCAAGTGCTCAAGTAGAAAGCAAATGTTTGGAGAATGATGATGGCAACAAATGTACAAACGTGCTTGACTCAGTGGACGGATGTACGGATTGTGATAAGAATTGTATGAGCCTCCAATAAAATGATTGGAAAAAAAAAGTTAGGTTACTCACCACAAGGTCAACAGTTCACACACATCATTTGTTCTGTGGGAGAAAAATGAGTCTACTCCCATAAAGATTTACAGAGTTGGAAACCCAAAGTTACATCGTTCTATGAAGTCACTATGGGTCAGAATGTCATAGTTGCAGTATTAAGTATTGTGTATTTACAATGCTGTTAACACTGCCACAGACATGCAGACTTAAATATCAGAAACTAGCAAATTCTAAACTGGAACTTGAATGGAGAAAAATCTGGGGAAAAACATTTGGGAAGAGCCGTGACTATGTAAAGTGTGGAATTAAGAAGAAGGGCAACAAATGTAAGTTATTTTTCCAGTCATCTACATCTAGATTTAGAGTTGGGCCTCATCTAAGGAGTTAGGCTTATCCAGTGTATTAAGATTTCTGAGAAGTAGTGGTTTTTAGCTTAAGATAGAAATATGACTCATTTATCAAAATAGTCAGTAAAGACAGACACTAGGGCTACCAGAAGCCAAAGGTCATTTAATTCACATGTAATTTGATCTTTGAGAGTATCAAGAGGCCGTGGTGCTCGTTTACAAAGAAGGTTATAAAGCATTCCGTTTAGCATATAAGCAGCTAAAATCAGCAACTTAAGGACATTTTACAAATAATTATTGTGTGCTTTCTAAGATGAAGACTTTGTGATAGTCACTGGCAGTGAAGACAAAATAGGGCATGGTCCTTTTACTCCAAGATTTTATTTAGACTAGAGGACAATAGTTTGAGGAATAGCTGAATAAATCTAGGACAGAGGCTAGCAGACACTTTTTTGACTACTTAGATGTGCAGATTGGGGTAATCTTACATTTCCAGCTAACTTCACACTCTTCTCCAGACAGCGTCTGGCCAATGATTGTCCAAGGACCTGGTCCTTTCTGCCTGGCGTGGACTTCCAGATGGACAGTTTTTTGTTCTGCTCCCCGTCGAGCAGAGACTGTCAAGTCTACATCACAGTGTAATGGCTTCACTGATTTTTCTAGATTCTGCCATTTTAAAAAACATGTTTACTTGTTAATGAACATTTCTTCCTCACTCAACCTCCCACCTTTTGCTTAGCAGCCCAATGCATTCAGTGTGCCCCAGCCAGGGACTCCAGTGATGACTGTACTTAGAGCTCATTCCAGATCACTTCTCTGGTGCCTACTTTTAGCTTCTCATTTTGTCACTCCTATTGGTCCCATCTCCATATTGAAAAGATTTAATAGTAAATATATCCAAAATATAGTCCCCACCCTAAGATTCATAAGACAAATGTAATATAAATTAAAAATGTGAATTTCACATCTCTAATTCTTAGCACTCTTCAATGAATTGTCTGTAGTTTCTGTTATTAGTAAAGAATTGAAGCTTTTTCATTGTCATGAATCCAGATAGTCACAAAGAAAATTCACATATCTTCACGTTTTCTGATCGTCTTCTAGGACCAGATAGGGACCAACTTATAATATATCCATAGCCTTCTTTTTTTAAATGTACAATTTGGAAGTAATATTTTCCTGTTTATACAGACACTCTGTCTTTATATCCATGGCCATGAGGAGTCTTTCCACCTCTTTATTTAATTATTTTTCTGAGTGGCGAAAAAAGGGTACCTGGTACCCTTTAGCCTCAGTCTCTTCATTACTGAAGGATTGTCTGTCTTTTAGGACAACTGACTCTGAGAGGAATTTGTATACCAAGCAGAAAACCAGACGATGCTCTGTCCTTCTACTACTCCGCTTTGTCTCCTTTTCTGGACTCTAGACCCTTAATCCACTCTTCCTCATCTTCAAGCAGGTTTCCTATCATTATCATGGCTTTTAGTCTGTACTTTTGAAAACATGTGCCTGTTTCACAAATATGAATGTCTCCCCTTTTTACCTTGAAAGGAACCGTATTCGTTATACACTCTCACTAGTGAGCCTCTTCTGTATTACTGGTGCTCCTTTAAATATCAGCCCATAAGTCAGTTCATTTTCTCTGTTAAGTGTTAAAAAACAAAATGAAATGATAATGAGGAATTTCTACGTCTTTGAAAATACTTCGATTAATCTGGCAGTGCTCTTTAAAAGCATGAATATTGAATTTACATTATTAAAATAAATTAAAAAGTGAAAAATAAGTCTGTTAGCTACTTTTATTTCCTTTGTAAAATTTTTACTTGCCTTTGTTCAAATATTTTGTACTTGCATAGCCCTTTCTATCATTGTTTTGGGTTTTATTCAATTTATTTTGAAAAGAATAATTTAAGTTAACTTTGACTTGATTGTTGTTTATTTTCCTTATTTATCATTTTTGTATTAATGTTATATATAGTTCAGCAAATTTTAATTCTAACACTAAATTCAGGGAATCTTTGTTATTTTCTTTATATGATGCTAAGAACAAAATGTTTTGCAATGCTAGTGTGTGAAAATATTAGGAAACACTCATCATTTTTATAATGATGTTTTCCAGAAGTTAAATGACATACAGTGTCAGAACAGATTGAATGCAGAGACATTTGTGAAATCTGTCTTCTATTAAGTAATATATTGAATATCTTTACAAAACTGTAAAACAATGCCACTCTTCTCACCTTTCGGATGGGATAACTCTATAAGAATATGTGGCTTGTATAAATATGTAATGGCTTTTTCATTACTTTTGAGTGTATCAATAAATATTTAATAATTGGATTAATTAAAAACACCTAATTTCATTTCTAGCATGATAGATATTACAAATATAAAGTACATAAGACACTTTATTATTGTTTTTAAGTAATTATATTGGTGTTTACTGCACATATCAAACAATTTAATCATTAAATCATATTAGGAAAATTAGTTCAATCATTTCCAGAATGAATTTCAGAACATTTTCACATATTCAAAGGAGGCACATTCTTTGGAAGCCTCGTTATGTAGTATTTAAGAGTATGAAGTAGTCCTGAGACAAAAAAGTTTGAAACCCTAATTGAATAATCCATCAAGCATGCTTTTATCATTTATTTTCTACAGCTGTAAAAAGATAAAGGAGCATTTAAATTAGTGATGCTTTGTATAAACCTGACAGCTAGTAGTAATGTTGGTAGGACTGTATAGTTCTGCTTTGGGCTGCTAGCCAAACAGTTAGACATTTGACACTAAAGCTTCCCAACAGGCTTACTACTCCCATAAGAGTTACAGTCTCAGAAGCCTACAGAGGTAGTTCAACCCTGCCATGTAGAGTTGCCAGGAGTCAGCACTGACTCAATGGCAGTGAGGTGAGAAATTTTGTTTCATGTGCTTACAGTGTAGCTATGTGTGATTTTCTTTTAGAGTACAGTGGTACATAACATTGCATATGCTACCTACAGAACTAATTCTAACTCATTAGATAGAACTCCTGTGCTTAATATAAGTTGTTCAAGAGACCTATCTAGACATCATGTATTTAGAAAGGTTCCTTCTAAACTTCTCAGTTATAATAGTTCACAATACCTGTACTTTTAAATAAGTTTGATAATGCTATGTTTTAGAACAGGATTTACTCATACATATCATGAATGTGTATTTGGAGAAACCAGTACAAACTAAAGTGAAAATTTATATGAGAGAATGAAAGAGATCAAAATTAGGCATTTGCCTACATCTGGTTGCAAAAAGGTTAAGAGAGCTAATGAACAGTGCCAGTCAGCTAAACTTGGGGTTCTTGTGCTATAGAAAATGGGTGGAACACAAATTGAAAGACATAGAAACAGATACAGACATTGAAAGACTAGATATTGAAATAGATTTTAGCAATAAATATTGAACGACTATAATAGATATTGAAGAGTACAGTAGATATTGAAATAGACTATAGAAATAGATATTGGAAGACTATAGAAAATAGGTGGAATGAAATTAAAGAGCTCTTAAGCAGCAGATTAACTCAATGCAATGCATTGTATGATCTCTTGACTGCTGTTTCCGGGAGCGTTGATTATGTACCCAAGCAAGATGAAATCCTTAACAACTTCTATCATCTCTCTATCATGCTGTTTACCTATTGGTGCAGGTGAGAGAATTTGAGTTTTCTTTGTAATGAGTTGGAATATACACTGACGGCTTTAATTCTTGATCTTCAACCCCAAGTGCTTCAAGTCTTCTTCACATTTAGGAAACAAAGTTTTGTCATCTGCATATCATTGCTTGTTAAGAAACCGCCCAATCCTTGTGCCACATTTTTCATGTAATTTGACTTCTGTGATGATTTTCTCAGCATACAGTTTGAATAAGTATGGTGAGAAGATTCAACACTGACTCACACCTTTTCTGATTTTAAACCATGCAATATTCCCTTGTTCTGTTTGCCCACCTGCCTCTTGATCAATGTACAGGTTCCACATGAACACAATGACTTGTTATGGAATTCCCAATTTTCTCAAGTTCATCCATAGATTGTTATAATCCACACAGTCCAATGCCTTAGTATAATCAATAAAACACAAGTAAACAACTTTGTGGTACTCTCTGCTTTGATCAAGATCCATCTGACAACATGAATAATAATGCTTCTTCCATATCCTCTTTGACTCCTGAACTTCTGGCAACTCAGTCAATGTGCCTCTGTAATTGTTGTTGGATGATCTTCAGCATACGTTTACTTGTGTGTGATTCCAATGATATCGGTCCTATAATCTGTGCATTCTTTGGAGTCACATTTCTTCAGAATGGGTACAAATCAGGATCTCTTCCTTCAGTTGGCTAAGTAGCTGTCTTCCAAATTTTGTGGCTTAGATGTGGCTTAGTTCATCCAGTTGAAACATTTCAATTGGTATGCCATCAATTCTTGGAGCCTTGTGTCTGGCTAATGCTTTCAGTACAGCTTTGACTACTTCCTTCAATATCATTGATTCTTGATCATGTTGCTTTGCACCTGTATATCATTGCATGAAACTCCATCTCAGACTATTAGAATGAAATTAGAATGAAAGTTATTCCTAGGCTTGGTGAAGTAGGATGTCAGACAGAAGTAGGCTGGACTATGGAGAACTATGGGACAATTAAATAGTCATGGAGATGAAATAAACTACTTTCCCATATAAATTTCTTTTGGAAGCCAAATTTCATTCTCACTGATAAGCTAGTGGAAAATGATCTTTCTTCACCCTACAGATTCAGTATAGTAGAATTATACAGAGTAGAATTGAATCACTAATATACCGCCATTGAGTCAGTTATTAATCATAGTGACCCAACATGACAGAGTAGAACGGATACCATAGGGTTCTGAAGCTGTGGAGCAGCGGTGGAGATCGCCCAGTTAGCAGCCCAACCAGGAACCCATGATGCCGTAATATAGATTCCCATTTGGAAAGCATTTCCCCTTGACTCTTCTCTTTTTCTGGTAGTGAGATCCCCTACTTCCTGCTTCTAAGATCACTCATTTTATACCTAGCAAGATGATAATCACAGTTTACTTTCAAACAATCACTCAAGTCGAATCATAATCTAGTGATTGCCTTCCTCCACCTTCTTACCCGCAGGCATCAAGAAAATGAAGATCAGTTTGATGTGAATAGAAAGGCAATGCCTGGAAGAGCCATCATCAGATAATTGACTGCATTTCACAGTTTGCATTAAATTAGTTATAAGACACAGATATCCCAAATGATACTAACTTAAACAAAGTAGAGCTTGATTGTCTTTTATAAAATTTCAGAGGTATGTAGTCTAGGTTCAACTGGCAGTAATAGTCCATGTACTAAATTTTAGTAACTTAAAGTCCTTTGATCTTCTGATGCTCAGCCTCCACTCAAATTGCTGTTCTCCTTCAAGCGTCACATTTACATTCTAGCTGGTAGGACAGAGGAAACAATAAAGATGAAGAAGGTGGCAGTACTTGTAGCTGTGTTTTATGTAAGGTTCCCAAATGGTGCTAAGTAACATTCCTTTGACCAGAATTTTGTCTTATTTAGCTTCAAGGAAATCCAAAGGATGTACTTCTTATTTAAGGCAGAGATATAGTTTGACAAAATCAAGGATTCACTGTCTAGCTTTTATATGCATATGAAGCCATTGAAAATACCAGGAGTTGAATTGAGTTCACCTCAGTCCTCAGGTTGCTATGTTTGTTGTGTGGTGGTTGTTGCAAACCCTTTAAGGAAGTTTGTGCAGCAGATTACCTAATTCAATATGCTGTT
>NW_022104341.1:49273238-49274577 GCF_000313985.2 Echinops telfairi
CCATTATTCATATTACTGAATATTTTCATTACCTACATAAGAAATGCCATACCCTTTAGTGGTATTCATTTCCCTTTCCCCACAGCCACTGGTCAGCACTAATCTTTGGACATGTTAGCAAGATGTCTTAGAGATGGACATCACAATTTGTAAAGTAGAGGTTCAATACAGAAGAAGATAGTTAACAAGGTAAATTGATATAGTGCTGCAACTGTGCACTCAAACTTAGCTGTGGTTGCGAGGCTATTGCAGGATTAGGCAGTGTTTTGCTGTATTATACCAAGGTCGCTGCAAGTCAGAACCGATTGCATGACACCTAACAACAGAACACCATGTTTTGTTCTCCATTCCTCAGTTGATGGACTCTTGTCTTCACTTAGTGACCGTGAATAATGGTACGACGGACATCTGCACACTAAGTTTGGTGCGGCCAGATGTGTTTAGTACTCAGGCTACATAGATCAGAGTAGAATTTATGGGCTGTGTTTCCTTCTGTTGTACATAGGGTTGCTATGAGGCAGAATCGAATCAACTGCAACTAGCAACAGGAATGTGGTAACTTTATATTTAATAATTTGAGGAAATGTGTTTTCAAAAGTGTTGACACCATTGTCTAATTCTCAGTAGCTATATGTTAGGGTTCCAAAATTTTCCACATTTTTGCCCACACCTGTTATTGTCCATCTTCATCATCATAACTTAGTGTTTGTGAGGTGGCATTTTATTATAGTTTTCATTTTCTTAATGACTTATTTCATGGGACATAATTTTATATATTTCTTGGCCATTTGTATATCTTAAATGAAGAAACTTCTATTCATTTCTTTTTACAATTTAAAATTGTCATGTTATTTCAAGTTGGAAAATTTCTTTATACATTTAATACAATTCATTTTTCACATATATCATTTTCAAATGTATTCTCATAATCTGTGAACTTTTTTTTTCACTTTTTAGTTGTGTCATTTGAAGTACAATCTTCTTTAAGTTAAATGAAATTTAATTTATAGATTTTTTTTTCTTTCGGATTTATAATAGCTAAAGATATTTTAATATCTTTATAATATCTAAAGATTATCATTATAATATTATAATATCTAAAGATTCATAACCTCAACAAAGAGTTTGAATATTTCCCCCCACATTTTGTTATAATAGATTTATAGCTTTATTTACATTTTTATCTGTGATTTTGTGCAAATTCTTACATAATAAGAGGTAAGAATTCAATTTCACTCTTTTGTATGTAGCTATCTAGTTGTCCCATCAATATTTTAAAAAGATTATTCCTTTTCTTAATAAAGTATCTTCTTACCTTGTCAAAACTTCATCAAGTTCC
>NW_022104341.1:49276648-49278085 GCF_000313985.2 Echinops telfairi
TTGAAACATTTCTTTTGATTGTGCATCAGTTTCAGGAGCCTTGAATTTGGCTAATGCTTTCACAGCAGATTGAACTTCTTCCTTCAGCACCATTGGTTCTTGTTCATATTTATCTCCTGAAATGGTACAGTGTCAACCAGTTCTTGTTGGTTCAGTGACTCTGAATATTTTCCCCCTTCTTTTGAAGCTTCCTGAAGCATTTAATAATTTGCCCATAGAATCTTTCAATATTGCAACTCGAGGTGTGAATTTTTTCTTGAGGTCTTTCATTTTCAGATATGCTACATATGTTCTTCCCTTTTAGTTTTCTAATTTTAGATCTTTGAACATTTCATTATAATATTTGGCTTTGAATTCTAAAGATTACCTTTAAGATTTTATGTTCAGTTCTTGGACTTCATCATCTCTTCCATCTGCTGTAGCTACGCTACAATGAAGAGCAACTTTCATAGTCTCTTCTGACATCCACTGTGATCTTTTCTTTCTTTCCTATCGTATAATGACCTTTTGCTTTCTTTATGAATTTTCTTCTTGACATCCTCCTACGGTTCATCATGTGTTCTGTCATTAGTGTTGAATGTGTCAAGTCTTTTTTTTTGAGATGTTCCTGAAATTCAGGTAGGATAGACTCAAGGTTGTATTTTGCCTCTCATGGTCTTGTTTTAATTTTCATCATATATATTCTTTCATATGAACAATTGAGGCTATGTTCCATAGCCAGTCCCTCACCTGGTTTTCTCTGCTGATATTGAGCTTCTCCAGTTCCTCTTCCTACAGATGAAATCAATTTGATTTCTGTGTATTCTACCTGGAGAAGTCCATGTGTATACTCACCTTTCATGTTGTAAAAAAAATTGCTATGAACAAGTCTATGGTTTGCAAATTTCTATCATGTGATCTCCATTTTTGTTTCTATCACCAAGTTCATATTTCCCAACTGCTTTTACTTCCTCATTGTTTTCAACTTTTGTATTCCAATTACCAATCATTATCAGTGCATCTGGATTGCATGTTGGATTATTTTCTGACTGAAGATGTTGGTAGAAATTTCTTTAGCAATGGCATTGTGGTTGGTGTATACATTTGAATAATACTTGTATTGATTGGATGTCTACAAAGGTTAATAGATATTATCCTATCACAGACAGCAGTGTACTTCACTATTGATTTTGCAACTTCCTTTTTAACAATGAATAACATGCTTTTTCTCTTGATTTCATAATACCAGGCATAGTAAACTATATAATTTTCTGATTAAAAATGGCTAATACCAGTCCTTTTCAGCTTACAAAAGCCTAGACATAACACTCTTTATATGTTCCATTTCATTTTTAATGACTTCCAATTTTCCTAGGTTCATAATTCATACATTCCAAGTTCTGATCATTACCCAATTTTTGCAGCTGGTTTCTTGTTTACTTTGAGTTGTGTGCAATC
>NW_022104341.1:49279097-49315330 GCF_000313985.2 Echinops telfairi
TGTCACTGCATAATTCTCACCATCACTCCGGGGTTTCTGGTCATTCTTGCAGTCACTGGAAATGCATAGTGTTTCCCTATTGTCTCTAACCCTCTGTTTTATCAAGCATGTTGTCCTCTGGAGACTGGTCTCTCTTGACAACTTGTGCAAAATATGTGAGGAAAAGTACCAACATCTTTGCTTTTAAGGAGAATTCTTCAAAGACAGATCATGACTGTTCTTCTGTGGCATTCTGTGATATATGTAATGTTCAACAACATCACCGTAAAACGCATCAGTTTTCCTTTAGTTTTCCTTATTCATTGTCCAAATGACACATACGTGTGGAGAAAGTAAAAATACCATGGCTTGACTTGTGTGCACCTGAGTCTTCCCAGTAACATCTTTGCTTTATAACTTCCAGTAACATATTCACTGGAAAAAATCTAAAATCAAAAGTTGATGCTCCTGCTAATGAGCATTTTAGTCTTTACTTAAGAAATTATTACTTGTATGAAAATGTCTCAATATATTTTAATATTTGAGTACAATTACATGAGTTATACTTATTAAAATACTTAGAATTAGCTAGTAACATTTATTATTCAAAATCTTATATAGGATACTGACCAAATAAATGATAACTATGTTATGAAGAAGCATTAAAAGTGAAAACTTTAGCCTATATATTAGCCTACATCTTAACCAGTAGTTAATTGGCATAGACAGGTGAGAAGATCATATGAGAACATTTTCTGAGACTAGATGAATGAGAGAATCAAGATAGATCTAAGGGGGTTGTGCGTCTTCTATAGTTTTGATTAACTGACTTTTTCAGGGTGTTTTTTTCTCTTTATTTTCTTTAAACATTATTTTCTGTTCATGTTCATTTTTACCAACTCACCTTATACTATCTCCAATTGTAAATTAAGCACCGCTCTCAGAATCTGCATAATTTTTGTTCTAGTGTGCGATATTTTTCAGAGACCCACCTTCTTACAGTTCTGCAGCTTCTTATATATCTCTCAAATAAGAAACTGAACACATTTTGTCTTATGATTCATAGGGGATAATTAGGCCAAGAAGCCTTTTGAGTTTGGCATTATGGACAATTTGGCAAAAGAGACGTAATAGTCATTTCTCTAGTAACTAGCAGAGAAATGTTATTCTTGTAGGCAGCATATCTGATACATGTTGAGAATATCTACTGCACAATAATCTTATTCACTGTCCGGTGATTGGCAAGAGCAAAACAAGTTGAAAATCTGGTAGGAAAAATTTAACTATGTCGAAAATAAGTCAAGTTGTTGGTTGCCATGAGGTTGGTCCCTAACCATAGTGACCCAGGCCCAACAGAATGAAACACTGCCTGGTCCTACGTCATCCTGACGACTGTTCCTGTGCTGGAGACCCTTGTGGCAGTGACTGTATCAGTCTTTCTTAAGGCCTTCCTCCTGTTTGCTGTTCCTCAACTTGATGAAGCATGATATCCTTCTCCAGGGATGTATCTCTCCTGATAACATGTCCAACATATGTAAGACAAAGTCTCCCCAGGCTTACCTGTAAAGAACATTTTGGCTGTACTTCTTCCAAGACAGATTTGTTTGTTCTTTTAGCAGTGCATAGTTCTTTCAAAATTCTTCTCCAGCACCACAATTCAATAGAATCAATTCTTCTTTGTTTTTCTTTCACATGTATGTGAGACGAGTGGAAACACCATAGAATGGATAAGGCGCAACTTCGTCCTGAAGCAGCAGCCTTGTTTTCCAATGCTCTGAGAGTATTAGAGATCTGGTTCAGCAGATTTACGCAATGTAGCATGTCATTCCATCTCCCGACTGCTGCTCCCCTGAGCATTGATTGTGAAGCCAAGCAAGACAAAGCCCTTGACAAGTTCAACCTTTTCATCATTTATCTTGATCTACTGGTACTTTTTGGTCTAGTTGCAAGGATTTTGGTCTTCTTTTCCTTGTGTTGAAATCCACACTGAAGGCTTCGATCTTGATCTTCATCCCCAAGTGCTTCGCAACCTTTTCACTTTCAGTAAGCAAGTTTGTTTTACCTGCGTACCACCGGTTGTTAAAAAGCCTCCCTCCAATCCTGATCCCACATTGTCTTCATATAAGTCAGTTTCTCTGATGAATTTTCTTAGCATACAGATTGAACAAGTATGGTGAGAGGATACAACCCTGCTGCACATCTTTCTTGATTTTAAACCATGCAGCTATTCTTTGGGCTATTTATAAAATGCCTCTTGGTTCATGTACAATTCTTAAAGAGCACAGTCAGGTGTTCTGGAATTCCTATTCTTCTCAAGGCTATCCATAATTTTTCATGGTCCTCACAGTCGAATGCCTTTAGATAGTCCATAGACACAAGTCAACAACTTCTTGGCGTTCTCTGCTTTCAGCCAAGATGCATCTGACATTAGCAACATGATATTACTTGTTCCAAATCCTCTCCTTAATGCAGCCTGAACTCCTTTCAGTTCCTTATAGTGTACTGCTGCAACTGTTGTTGGATGATCTGCAGCAAAATTGTATTTGCATATAGCATCAATGATATTGTTCTATAATTTAAACATCTTATTTGGATCTTTTTTTTCTTGGAATGGGTACAAATCTGGATGTCTCCCAGTCAGCTGATCAAGCAACTGTCTTCCAGACTTCGTGACATAGATGAGCAAGTGCGTCTATGACTCCGGCGGCATGTTGAAACACCCCATCAGCTCCTGGAGGCCTGTTTCTTTCTAATGCTTTCAGGGCAGCTTGAACCTCTTCCTTCGCTTCCCTGTTTCTTCGTCTTATGCCGCCTCCTGAAATGGTGGAAATTCCACTAACTGTTTTTGGTATAGTGAATATTTTGTCACATAATCTTTCAATATTCTAGCTCAGAGCTAGAATTTTTCTTTAATTCTTTCAGTTTAAGATATGGTGTGTTCTTTCTTTTTTGTTTTCTAACACTAGATTCTTTGCGCCTTTCCTTATAATATTTTACATTGTCTTCTCGAGCTTCCCTTTGAAACTTCCTGTTCAGCTCATTAACTTCATAATTTATTCTATTTACCATAGTTACTGCATAATAAAGAGCAAGTTTCAGAGTCTCTTGTGCAATTAATTTTATTCTCCTCTTTAATTTCTTTTTTGTGACCTATTGTTTTTTCCATGAATAATGTTCTCCATGCCATCCTGTACATCATCAAGGCTTCTTTCATTATTGTTCAATGCAACAAATCTGTTCTTAATTTATGTTCAAAATACAAGTAGGATGCACTCAAGGTTGTATTTTGGTTCTCTCGGATTTGTTTTCATTTTCTTCAGCCTCAACCTGAACTTGGGTATGAGCAATTGATGGTTTGCTCTACAGTGAGTCCTTTTCCTGGTTTTAGCCATTGGTATTGAGCTTCTCCATCATCCTTTCCCACTCAAAACGACTCGCTGCCCTTGCCTAGATTCTGCTTCACTGGGCTCTTATAGGACAGGGTAGAAGTACCCAAGGGAGTTTCTAGTATGTTTTCTCTTTACAGGAGGACACAGTTCCGTCTGTGTCTGTCTGAGAACCTGGTGGTTTTGAACTGCTACTATTGCAATTAGCAGCCCAATATGCAACGACTATGTCTCTAGTGTTTCCCTACAGATATAGACAGTTTGATATCTGTATGTTCCATCTGGAGATGCCTATGTATGCTGTTACCTTTTGTGTTGTTGAAAAATAGGTATTTGCTTTGAACACATCATTAGTGTTGAAAACGTCTAGCATGGGATTTCCGATTTCATTTCTACCACCCAGATCATATTTTCCAGCTTCCCTTCCTTCGTGTTTCCAACTTTTACATTCTAATCACTAATAATTAGCAGTGCATTGTAGTTGCATGTTTGAGCAATCTCTAACTGAAGAACTGAGTCACTGGTAAAATTCTTGAATTTTTTCATTATTAGCTTTAATGGTTGATTCAAAAATTTGAATAATAGTTGCATTGATTTTACTTCCTTGAATTCAAATAGATATAATTCTATTTCAGCCAGCCCTGTACTTCAAATTAGATATTCAAATTTCTTTTGAGAATGAATGAAATGCCATTTCTCTTGACTGTATTATTCCTGACATAGTAGACCATATGACTGATTCAGAGTGGCCAATATCAGTTCATTTCTGCCTAGTTCACAGGTGCCTAGGGTATTGATTTTTATGTGTTCCATTTCCTTTATGACAACCTCCAATTTTCCTAGATGCATACCTCATATATTTCAAGTTCTGATTATTAGTAGATTTTACAGATGTTTCTTCTCACCTTGGGTTTTTCCTCATCAGCAAGTTCAGATCCCCTAAAGCTCCCCTCTCACAGGCTTTCCTCCATTCCCATTAGCATGGTGGACTCCACTTTGAGAAAGCAGTGCATGCTCAGTCCTATTTAGCGCATCTCTGCCCTGAGGCACCCCAACCTAGGGCGCTGTATCTTACAAGGTTCCAATCCCATTGCTTTGCTCTTCAGTATTTGACAAGGGATATTTCTATGCATATCTTACACTATAATAAGAAAATATGCTGCTCTATGACAAGTTGTATTTTATATGACTTTTCAGTCCTTTACCTGGTACAGTGATATGCACATAGGAGGCACTCAAAAATATTTATCTATTTAAAATACTATTTATTGCATTTAAAAGAAATTTAATATAAACCTTACTTATGTTCTTTTGTGTTATAATGTATGGAATAATTTAAGTATATTCTCTGGAAATATTAATCCACTCTACTACTATAAAAGAATATCTCATTATTGAGCTCTTGATTGTGTATGAATAAAAGACACCATAAAGAAGATAAATTAAAATTTTAAGATTAAACTTTAAGTTAAAAAAAATAGAGTACAGGATAATTCTATGAAGTTAATGAACTTTTTAAACAAAACAATTTTACTTGCCAGTTCGATTACCCCAAACTTAGAAAAGCCTTCAAAACTAGAGAAGGTCATTGGGGTTACTACATGATCTGAGCTTTATAATAAAACTCCTTAATGGAGGAACAGCTATAGACTAATGATATAGAGAGGCAAAAAAACAATTATATAGGTAAATTGATAAATTTATGATTTATGGTGTGTATTACAGAAAACTGAATGTTTTGGTGGTTGACCTCAACTTTCCAGTGTGCTCTGTAATACTTCTTTAAAAGTAGCCTACTTGGTAGAGAGACAATTGACTAAATCAGTGTGCCAAGTTGCTTTTTTCCCCTCTCTTAAGAATACTTGTAAAATTTTTAAAATACTGGTTCAGAGACACTGTTAGGCTTTTGATTCAAGACACATACTTAAAAAAAAACATGTGTATTTTTGCGTGTGAAAAATATACACTCTTAACTACCAAACATTCATTAGAGGAAATGAATATACCTATTTCACAGGGAAAATGTTAGCGATGGGCAAAGGTAGAAGAAAATATTTTGGAAAGCTTGCCCTTTGAGTTTTAACTTGTTACACTCATTGAAATGGGAAAAGAAACTGTCACTCGCATTTTTCTTTTCATTTCTTTCTTTCTGATCATGTAGAGTATGATTATTAGAATTATTATTAGAATTCATGAGCACCTAGAAACAAATCCAGGCCTCACTATCCTCAAGGTGAAATGTAATGTTTGCTGACTATCACTAACTAATGGTGCACCTCGAAAGTTAACTGTATTTTTTTCCACCTTTAAATTTTATAACTGTATTTTTCTTCAGGGTAGAAAAAAGTTATGGGTCAATTTTCACTGAAGTGGGCTGGATTTATGTATTCACTTCTCATCAGTGTCAAAAGGAATTGTGCACATCCTAAGCCTGGACAGCAGGGTGAAAACTTGTCTCTGATTGGACACTAGGGACACCACCGGTACACACAAGATAAGTGGAATGTTGAAAAAATAAATTCACGTAGAAATTCATTAAAGTCAGCATACGTTAATAATTTGAAGTTTGCATAAAATGTTCATGAAATTATTGACTTCTTCATAGAATAAAGCTAGTATTAGCATTTTAATATCGAGTGCAAGGTGCCATCGTGAAAGAATGCTTTACAAAACCCGCTAATACAAAATGTTTTAAGCTGTCCATCATTCTCTAACAAAACGAAGGTAAATTTAATAAATGACCAATCTTTACCACTTATTTAGAATCAAATTTTATTTATCCAAGGTAAGAACATAATTATTTCAATGCATTTCAAAATTTGTCTAAGTCTTGACTCACAAAGATGCGTACTTTATGACTCACCTACAAATCAACAGCTCTGAATTTTCTCAACACGAATTTAGATTCTGTGATTTGGAGGCAAAATATTAACTATTGGATCATACTTTGGCTCCCTGGATACTGCTTTGCTGAGCCTTGGGTTGGTGAATTACATGTGTGTGTGCTTGCCGTGGATATGTGTGTTGTATAATACATCCTTTTGTCCAAAAGAGTCATTGGAGTTCCTGAGTTATGATATATGGGACACTGGGGTATGGGAAATATAGTACAGGTGAAACTGTGATGTTTACGCCTTAGTGTTGTCCAAAAAGCATTTGCAATTACTCTGAATTCCCAAGATGAGTATATTGCTTCTATTTACAAGAGCTTACAACATCAATTTTAGAATATATTATCTAATACATTTTTGTACCATTACCTTTAACATCTTAACAATGTTCATTTAGAAAGGACATGCTACTAGATTATAATGGGCTTTACTTTAGAAACATCTTTGAACTGTCTATATGGCTAACATGTTAATTTATGGAAATACTTTTCTTGCCTCCACTATACAAATCCGTCCCTTTCTCAGACTCTAAACCTCAATTCCAAACATATAAAGTCTCTGAAATACTTAATTTGTTAAGGTATAGAGCTGAAGAAAAGCAACCAAACATCTGTAAAATTTGGAAGGTATTTACCATTGTTCTTTTCTCCTATTTTTCATAATAGAGAAGTTGTTCAAATATACCTACCAATGTAGACTCTTGGGCCATTGTTAAGGGAAAAAAATTCTACCCCTTAAACATCTGCTATATTGCCCTTCATTAAATTTTATACCACCACATTAGTGCCAATCATTTGGAAGTTACTTAAGTTGCATGTATTTTGAATTAATATGTCTTATATGTCTTATTCATATGTTTCAGTCATGATTAGATATATTATTTGAAAGACCCTTTAAGTAATGAAACTAAAGAATAGGAGTTATAACAAAATTAAAATTTAATTAGGACATTTTCAAGCATTTAGTCTATGAATTCTGCTAGGTTTGTCTCAATAAACATCTCATGTTGCATCTTATGTTTTCAACATCTACACAGAGAATTATTTTAAATTATAAAGCATTTTGGAAATGATAGAATTTAAATACACAAAGAAATGCATTTTATTTATTTCTAGTACAATGCTATGGATATAGGTGGCACTCAATGCATATTTGGTGAAAACCTAATCAAATTTTCAATCATTTTTTGTTATTCTTGGTTTGATACCACTGAAGTGTTTGAAGAATCCAATCAAAATAGTGTAGGGATATCAAAATAAGTAAACCACAGTGCCAATCCTCAGAAAGAATGCTTTAATTTCAGGGAGATGACTATAATAGAGAGTGCAGTCAATACTTCGAAAGGTATAAGCAAAGTGATACTGAATGCATAGAGGAGGAAAAGCTCTACTCTCTTTACATTGTGATCCTTATATAAACCAGATTTGAAATTAGTTGCAGTTATTACTATAGAGTATGCTTTTGTTATTCGACAATGTAATCTATTTGTTCAGAAAAATCTAAAATTGAATTGCATTGTCTTAAATAAAACACACTTCTAAGGAAAATTTTCAGAACAAACAGAAACCTGTGGTAATGTGACAGGGTATGCAGGTTGACCTGCTAATTGCTAGGTCAGCAGTTCGACACCACCACTGGCTCCATGAGAGAAAGATGAGACTTTTGCTCCCATCAAAGTTAATACAGTGCTGGAAACCCACAAGGGAAGTCCTCCCCCTTTCTACTGGGTCGCTCTGAGTCAGAATCAACTCCTTGGCAGTAAGTGTTTTCTTTTGCTATTTTTTAATGTATTCTGAAATTTCCTATCAATTGTCATTATTCAAAAACTAGCAATGTGCTCCTCAACCTGAAATTATAACCTACTCTGTAATTTCATGGAAGTTTGCAGCATTTCTCTTTACTGGCTCTTACACTTGCCACTACAAAGTAATCACTGTAGTATAGCAGATAAAGAATAGGCCTTGGCAATTTATGCAATGCTGCTTCTAAACTTGGTAATGGTAGATATTAAGTCTTCATCTTTTTTTGGGTGGGGGGAACTGACAGAGCCTAAGCTTACTCTGATTCTTTTTAAAATGTATGTTCTTGAGCAGAAAATCTGTATAACAATATCATTCAGTCACCCTATTTTTCTTGAGAATTTTTTATCCTTAATGTTACATTTTATGTAGAACAAAATATGATTATTTCTTTCTCTATGTACTCTGTGTCCATTGAGCTTGTTTATCCAGATCATTTTTGGAAAAATAATGGTATAGTCATTTCTAGTCCTCTGTGTTAAGATAAAGTCTAATTTTCATTTTCTTTAAAAGTAAGATTTCTTATAAAATGCATTTTAAATGAAATTATTTTAAAATGCATTTTAAATAAGATATAAACAAAACATAAATTCTTTTGTTTGAATGTACATATTATTTTGCTTTATTTCTAATGGTAGTAAATTTACAGAAATTATTTTTCCATTCCGTTATATTTATTAAGGACTCACTACACGCAGTTCATGAGCTCTGTTGGCACCATGCGTAATTGTTGTTAACTATGCAGTCAATGATATGAGCCCATGAGCCCCTCTTTCAAAGATGTGGCATTCGGTGCCTGAAAGAGTGCAGTGATAGCAATTCTATGATACTTTTATACTGTCCTATAATATCATTATGAGACAGTACTGACTCAAAGGGAAAGGATTTCTATATATACTACCCTTTCAGTGTACTCTCCAAAGAATGGTGACTCAACAGAATGTTCAAACTATGGAACAATATCACTGATATCACATGCAGGGAACATTTTGCTTAAACTCCTCCAACAACGGTTGCAGCAGTACACTTACAGGGAACTGCGAGAGGTTTGGGCCGGAATCAGAGCAATATAGGGAAGAAGGGATGTCATTGCAGATGTCAGATGGATCTTGGCTGAATGCAGAGAATACAAGAAATTTGTTTACACTTGTTTAATTTGCTACATAAACAGATCATAACAAACTATAGATAACCTTGGGAAGAATGGGAATTTGAGAACACTTCATTGTACTCATGTGGAATTTATACATGGACCAGGCAGTTGTGCAAAGAGAAAAAGGGAATACTGCATGCTTTAAAATCAGGAAAAGTGTGTGGCAGGGCTGTATCCTCTCACTATCCTTACTCTGTGTGTATGCTGAGAAAATCATCAGAGAAACCGGCTTATATGAAAAGAATATGGCATTGTGATTGGAGGAAGGCTTATTAACAACCTGCAGTATGCAAATGACACATCTTTACTTGCTGACAGTGAAGAGGACTTGAATCACTTGATGAAGATCAAAGATTGATGTCTTCATTGTGGATTGCAACTCAACGTAAAGAAGACCCAAATCCTTACAGCTGGATCAATAGATAACATTATGATAAATGGAGCAAAAGTTGAAGTTATCAAGGAATTTGTCTTGCTTGGATCCACAATCAATGCTCATGAAAGCAGCAGTCAAGAACTCAAAAGGCAAGTTGCATCAGGTAAATCTGTTGCACAAGAGCTCTTAAGAGTATTTAGAGCAAGGATGTGTCTTTGAAGACTAAGGTGTGCCTGACCCAAGCCATGGTATTTTCAATTGCTTCATATGTATGTAAAAATTGGAAATTGAATAAGGAAGACCAAAGAAGGAAGATTAAAGAATTTGTTCGTTTGAATTGTGTTGGAGTAGAATATTGAAAGAACCACTGACTGCTTAAAAGACAAACATCTGTCTTTGAAGAAGTATTCCTAAAGTGCTCCTTAGAGTCAAGAACTTGTGAGGATTTGTCTGACATACTTTGTACATGTTGTCAGGAGAAACCAGTACATGGAGAAGGATCTTGCTTGGCAAAAGTGAGAGGAAGAGTAAAAAAAGAAAGACCCTCAAGGAGATGGATGGACACAGTGGCCACAACAATGGGCTTAAAGGGGCTTAGGCTTACTACTAATAGTGAGGATGATGCAGGACTGGGAAGTGTATGGTTCTGTGGCGCAGGATGTCGCTGTGGCTGGGAAACAACTCAATGGCACATAACAACAACAACACCCTTTCAACCCTGATATTCTAATATTAAACAAAGGAAAGTGAATATATTCCATCTGTGGTTTATATTCTAGTGCAGGCATAGGGAGCATCTAGCCTGAGACCATATAAGGTTTGTGAAATCATCAATACCAGCTAACGATTCATGTCACACCAAAGAGAAGCAATCCCAGCCATCACATTAGGGGTGAGTTATTTATATGTTTGACAGAATGAATGAATGAATGTTATAAGTATCTAAATTACCTGTGACAGAAAAAAAAGCCCTATTCCTATTGCAGTGGATTGGAAAGAGCTAACAAACTAAATTAGAACGAAAAAAATATACAGTAATTTAGAAGATGAAAACTGCTATAAAAAATAAAGTAGAAAAGGAGGGTGGTATGTGTTCAGCATGCCATTTTAAATAGCTGCTCCATCAAAATCTCAGTGCGACTACAGTAAATCACAGAAGATGGTGAGGAAGCAAGTAATTGTCCCTTCAAAGCTGATAGCTGAAACAATGTGCCTAGATGTCTTAGATGTCAAAGTGTGTGTCAAAGAACAACAAGGAAATCAGTGCAGATGAACAGAACGCTTAAGGGGAGAGTGGTTAATATGTGAGGTCCAAGTGGTTAGGGCAGCATGAATGTAAGGGTGATCATGAAGAGTCTTATTGCCCATCATAAGAACTTTGAGTTTTCAGCAGTGAAAACTACACCAAACTTTTTCAGGTATCATTACCACACTAGTTGAGGGTATAGATGATAAGTGTAAAACAATTAACTCTCCATTAGACAACACATTTCAAAGATAACTCTCTATTGCTGTCTCTTCCCTTCCAAGAGAATTCCTGTATAATTGCTTCATTTTCATTGACATATGTCAGAACTTTTCATTCCTATATCTTTCTCATCACCTCAAGGACAGGATATACAGATATCCTAACCTCGAGTTGAATATATATGAATATATATGTATTATTCTTCAAGAATATAGGGTTCCAAGTATAACAGACTCTCAATTCCAATTGGAATTAGGAAGAGCTTAGGATCCATGAAGAAGGCATTATGGGACTGTCAGTTAGACATTGTGCTGCTAATTGAAAGGCAGATGATTCAAACTCACCAGCTCTTCTGCAGGAGAAAAATGTGGCTGTCTGCTCCTGGAAAGATCTACTCCTTAATAACCATTTCTAGGGTCATTATGAGTCAGAATCAACACCAGAGATATGGATTTAGATTTAAGATTAATTAATTGATTGAGATGTGCATAAATGCTAGAAATGTACACTAAAAAGAAGATAGAATATACATCAGTAGAATTTCGGTTTTCTTTAAAGTTTACAGTGCAAGGCCAATTAGAAGACTACCATTTATCAGAAAAGAAACCTTCCTAAGTGTTGAGGCACAGTCTAATTATGAAAGCTCTTCCTTACATTACTTGGTGACCCAGCCAGTGATTACGTTTCTCTCTGGGCAAGACAACACATGGAGCGAAATCATTAAGAAATTTGCTCAGCATTGGGTTATGAACTATGACAAACTTGATCATTTTCTGTGCAAGTACTATGCAAAAATGATCAAGGACAAATATGAAATGGTTTTTGTTTCTCTGTTAATGGGGATTTCTCTGTAATATGGAATTTATTCTTTCTTTTTTTAAAACAAAACAAAAACAAAACTATTTATTGTATGTTAGGTGAAGGTTTGTAGAGGAAATGATTAGATTTACACTTTACTCACATGCACCTTGTTACAGCTGATATAAACCTAAAGTTAACTTTTTAAGTATAACTGGAAAACCTAATACTGCTGGACTAGAATTCTTAAAGGTGGATTGATAGGCTGAGAAACGAAAAGGTGAGAAAACGGCTAGAATGAAAAGGACTGGTAAGTGGACTCTGATTCTAAAAATGCTTTAAGGATCTTTTAACGAGAGTCTGTCTACCGTGAGGAGTACCTGGATGATGCAAGCAGCTAAGGTGCTTGGCTGTTGACCAAATGTATGGCGAAGCGAGTCCCGTCAGAGATACCTCAGATGAAAATCCTGATGATCCACCGTCCAGACCATCAGGTCTATGCTGTCTCATGGCATAGATGCAATGGCCTCCAGTGGGTTTGCTGCCTCTGCTCTTGTCGACAGGAATCTCACACGTGCTCCGCGGCTGGTTCCCCTTTAACAAGGGCCTCAGCATTCTCTTTATTCTTACTTCTAGGATGGCTCACTTATTCGCCCCGTGGAATGCAAAATTAACCAATCTCTCCTATCAGTATTTCACGTTCCCTACTTGCATAGTCCCTTCCAATCAGAAATTATAAAGATATGGATAGAAGAGAGCCAAGGGGGGAAAATGAGCTGACACCAGGGGCTCAAGTGGAAAGCGGGTGTCATAAGAATGATGAAGTCAACATATGTACTAAAGTGCTGGACACAGATGACATATGTACAGATTGTGATGAGTTGTATGAGCCCCTAATAAAGTGATTATTTTTAAAAAATTTCACTTCAGCACAGTCCTATAGAAATTATACAAATTAGGAAACAATTTCCTTTAAAAATATTTCCCGCTGTTACCCCCACTCTCCAAAGGATGTGTCTTCAGATTACATTTGTTTATAAAAACAAAGCCCCGGAATCCCAACCCATTACTTTGATTAGTCTTCTTTTCACTATATAATTATTCATATTCAACAACAGCAAACCATGAAGTATGCTCTGAGTGCCAGTGACAAAGACAGTCCCGTTATTGTCCTTGTGAACTCAAACTCAAAGGATGCCCCCATCCCCACTATTATTCAATGTCATGCGGGAAGCCTTAGCTAGGGCCCTCATAAAGCAGAGAAAACAAGGGACTACAATATGGTAAAGACAAGGTTAAACGTGTGCTATGATATGGTTTTACAGAGAGATAACCCCAAGGACTCCACAAAAAGATTGTTGGAAATAACTGAGGGATATGGTAAAATAAAATACTAGGACAGGAGACTAACAAGCAAAAATCAATTGCATTTCTGTGTACCAGTGAAGAGAGTTCAAAAAAGGACATCAAGAATATAACACCATTTACAATGACCACACAAAATACGAAGTACTTAGGAACTTAACTAGAGATACAAAAGATTTATATAAAGAAAACTACAGATTATTATAAAAACATCAAATGAGACCTACACGAATAGAAGCATATGCTATGATCATGGATAAGAAGACAATATTGTGAAAATGTCAATACTATCTAAAGCAATCTATATAACCCCAACTTCATTCTTTAAAGAAATACAAAAACTAATGACCAAATTTATATGGAGAAGGAAAAGACTTAGGATAAGTAAAGAACTCATTTAAAAGAAGGATACAATAGGAGGTTTCACAAGACCGTATCTGAAGTCCTATTGCATAGCCACAGTAGTAGATAGATTGTTACTAACACAATGCTAGTACATAGACCAATGGAACAGAATAGACAGCCCAGAAAAAAATGGTTCCATCAAAAGACCACTGATTTTTTATAAAGACCAAAAAATATTAACCAGGAAAGGGACACTCTCTTTAACAAATGGTGCTGGAAAAATTGGTTAGGCATGTGCAGAAGAAGAAAAGAGGACCCATGCCTCCACCCATGCACTAAAATGAGCTCAAGGTGGGTTCTCCCTCGCTGTCACAAAGGTGATGGAAACATGTAGTGATCTTATAGGACAGGGTAGAGGTGCCCTGTGGTTTCCCACACTGTAACTCTATGGGAGTCGAAAGTATCATCTTTCTCCCAAAAAGTGGTTGCCGGTTTTGAACTGCTAACCTTCAAGTTCGTAGTCCAATGTGTAATTACTATGCCAAAAGGACTTAAAAACCTAAAAATAAGCCTGAGAACTATAAGGATCAATAATGAGAAAATTGGGATAAACTTAAGGACCCTATTGCAGGATATATACAGACTACAAAATATAATTAAGACTAAATATATGAAAAGACCTATTAAAATAGGTGTGCACCTATGCACATCAAAAAACTTCATCAAAAGAGTATAGCGAGATCCCGCAGACTGGGACAAAATATTAAACAATGACACAGTGTACAAGGGACTAAATACTAAACTGTATAGAATACTTCAAAATCTAAATAAAAATAATCCAATTAAAAATTAGGCCAAAACACGAACAGAGAGCTCACCAAATATGACACTCAAATGGCTAACAAATGCATTTAAAAATGCTCCTGATCAACATCCCTTGAGGATATGCAAATTCAAACAATCATGACATTATTCCCTTACACCCACAATGTGGAGAGGGGCTGTGCTTGCCAGGGCATGCTTGTCTCAAAGATGGCTGTAACACTTCCGTTGCTGGGTAAACGGAATGGGGTAACCTGTCACTGGGAAAAACACGTTACATGACTTATATAAGGTGGAACACACCTGCTACTATGTTCCTGATTAGACACTTTATTGACCTGGCTTTTATCCAGAGCTTGATGACCCAGGCTGCAGGCTGCAAATACCGGGGAATTTCGACTGCCACAACATTCTTCACAAGCCACGCCTGAAAGAGCCAACGTGGAGACTTCTCCAAGAGAGCTGGACTCCGCCAGAAAGAAGACAATCTTATAAAACTGATTGTGATGATGATTCTATAATTGTTCTCAATATGATTGAACTCTTGAATTGTATGATATATGAATTGCATGCCGATAGAAAAGAAAATTAAGAAAAAATGTAAGAAATTAAAGCATTTACTTATTAAGAAAAAATCTCATTCTCACTGACAAATTGATTCCAACTATAAAACAGGGTTGAACTGTCATTTTGCATTTCTTTTAAAAAAAATAATTTTATTGGGGGCTCATACAACCCCTATCACAATCCATACATACGTCAATTCTATAAAGCACACTTGTACATTCGTTGCCCTCATCATTCTCAAACATTTGCTTTCCACCTGGGCTCTTGGAATCAGCTCCTCATTTTTCACTTTTTTTTTAACTCCCTCATGAACCCTTGATGATTTATATATTATTATTATTAGTTATCATATCTTACACTGCCGGACGTCTCCCTTCACTCACTTTTCTGTTGTCCATCCCCCAGGGAGGAGGTTATATGTAGATCCTTGTAATCGGTTCCCTCCTTCTGCCCCCTCTTCCCTCCACCCTCCCAGTATTGACACTCTCAGCACTGGACCTGAAGGGATCATCTGTCCTGGATTCCCTGTGTTTCCAGTTCCTGTCTGTACCAGTGTACATCCTCTGGTCTAGCCAGATTTGTAAGGTAGAATTGGGATCCTCAAAGAACTAGAGGAAAGTTGTGTGTTTCATTGATGCTACACTGCACCCTGAGTGACTCGTCTCCTCCCCACGACCCTGCAGCAAGGGATGTCCAGTTGTCTACATTTTGCATTTCTGAGACGTGACATCCTTATAAGAAAGAACAGCCTTCTCTCGCCCGTGGACTTGCTGGTACTTTTGAACTGCTGACTCCGTCGTTAGCAGCTTCCTGCATCGCTCACCACACGACCCAGTGTGCCTGTTGTGAAATGAGATTCTAGAAAAAAATAACTCAAATTCAAAATAAAATGGTCATAGGGGCTATAAATAAAATAAACAGGCGGTTGAGATAAATAACAGAAAGAACCTTGCTTTAAGAAGGCTGCCAGAAATGACTTTTCTGAGGAAATATTTAAAGTTTAGGTCGGAAACTTTAGGAGCTAACCGTGTAAAGCACAGGATTGAAAGGGTTCAGGAAGAGGAGACTTCGACGATGAAGCACGTGGAAGCTCGTCTTGGTTGAGCTGTGTTTAAGGAACTGAATGGAATTCAGTGTCAGAAGTCTAATGGAGAAAGTAGCATGGTATGAATTTAACTATGTAACTATGGTCTCTATATTTTGATATTTTTTGTTGTCCATATATGATCACAATGGACATAATTCGAGATTAAAGCTAAAAACACACATGATTAGATATACTTTTGATAAATGTAAAGTGAAGACAAAAACCAATCAGGGTGTTATTTTTAGTTATCTGGAAAGAAAGAGTTATAGTCTCTATTAGAATTATGGCAGTGATAATGGACACAGTTGGACAGATTTTAAATATAATTGGAAGTCATTTTAACAAAATTAACTGATGTTCAGTGGCATAAAAGGTTAAGTTCTTAACTACTAACCAACTGGTTGGTGGTCCAAACCCAACCACAGATGGTTGCCTCTCCCCAGGGAGCCTATTGGATTTACTCAACAGCTGCAACTCATTTAGTTTTGGTTTCAGAGTAAGAGTTAAAGAAAGAACAAATGGTTAACTTTTCTACTTTGATCAACAGCATGGTCTCATTTTCTGAGATGAGGGGGATGAAGTTGGATCTAAGGATCTGAAATCTCTCTTTCTTAGCTCTTTCCCAAATCTAGAATTAGCATGGCCTGTTCATATAGCATTTACTTTCAAAATAATCCAGGTTAGTCTGCTGCATAGTCCCACTTATCTGTGCTTGCAGCGGTACTTCAGCTGTGTCTCTGCTAGGTAAAGAATATAGGAAGGCCGCCCCTGGCCTCATTCTAAATGAGGTGCTTAGTCCAATGTACAATAGATCATACAATATTGTCCTAATTAATTCGTTTCTAGCTAAACCATTAAAATCTATGATCACTTGTGGTTTTCATTCTTATTATTTATGTCTGTGATTAGATGAATTTTTCTAACTGTAATATTTATGCTTATTCAACACCATCTGTTTAATCACATCCATTGTTCCCATCGATTGACAATGTTGTCAATTTCTATCTAATGTTTGTTCTTTCTTCCACTTTGTCTTAAAATTTAGTAAGAATTCTCTTCATATTTTAATTCAAATAATTAACATAAATTTTGATCAGGATAAGACTGTGAATTGATCCATGCATTATATTAGATTTTATTAACCCTCCTGTCTCTGGTGGTTATTCTGCATAATGATTCTCATATTATCGATTATCTTTTGACAAAAATTTAAAACGTTATCAAATATATTTCTGAAGTTCAGGTTTATCAGGTGGAGTAATTTTGAACATGAATTAATTTGTCTCTATTAAAAGTGAGATAATATTTTATAGTACTTTATTGCCAATTTATGTTACTAATCTATGATTGTTCTTTTTCTAAGTGCTACCAAACAAGCTTAAAATATTTTCTAAAATTGTTGAGGACAAGTTTTAGGTTCAAGGAACTCTAATGATTAAAATTAGCATTACATTATTGAAGATAAATTAAGATATGTCTATTCGATTATCCACAGTCCTCTGATAATTCTCTCTTAGCCATGACTTCAGAGGTTAACCAATAAGTGAACATATCCCTTCTTTCTCTGACATGATTAACTATAATGTAAACATTGATTTTCTCACCTCAGTAGCTGTGTGAGGTTGGTAGATTTAACGTTCAGGCTTTCTGATCATTTGCCTGTATGTTTCTGCCACAGTCTGGTGTGCACTCTCGGTCATGGATCCTCCTTTCATGTTAGCTAAGGAAAGGAACATTATTTCAAACATGGACAGCAATACTTGGCTATATGGGGAAAAAAAGTAGGGAAACTGAAGAAAATAAAACTGTAAAAAGAATTACCCAGCTAGATACTTAATTTCTGGTTTTTGTATGTTACGATTCTATAAATTCACTTTTATAAAATGAAGGTTGTATCAGAATTTTCTCCGTGTTCTTTTAGAATCAAGTGAAGGAATAGGTATTAGTGGAAATGAAATAATTGAGCACACTGTTATATAATGACTTTATTATTTTTTTAACTAAAGGAGAAGGGTATGGGATATAGAATAATTAAAAGCTCTATTTCTGTAGTTGAAATGAAAAAAATTTAGGTGATTGTTAATATTGTTAAATATCCTGATGAGTTAGGGAGAAGACAGAAACAGATGTTACCAACACAGCACAAAATTCATAGAAGTAGTAAGATGCAAGAATGATAGTAGAGCCTGAAGTGGGCTGTTAGAGCAATTTGACTTGAGAAGCATTTGGAATTGATTGTTGCAAACGAATGGTCTATATCAGGTTTGTCCTATGTTGCTTAATAGTAATAATTGGGCTCACTTGAAAATAGAAGCAAATTTACATCAAATCATGCCACATTTTGAAAATGTTTTCATATTATTTTGTTATAATATAATTACTCTTAGCAAACTGAAGAAAAAATCCTAATCATAAAGGGACAATGTGAATTCAAAAGGAACCATTAAAAAAAAAAAAGGAACCATTTATGTATTTTCCTTCCAAATATTGGACTGTTTTTGTCATGTTAGGACTGTAACAATTGTCCTGTGTAAGTCTTGCCGAGTAAAAGATCATTTAGGGAAGAGAAAAAGAAAAAGAAATAAAAATCTGAGATTCATTCTGAAAGCAGGGAACACCTGATGCATGTAACAAGCATGAGGCCTGGTGGCCCGGTGAATGAAGGCTTGATCTGCTAGCTGCAAGTTTGGCAGTTCAAGCTCAACCACTGGTTTTCCAGAGGCAGCTAGCGCTGTCGGCTCCCACAAAGCCTTACGTGGTCGGGTCTCTATGAGCACTGATAGAGCTTTGCTGAATGAGTCACTAAGTAAAGGCACAAGCAAACCTTATGAGATAGAAGCTTACTATATTCAATTAAATAGAAGCATAACATGGTATAGGAATTTTAATAGAAAATTATAGATATAGGAAAGAGCATGTTTTCAAGTATCCAGGTAGATGTTATGAATACATTTGAAAGAAAGACATGGCTTCAATTCTCTTGATTATGAGTTGTCTGTGAGATTTTTAGGATGGAGACACAAAGTTCATAGTTGTTACGAATATTCAATAATTTAAGATCTGAAAAGAGCTTACAAACAATGGCACTTTATAAGTATCATACAACTATTTCACAAACAAATAAGCAAAATCACTTCACAAAGTAGATACATTTGAAGACGTGTAATTATAGGCCTTCCAAATTTAGATCCGTGCTTCTCACAGAAGAATATTTTTCAAACTACAGATAGATGTCCCTCCCAAGGATACAGCTTTCCCTGTGACAAAAATGATTGTTTTTCTGTCTGTTATTTCTTCATAACAATATCTGATATGCGCTTATTTTCTTCCCCTTTGCAACTAAGAGTGAGCAATGACTTTAAACCAATGTTATTTGAAGTTTTCCAGCGAATGCTCCTTCAGGCCCAGGGCATATGCCCAGTTGTCATTCCCCTCCTTTCTCTACCCTTCTGCATGGAATGCAGACCTGCTGTCGGAGCTCTCCCTTGCAGCTAACTTGGTAAGAAAACTGCAACATGTATTAGGATCGATAAGATAAAGAAAAGTCAAAGGAGCGTAGGGTCCTAATGATGTATCCTCTCTGAGTGGAATACTTTCAGACTTTTTCTATAGAATGTTAGAACATATTATAACTTTGACAGGTTTAAGATGCTTACTTCTGTTTTGATTTGTATACAATACATATGCATAAACGAATCATATTTTATCTTGAGCACCACTGAACTACAGTAGCGAAAGCTACGGTGAGAGTGCTGTGTATAAGTCTAGAGCACTGGAGCACACCAACTTCAAAAGATAGGCAAAGGAAGATGCAAATCAAACATGGAGAAACAGAGAGAGCTGATTGAAAAGGAACGGAGAGAAAGTGGTATCAAGGAAGGAGGAATTTCAAGCTAAGAGGAACAATGGATAAAATGTTCTAGAAAGATCAAAATAAGATGTGTAAATCAACATTTTGAATTGAAGCCTTGGCAGATCGCTACTGGTAGAGAAATTTCAAAGAACTCTGTTGGGATAGTGAGTTGAAAAGTGAATAACCAAACTAAAGTCACTATCATCGGGTCAATTCTGACTTACGGGGATCCCACAGGGCAGGGTAGACCTGATCCTGTGGGTTTCCAAGACTGACTCGTTGTGAGAGTAGAAAGCTCAGTCTTTCTCCAGTGGAGTGGCCAGTAGTTTCGAACTGCTGACTTGGGACTAGAAGTCCAACCTGGGATCCACTGAAAAGTGAATAGCACATGAAATAGGAATCTCTCTCATAGAGGTTGAATTATAGATAGAACAATCTATGTGAAAAGTTTCAAATACTTCAAAAAGTTTGTGGGAAAATGAAATCAAAAGATAATGGAATTTTTCCATGAACTTTTAAAGTTCTCTTACGTGCTTTTGTGCATGTGAATCTATATATCTGTATGTCTATATCTGAACACATATGCAGTGTTCTACAGCCTAGAACAGTTTTACTCTTCTTTGTAGTTGATACAGAGACAAAAAGGGCTGTTTTGGAACTACAAAACCCAAAGCCTCATTTACCTTGCATTGAAGGAATTTACTGTGAAGAGAAAGTGAGAGGACACAGTATTTCAATACCATTCCCAAACAAGTTCATAAACATTACATGTTACTTCTGACAGTGCCTCCAGTGACGAAGAAGCTTCCCTTCAATATTCTACTTGTTTGTTTGTTTGTTGTTTGTTTCTCCCAGGTAGAGCTGACCCACTTGTGTTTTCTAAAGGTTGTGATCATTTTACTTCCAGTTCTCTCTCACTTTCTTCCTGGGTTACTGTCATTTTGCATGAAATCATGTTGTTGCTCATTTCTTATATCTTTCGTATAGCCTTCATTTTAGACTTTCTGAGCAATACTCTTATAATTCTGTTTTTTATTGTTACTCCTTTCCTCATAGTTACTTTTGTCATGACAACCACTTTGCAAGTCATCCTTCCCCTCAGTCTGCCTTAGAACATTGTTAAGACCAGGAATTAAATGCTAATGCATGATGATTTATCAAAATCAAGTACAATAGAGTTATTTTTAAAATGTGTTAATTTTTTCTACCTCATAGAGTCTATTGACATTTTTTAAAGAAAGTCAGTCATGATAGTGAATAAAGCTTATGAAAACCCTTTGAAAACTCTAAAATTTATGATATAGCAACATTGTCATTGTTTTTGTATTTGTTTTCACAGAATATATATTCTCCAATTGCATTTAGATGTTATAAAGAGCACAGAAAATATATCTCCTCTATTTTACCTGAATCAAAAACAAGAGGTATTGGCATAAAATCAATAAAAACAAGATACCTGATTCCAAAAGGTTAGTAATATGACTTTTTAACTTATATGCAATTAAAATTTTTGGTTAAGGGTAAAGATACTAGAAACTGGATAAGTGAATTTGGAGTATCGATATCAGCATACGAAATCTATTCTGAGAATTTAGATAAATGGCAATATCTCATCCAATGTTTTAAATATATAAATTTATAGGGTTGATTCATGGGTCTCACGAACCTAATATTTGGTAGAACTTGAGAATTAAGGGGAAATAGATGTTAGTAAAAACTATACTGAGCTGATAGCTTTTTTACAAAATAGCTAAGTCGGCACAGTCAGGATATCATTCAACTATCATAAAATGTCCATCTCATGGAATTATGACATTTTTCTTCTAGTATTTCAACAAAGGTTATTTTAATCATCTAAAATGCATTTTATTATTCATAAATATTTGGTTGTCAACTATACACTTTTTCTTTTATTTTTGTAGATTGTTTTCTGATTAAATTTGTTTTGATCAAATGGCCTTTATTCCTACTTGCAAGTTCAATTCATCATAGTAATTTCTGTAAAATCATTTGAAAGCATCAATTTTCTCAAGGATTTCCCTTAATTTTCATATATTTAAATATACAAATCTTCCTTTTAAAACCCAGAGTGTTCTTGTTATCCTGATTTTCTTTTGTTTGCCCATAATCTGGCCTAACTATGTCATATTATCATTTTATTGGCTTTATAATATCGTTAGCAACATATCACTTTCACATACTTCATAAACTCTGAGTCTTTTGATATAATCTTATATCTAGCCAAATAATGACACTCAGCTTCTATGAGCTAAAATGAAATTTAAATAAATATATATATAAATATAGTAATTCTATGCTCCGTATTTACCCACTACATAAGGTAAAAGGTAAAATTCTTGCTACGAAGGATAATTTAATTCAATGACCTTAACTGCCATTTCTGTTATTCACTCAGATCACTAAGTGACTTGCTAATTCTGTCTCAGTAGCTTTAAATTTTTTTATATATTTGCTACCAATTTCAATATGAAAGTCAAAGATTCAGTTATCTTATAAACTCTCTGAACACACATGCCCTCCTTTATTCTTCCATTAGAATTATTCCACTATTTGGCGTGTAACTAATATCTGATATTTTAATAAGTGCCATGACTGTTAGGTGCCTTGATGGCAGTTCCGAGTCATGACAACACTCTGTCCAACACTGGAGAACCCGCCTGGTCCTGTGCTGTCCTCACGGTTACGGTTGTTCACACCCAAGGTTGGAGCGACTCAGTCGGTCCATCTTGTTGAGGGTCTTTCTCTTCTTCTGCGGCTCTTCTCCTTCACCAAGCTTGGTGTTTTTCCTGAGCGACTTGTCTCTTCTGATAACATGGCCACAATTCAAAAGGTGGCTCTTGTGAGGTGCGTCAAAGGGAGGTGGTGTATGGTTCATGGCCCCTTTTGTCCAGGAATTGGCCCCTAAGACTTGTTTAATTGGTTTTTCTCCTTATGGTAGAGCACTCATACGTGTCCTTTTGTGATTGACTTATTTCACTCAGCATCATGGTTTCCAGATTTTTAGGGATGCATAGTATTCCTCTGTGTCTACGTACCATAGTCTCTTTATACATCCTTCCACTGTTGGACATTTGGGCTCCTTCCAGTTTCTTGCGTTTGTAAACAATGCTGCTATGAACATCAGAGAGCACACATCTATTCAGGTTGTGCCTCTTATTTCTTTAGGGTAAATGCCTGATAGTGGCATCTATACATCATACAGGATTTCAATTTCCAGTTGTTTTAAGTATTGCCATATCATTTTGTATAGTGGCTGTATATATTTATAAATCCACCAACAGCATATATGGATTCCAATCTTTCCACATCCTCTCCAGATTTGTTGTTTTCTATTTTGGAGTTTCAATTTTGATTTGGGTTGGCATTGTCAGGGTAAAGTGGTATCACATTGTGGTTTTAATTTGCATCTCCCTCATGGCTAGTGATTCTGAGCATTTTTTCAGGTGTTTGTTAGGCATTTGTACTTCATTTTTAGTGAACTGCCTGTTCATGTCTGTATTAGTCTAGGTACTTTAGAGAAACAAATCCATAGCAACTCATGTATAAGAGAGTTTTATGTAAAGAAAGTGTGCAACATGAAAACATCCCAACCCAATGCTGCCCAAGCCCACAAATCCAACATTAATCCATTAACCCAACACCAGTCCACAAAGTCCTCCACCTCACAAAACAGAGGCAATGATGCCTACTGCAGGAGGAAAGCTGAGTCAGTGAATGAATAAGCATCTCAGCACTAGCAGGGGTCTCCACACGGCTGCTCCAGCACCCAGGGCTGCATTGGGATAGGTCCATGCGGCTTCTCCTTGGGGATGTCTTGTAGGAAGTCAATCTTGCAAGCTGAAGCAGGGAACTGCTTCACCCTGGTGCGACCATCACAAAGCAAGAGACCGGAGAACTAGAAAGGCGAGGCTCACCACCCATTTATTCCTCCGCCTTTCAATTAGCCCCACATGTGATTATTGGCCAGGTTGGCAAAATTAACTAACTCAGTGTCTTTTTCCCATTTCTTAATTTAGTCTCCTGTTGTTTTCTTTTTGAGCTGCTGTAGAGCTCTGTATATTTTGGTAATTAGCCCTTTGTCTGATGTGGCATTGGTAAAAAAAAAAATGTTGTCCAGTCTATGGGCACTCTTTTCACGTCAGATTTTTCAGTTTGATATTTGCTGAGCATAATTTTGAATTACTACGACTATGGAAACCCTTCTCACAGCTGAGTTAAGAATGCTTATAGTAAGAATATGCTTGTTTTTAAATATATTTTAAACAATATGTTTGAATATATTTCATTCCATTCAAACCATCCAAACCCCAGAACAGATCCTGATGTTGTTTTTGTTTGTTTGTCTGCTTGCTTGCTTGTTTGTATAAGATATTCTTCTTCATCTTGCTGTTTTAATCCTTATTTAGCTCTGAGCCTGTTCCGTCCTGGCCTGTCTTTTTCATTTTGAATCTGAGAATACATCTTTCTCTCTCCTTTAAAAAACAGTGTGAATTAGTTGAAGATTAGCAGTGTAGATCATAAGTTTTATATTCAGCAATTAATGCACATTTTTCCCAAGTAATTGATTACAACCCCCTTAATGAACCATCACTTATCTCACTTTCTTCCTGTATTTCCTGGTTCCATTCCTTCTCCTTTCCTATCCCTCTGATTCTTGTCCTTTGATAAATGTTTCCCCTTTTATCTTAAATGTTTGATTATTCTACCCCTGCAGTAAATTCAATATCAGACTGGAAGGTGACGAAAGGCCAGTATTGAGGGCCCTATTAGTCTTTATCTAACCAGTAAACATGGTTTTTCTTGTAATTTTGAGTTATCTTTTATATTGCTCTCTTTCTGTATAACACGGTCCTTACTTGCTGACAGTGTGAAGGACCTGCAAGCACTTGCTAATGACTATATGGCATTGGCAGCCTTCAGTATGGGTTACAACTGAGTGTAAAGAAGACCCAATCCTCATAACCACACTCACAGAAAACAGCATGAGAAATGGTTGACTTCATCAAGGATGTCTTCTCGCTTGGAGCCCAATCAATGCTCAAGGAGGTATCAGTCCAGAGATCAAAAAACACATTTTCTTAGGTAAATATGGTGCCCAAGAGCTTTTTGGAGTATTGAAAAGCAAGGATGTTACCATGAAGGTTCAGGGATGCCTGGCTCAAGTCTAGGTATTTTCGATTGCCTCATATGTCTGTGAAAGTTGGACATTGAATAAGGAAAACCACGGAAAAATTGATGCATTTGAATTGTGGTGGTGGCAAAGAATATTGAAAGTACCATGGACTGACCAAAAGGCCAAAAAGAAGACATACAGTTTGATTGCTCCTTAGAAGCAAGGATAGCGACACTTCCTCTTACATACTGTGAACCTGTTGTCAGGAGAAACCTGTCCCTGGAGAAGGACATTGTATTAGTCTGGGTACTTTGGAGAAACAAATCCACAGCAACTCACATATAAGAGAGAGTTTTATGCAAAGAAAATGTGCATCACAAAAACATCCCAACCCAATGCTGCCCAAGCCCACAAGTCCAACATTAACCCATACCCAACACCAGTCCACAAAGTCCTTCACCTCACAAAACAGAGGCAATGATGCCGACTGCAGGAGGAACGCTGAGTCAGTGAACGTGTAAGCATCTCAGCACTAGCAGGGGTCTCCATAAGGCTGCTCCTGCACCCAGGGCTGCATCGGGATAGGTCCATGCGGCTTCTCCTTGGGGATGTCTTGTAGGATGTCAATCTTGCAACCTGAAGCAGGAAGCTGCTAAGGCAGTTGCATCCTGGTGCGACCATCACAAAGCAAGGGACCTGAGAACTAGAAAGGCGAGGCTTCACCACCCATTTATCCCTCCGCCTTTCAACCAGACCCACATGTGATTATCGGCCAGGCTGGCACAATTAACTAACTCAGACATCGTGTTTGGTCAAATAGAAGGGCGATGAAAAAGAGGAAGGCCTTCCACAAAATTGATTGACATAGCAGCTGAAACTATGGGCCCAAGCATAGGAATAGCTGTGGGGATGGCGCAGGATGGGGAGTACTTTGTAATTTTGTCCAGAGGGTAGGTGCACATCAGAAATGACTGGATGAGACCTAGCAATAATATGCACAACACATCTAACAATGCAGGAAGCAGCCAAAGGTGGGAGGAATACATCAAGTCACTGCATCACACATAACTAGTCTACACTCAACAATTTGAGGAGAATAACTTATGATCAAGAATCAATGGCCCTGAAGGAAGACATCCAGGCTAAACTGAAGGCATTAAGCTAAAATACAAGGTTCCAGGGGCTTTTGCAGCCTCTTTCTCCCCAACTTCATCATCAATTCTAAGTAACACTTTTCTGTTAGTGTTAGTTACAAACGCTTTCTGGCGTACTTACTGATTTCTCCACAATTCAAAGACGAGCATTTCTGAGATCACTGAGTGGGTTGTGTCTTGTTTCAGATTGCTGTAGTGTCAGCAAGGATTCAGTAAAATGGCCGTTCACCTTACATATTTAATGTATTTAGTTGATCCATGAGTTTATTTAGCAAATACTTATTACCTATGTGCACTGGGATTATACTAATGAACAAGACAGATAGCCATTCTGCAAACCTATAGAGTTCTGCTTTTTCTAAAGTTTTATCACATAAAGAAATTTTTTAAATTTTGTATCACATTGAGGTAAGTTGGGCAATGCTGCAAGGTCATCTACACAAGGCTTTGCTATAAAGTACAGTTTTTATATTTATATAGTTATAGTAAAAATTTTATTGTGGAGATACATATATGTATGAAGTTTTACAATAAAAATTATACTATTTCAATAATATATTTTAGTCTCTTTCTGGAAATATTATTCTATCACATTTTATAATTAGTATAACTACTTAATACTTCTGATCAAGAATTCTTAATATTGTTTTCTTTTTGTTATCACAATTAGTGTGAAATGTCTTAACATATATTGTTTGCAAAGATGAAAAGATGTTTATCTTTTCTTTTTTAAAAAAATCATGGTTGTTTTTTTTTAATGTTAAGTATTTATTCAAAGGCAGGCTGCCTCTCTGGTTTATTTACTGACAGAATTGACATGACTCCCTTCAGAAGGGACTCCAGTATCATTTTATTGGGGGCTCATACAACTCTTATCAAAATCCATCCATCCATGTGTCAAGCACATTTGCACATATGTTGGCATCATCATTCTCAAAACATTTGCTTTCTACTTGAGCCCTTGATATCAGCTCCTCATTTTTTCCTTCCCTGATATTTCTTTTATTTCTGCATTTGATAACAATATTTTATTTGCTCTTAACATTACTAAATGCGCCTCCTTAAAGTTTAAATCTAGTATGAAATAATTCGTTAAACAAATTTTAAATTTTAAAAATGGAAATTTATAATGTTGAAATCTCTTGTGATACTACGAAGGATTTTCAAATACTAGTGTAATTATATCATGTCTTTTGCAATAATGATAAATTTTATACATATTTGGATGTCACTGTACTACTGGTCTTTGAATATTTAAGGTTCTCTATAGAGTGAACACCATAGATTGTCTATCAGTTTGTTGTACTTTGGTGACTTACATGTTGCTCTGGTACTGGAAATGATGTCACCAGCATTTCAAATACCAGCTAGGTCACCCCAGGTGAACAGCTTTTAGCAGAGATTCAGAATTAGCCATTGAAAACCTCATGAATAGAAGCAGAACCCGGGTCCAGTGCTGGGCAAGAACCCATCCGGTCAGAAACCACTCAAAACACAACTGAGGAAGAGCTGCCTTGTTAAAGGAGAGTCAGCCTGGGTGGATTATAGCTTTTAGGACTTTTCGTTTGTCGATGGGGCCCAACTCATAATGAGAAGAAGCAACTGCAGAGATTTACTCAGAACCAGAATGTGCGCTATATTAAATGTGAATCTAGGAAACCTTTAAATTATAAGAGATTTCATGCAAGGCATAAAGATTGATATCCTAGGCATCAATGAGCTGAAATGGATTGGTATTGTCCATTTTAAAGCGGCAATATGGTTCACTTTCCTTGCAATGACAAATTCAAGCGTAATGGCATTTCATTCATTGACACAAAGGGATTGAGCTTGAAGTACAATGCTGTCTGTGATGGGTCAATGTCTATACTCTCACAAGGAAATCCAATTCATATAGCTGTTTTTTCAATTTACCCATAAAACAAACTAGTGATGAATAAATTGAAGAATTCTACTAATTTCTCAAGTCTGCTAAAAATCAAAGAAATAAACTCAAGATAAATTGGTAATTATTGGTGACTGCAATGTGATAGTTGGAACAAAGAGGGTAGAACAGGACTTGAAAAATCTTGGTGATAGAAATGGATGTGGATATAGTAGATGGAATTTTTCAAGATTAACGCATTCTTCATTGCAAATCCTTTTTTGAACTACATCAATGATGAGTATACATCGAGACTTTGTCAGATGAAATCCTTAGGAAACAAATTAACAAAGTCTATTGGAAAAGATGAATGTGAGCCTCAATATTACCAGCCAAAATGAGGCCAGGGACTGATTGTAAAACACACCATCAATTGTTTGTATGTAAGTTCGAGTTGTAGTTAAAGGGAATTAAAGAAAATCCGTGAGAGCCAAATCTAACCTTGAGGATATCTTTTCTAAATTTTGAGAATACAGTTGCTCATTGAACACTAAAAATAGGATACCTGAGAAGTTGTGGGACGACATCAGGAAAATCATACACGATGAAAGCAAAAGGCCATGAAAATGGCAGGATAGAATGAATAGATCAAAGTGGATGTAGGAAGACACTCTGAAACTTACTCTTGATAGTAGAGTAGCTAAAGCAAGTGGAATAAATGATGAATGAAAAACACTGGGCAAAATAATTTCAATGGGCCCAGAGAAGTTGAAGTATTGTGATGGAATGTAGAAACCCTAGAGATGGAAAACCAAAAAAGTAGAGCATGCTCAGCATATATCAAGCCTGTAGAACTGAGGGCATAATTAAGCCCTGAAATGGAATATTGAAAGATTATGGACAAAGTATTGACTGATGCAGAAAACATTAAAGAATATACTACGACACTTTGGCATAAAAAATTACTCAACATTCAATCATCTAAGAGGTGACCAAGAACAAAGAGTATTAAAGGGGAAAGGCCAAGGTGCACTGAAAGCATTAATGGAAAACAAGGCTGCAGGAATTCACAGAATACCAACAGAAATATTTCAACAAACTGATGAAGCACTGGAAGCAATTGTCTCTGCCAAGGACTTTGTGAAACAGAGAGTAGGCCACCCAAATGGAAAAGATCCATATCTGTGCCCATTCCAAAGAAAACTCACCCTACTGAATGTGGAAATTATTGAACAATCGCATTGATATCACATGCAAGTAAAATATTACAGAATACAACAATGATTATAGCAGCATACAAACAGGGAGCCGCTAGAAATTAAAACCAGATTCAGAGAAGGATGTGGAACAAAATATATTACTGCTAAGTCATGTGGATCTTGGCTTAAAACCTTCAAATATATTTGACTATGTGGACAATAACCAACTATTGACATCCTGGAAAAGAATGGACATCCCAGGAAAAACAAGAGAAAGAAAATTTACAATAACAAAAATGAGTGAGAGGAGAACAAAGTGAAAAAGAAAATAGAATATTTAAAAAGGGGGAAAAAAGAAAAAGAAGAGGGGTGGGTAGTAGAAGAAAATATAAATATCAGGAAAATAAAGCATAGAACGAAAGGATTCAAAACAAAGGAAGGTAAGGAAATAGAGGAAAGGAGACACTGGAGCAGGACAGAGCCAACGGGAAACTATCTGTGCAGCGCGGGCATCCTTGCGCGGCTGCAATCCCAGCACTGAATGGGGTAGCAGGGAGGGTGAAGATGGATTTAGCTAGACTTCCATCTTAGCCTCACTGTTCGCTGGGCTTGGGCGTATGACCGGGAAGCACGTTGTGCAGGCTCAAATGGTGGCTGAGGTCAGGTACCTTTTTTCCAGAAAGGAACTCTTTCATGACCAGCTTGCAACTGGTGGCAAAGTGAGTAATTATGGCCTTACATAACCATGGCCTTCCATTCTGGTCCACCCTTTGTTTTATAATTTCATCATTTCTCTATTTAGCATGACTTTAAATCACTTTATCACATTTTACATAGGTAACGAATCTTTCATTCAAAGTTAAATGAGATGTACCCCTTTCTCACAGTAGTGGAGCCTACCTTCAAGAGACTATGTTTCCTTTGGGAAGCATAAGTATAGTTTCCTTTTTGACCACACAGCAGTTGTAGCAGAACATCTACCAGGAGAGTCAAACCTTAATCAGAAGAGGATATGGCTTGAGCGATGTCATTGCTGATGTCAGCTGGTTCTTGGCTCAAAGCACAAAATGCCAGAATGATCTTTACTTATGTTTCATTAACAATGCAAAGGCATTAGGCTGTGTGGATCACAGCAAACTCTAGGCAATATCGGCAAGAATGGGAATGAACGCCAGGACCCTTTCTGGTGGACCTGAAGTGCTGATCAACGAACACCAAGAACTTCAGCCTTCATTATGGATGGCAGCTCATTGCAAAGAAACTAAAAATCTTCACAACTGGATGAATAGACAACATTATGATAAAAGGAGAGATCGACGTTATCAAGGATTTCATATTGCTTACATCCACAATCAAGGTGGATGGAAGCATCAGCCAAGAAATGAAAAGATGCATTACATTGGGCATGTTTGCAGTTTGAGACATCATTAAACTGTCAAACAGCAAAAATGTCACTTTGAAGACAAGGTAACACTGACCCAAGGCAGAGTATGTTTAATCCCCTCATCCTCCCATGTTAAAGTTGGACCCTGAGTAAGGAGGACTGAAGAAGAATCACTGCATTTGATTCACAGCGCTGGTAAAGGATAGTGAGCGGACCATGGACTGCCAGAAGAACACAGAAATTCGTCTCGAGAGAAGTACAGCCAGAATCCTCCTTCGAAGCAAGAATGGCCAGCTTTCACCTCATGACTTTGAACATGTTAACAGGACAAACTATTTCCTGGGGAAAAGACAGCAGGTTTGGTGAAGCAGAAAGGCAATGAAAAGGAGGAAATCCTTCAATGAGATAGACTGGCAAAATGGCTGCAACACTGAACTCAACAATCATAATTTTGAGAATGATGCAGGTCTGAGCAGTGTTTCATTTTATTGTACATAGGATCACTCTGGGTCAGAGTCAGCAAAGGCACCTAACAACAACAACAACAACAATGTTTATCTCATTAATCACAGTACTTTCTTTGTTTTGAATTCATCGGCCTTGTCAGTGCTTATCTATACACTTTCATATATTACTTGGACTTATTTAATTCAAATGCTCAAAACATTGAATTAGGGTAGATTTGGAAATCATGATTTCTCATTCAATTAATCTACAAAATTATATTTGTTAAATACATGTGAAAAACTATTGTTCTTATTTAAACTCAAAAACTCTAGAAGAATGCTTCCACTGAGCAGTAGAAATACTCTGTTCTCATATTTTTTGCATAAGCATGAAAACATATTTGCCAGCCTAAAATTTTTTTCAAGTACACCTTGGAAGATGCTGCTGCTGCTGCTGCTGATGATGATGAAAAGGTAGAAGGAGGAGGAGGTTCATTATGGTGAGAAGAACTATGATGGATGATAAAAGCATGAAGAAAATAAATAATTTTTCTGTGACATATAGAATTTTCCAAAGGTGGTCATAACCTCTTCCATCACATGTGCTTTTCTAAAATGTTAACTTGCCAATTCCTCATCAAGGTGTAAAACCTAACCCCCATCACTGTATCTAGGTTGGACTTAATGATTCATTTGTAACCAAAAGAATGCAGGAGAAATGACTTGGTGTGCCTTCTGAAGCCAGGACAGAGCGAGCCTGGAAGCTTCTGCTGTGGTCCTTGGGAAGCTTGTCCTCTGAATGCTTTCTGGGAATGCACTGCTTTGTCATCAAGCTGCTTTGCTGTGAAAAATCAAAGACATCTGGAGAGGTTACACATTAGGCAAGCAGGTGAACAGTCTCAGATGTGCCCAATATTAGATTTGATTAAATAAACTATTATTAAAATAATGACACAACAAACTGGGATGATTCAACTGAAAAGTTAATAGGAGATTTTATATTTAATAGCCACAAAGTCACAAAGAACACTCTTTGATCATTGGTGAGACACATAAAATGTCACACATCAAAATCTTGAAGTCAAGACATATGTGGAGGGAACTATGTAAACATCATGAAACCATTATTTATACTACTAAACAATTATTAGTAATATAAACAGTTATCAATATCTCAGACACACCAGTAACCCACTAGTAGAGTATTTGCATGAAGCCCAAATATAAAATAGACTAGAACAGAAGGTCTGAGGAGTATAGGAGCATTGTTTCCCTCAAATATAAAAGTGATAGATTGCCTCATGTGTTTTAGCATATTCAAAGGAGCTTTTTATTTCTGCAAGAGAGTTCTGTGATGAATGAATGAAAAATGAGCAGATGGAAAACTAAGGCTTTTTTAACGTGAGGGAAAACAAAATCTTACAAGAATGAAGCATTTCTTACTACTTTGTGTGTCTCCGGTGTTAATAATATTTACATTGTCATAACAATGAAAGCAACACTGATTAAACCCAAAATTATCATGAAACTCTATACGAGTTTATGGAACAGCTATATTGAGGGTAAAGGGATAGTATATAATAACTTATAGAAGAATGTAATAGGTAATATCAACATGGAAAATTATATGGATATTGTCGATTACAGTTCTTCTATATTTCAATTTGCTTTGATCTGCAATCAATGTATATGAAAGCAGTAGTCAAGAAGTAAAACTACTTATTGCATTGGACAAATCAGCTGCACAAGGCGGCTTCTATAAAATGTTGATGAGCATTGTATTGAAGTGTGGAAGGGTGTCACTTTGAAAACTAAGGTACCTCTGATCCAGGCCATGGTATTTCTACTTGGCTCATATGCATGTGAAATAAGCCAATGAAAGAGAAAGAGCAAAGAGGAATGGATTTTTCGGATTATGGTGCTAGCTAATAATTGACAGTGCTGTGGGCCACCAGAAGAACAAACACATCTGTCTCAGAAGGACAGCCAGAATGCTCCTTAGAAGCGAGAGTGGTGAGACTTCATCTCCCCTACTTGAAACATACAACCTTTGGAGAAAGACATCACGGTTGGCAGATGAGCAGTAAAAGCGATTAAGACCGTCAGTGAGATGCATTGATAGAAAGGCTGCAAAGATGGGCTCAAACATAACAATTCTAAGCTCGGGACTGGACAGTGTTTCATTCTGTTGTATACAGAGTTGCTACTTGGCAACAGCTACCAAAGGCAAATATTATAAAAACTAAGAAAATATACTCTGTGCATGCTATAAAATATTGCCTGATAAATGAAAGCTATTTAAAACTTTCAAATGAATGCACTCAATGGAGGGGTCACAGGAGTCAGAAGTAGAAGAGCAAGGCTTCCTATTTTTCATGCCATATTTTATAATGCTGCTCGTCATTTAAAATGATGTCTGTATACTACATTTGATTAAAATTAAAATTGAATTTTAAAAGAATGTCCTGAATACTGGGAGAAAGGTGTTGGAATAAGCGACAATAACAGTATATTGAATTTGCAGCATAGAAGCCAGAGGTGAACTTGACTAGAGCAAGTTCAGCAAACTCATGAAGACCAGACCCATGATGGAGCTAAAGAGTGAATGAAAGTAAAGGGATAATGAGCGTTCCCATAATACACTCCTTTGAGCACTTTCATAGTCATTCTCTTTGTAGTCATAGTAACCACAAAATAAAGACTCTAACCTTCTGAATACAGAGTAATTCTAAGTTATAATCCAAAGATGTTTTTAGTGTAATGACTATTTTGTTATTTATATTATCCAAATGAGTTATATGTATATTCATTCCATAATTATATAATAAAATATGCATGTTTGATATTGGGTATGAAAGTTTACAATATATATATAGGTTGATTAATAGGAGATGGAGGATCTGGTAAAAGCAGTAGGTCTGATCATTAATCTTCCGTTCTTATGAGATAAAGGGATGAGGGACTCATGGTTAATATTTTTCAGAGGAATCTGGTTCCTATAAGACCCAAATCTATTTAGAACATAGATCTGAGCATTCAGTGCCTCATAATATGGGTTCTCTCTCAGAGGTTATCCTTTAGATCAATGTTTCCAAAAGGGGGGTATATTACCCCTTGAGATGCTGCATTGATCCAGAGGGACTAAAAAGCAGATACCTATACTTTATCCTGGGTTATGGACTATAGCTCAAAAATTTTTACTCAAGGGACACTGCGTACTTTTTTTTCTGAGAAGAGACAATAAGCCAAATAACGTTGTGGACCTATTTTCTAGGTACTGTTTCTGTTAAGTAGTGGTCCTATGTTAGCGGTAATGTCAGTAAACCAGGTTTGATGAAATTTAAGAACCCAGTAAAAAACATATGGGAGCTCTCATTCCTAAAAATGCACATATGAGCACATACTCATATTATTTAGAATTTGAAGCAATTGTGTGTCTTCTGAAGCCAGATCCATGTATCTTAAATGAGATAGAAACATAATAGCTATCATTTAGACCTAATTCCAACTGTTATGCTATCTCTAAAATTTAAGTTCACCACAGGAAGTAATGGCTCCAATATAATTATTTGCACAGCTGACATACTTTTATACCTTCGAATAAATTCTTAAACATTAAGATGATTGCATAACTTTTTTAATATGATTGAGCTATTGAATTGTATGATGTTAGTTATAGTTCAATACATTTTTAAAAATTTGTATGAGATTCCCTTAAAACTTATGAAATGCACAATGATTCTAACAGACAAAAAGTTAATATGATTGCTATTCATACAATTTGCTTATCATAGTTTAATTTGGTATTTTATTTTGATAAGAAAAGAATCCTCACAATAATCTGCCATTTTAATATTTATTTCAAAATACTATCTAAGCATGCTAAATATTTTCTAATACTTATATTTTAATAAAAATTCAGACATAATAATTCAGATATTGCTTACTACTGTAATTTATATTTTATGTCATATTTTTCCAGTCACTGGCAAAGTTTTTGGATATCTATTTGGCAGATGAAAAATAAAGAATGAAAGATCATGGTTGTCCACACAACAACCGTATGCCCTCATTTTTCCCTGGAAAGTCACAGTGAAAGTGTAGTGTATATTACAACTATTTCCTTCTCAAATTTTCCTAATTTTCATTATATAGAGACATGTGATGTATATACCATTACCACCCTTTTATTCGTAGTTCACAATGACATGACTGGACTCTTGCAGTGGTTGTTGATGTGGATTGCTGTCTGCGTAGAGTTGTGGTGGAGCTTGGCACCATTGTCCCGGGAATACAGGAGCCCTGTGATTTCTCTGTCAGAAGCTATTAGGGATGATTCTAAGGACTCCCTGGGCAGCTGTGCTGTGAGTTTCAGCTGTGTCTTCATCTCACTGGGGTTTCTGTGACCCTAGACAGCTGGAACTATTTGGAGGATGATGTAGGTAGCTCTCAAGCAGGATGGTGCTGGGCCTTAGTGGGTGAGGGAGCTACTCAAGGGGACCTGGGCACAGACCAGTCACAGTCTCCAGTTGCTAGCAGTAGCTCCTGGTCTGTGTTGAGCAGTGTAGGTGGCACTGGGCAGGCCAATTACAAGCAGGGGGTCCAGTGTTCACAGGGACCTGGGCACAGAGGGGTGTGGGAGATAGGTACTAGATGTTGTGGGTGGGGTGTGTGATGGGTATGTTACATCTACCAGGTTCCCTTATTGACCCTGTAAATTGTGAAAGCGAGACTACAGACCTTTAATTATTTGTTTTTAAAAGAGATGGCCCATTTACAGTAGGTTGCTGCCAAACTTCAAGGTGTCCTCTCCTTGCTTGCAATCCCAAGACAGATACAGGCTGTGATTGTGGGTGTCCCTGGGAGGTGGGACTTTTGTTCAGAAGATAGTGGTCTGGGTAAGGGGACCCTTTGTTTGCTGGCTATCTTGTCGGAGACCAGGAAGGTCACCGAGTATCCCTGATATGATAAGTCCCAATTGCTGTGGCCAGGAAAGGAGCCGGGTGTTTTCTTTCTCTGAAGCTAATCTTCTTTTTCTTTTTAATTATTTTATTGGGGGTTCGTACAAGTCTTATCACAATCCATACATACATCCATTGTGTCAAGCACACTTGTACATTTGTTGCCCTCATCATTCTCAAAACATTTGCCTTCTACATTAAC
>NW_022104341.1:49316676-49324903 GCF_000313985.2 Echinops telfairi
ACGTAGATCTGTTTCCCCACACTCTTATATAAATATATTTACATATGTACATTTCAGTCTTAAAACCTCTATACATACCCTTTGTCCCCTAGTTCTTTCCTCTATTTCCCTTTACTTTCCTCTTGTCCCACCCTCTGAAGGTAATCTTATCAAGTCGGATGACTTTTGGAGCTAGCTATGCTGCTAGTTCTAGTTGCATGATCTCTGTCTCCCTGGAGGCTGCTCTCTCCCTAGAAAGCTGCAATTGCACTTGGTAAGTTAAAGGAAGTTGTGTGTTGCTGATATGAAGGGAATCGGTTCCACAGGTTACCATGGTTGGGGTAAAGGTCGAGTACATTGGATCCACCAGAGTCACTTGTTGACCCTGCGTATTATGTAGGGGCAGTATTTGGAGGTATGATGTTTTACTGCCTTGTGATCCTGTAGCATGTCTGAGAGGGGGTGAGATTCAGTTGAGGGGGATCTTTTGGTGTCTGCTATGGCTGTGAGAGCTGTGTTCTTATGATTGAGTGAGTTATCTTCATAGAATATACCCGGTTGAATCAGGTTGGAGGTTCTGAATTCTCCTGGCCACTCTCCTGTGATCTCATGCACAACTCTGTAGGCTGTGTTCCAGGGAGCTGTATTCTGCCATGGGTAAATATCCTAAGGCAGAAAGTCTCAACCTGTGGGTTGCGTCCCCTTTGGGAGTCGAATGACCCTTTCACAGGGGTCGCCCCATTCATAACAGTAGCAAAATGACAGTGATGAAGTAGCAATGAAAATCATTTTATGGTTGGTGGTCAGCACAACATGAGGAACTGTATTAAAAGGTCGCTGCATTAGGAAGATTGAGAACCACTGTAGGGCTCTCCAATTGCAGCAAACTCGTGTTTACTTATCTATTGTTATCCACACTGACAGGCTTTGAGCCCAGTTGGAGAGAGAAGGCAAGTAGATGGTTGATGTAGTTGCTCTGTTCCTGGCCTGGGTGGGGAGATCCAAAGCCAGGAAATGCAGGAGTACAGAGGGTAGCAGAGAGGGGAACTCTGGTGTGACCTCTTGTGGCTAGTGCTAGCAGGCTCTCTGAGAGCCTGGTATTATGACCACTTTTAGATAGCAGTCTGAGGAAATGACAACACGCTGCAGGTTTCAGAATTCTGGCACAGGAAGGGTGACAGGCATCATCCCACAGGATTGGTGAGGGATTAGCAGAACCTGCAGGCAGATGCGATGAATTTAAGAGTGTTTCAGCTAGCCCTCTAATCATTGCTCCTTGGGCAAATATCACAGAGGGAGATCTGAACCACAGACCCTACCCTAATGTACTTGAACTCTATTTCTACAACTCAGCCCCCCAATATTGGCCTCCTTACCTCTTAAGTTTCCCACCTAACAACAGGAGTACAAGGTGGGTGATTCTACCTGAACATCATCTTCTGTTTGTTTGAAGATATGCCATTTTAACTTAACTAAGTTTTCCATAATTAACTTTACAATGCTTTGTCTGATAACAAGGATATTCACATCCTTCAACTATGAATGGAGGGGATTCTCTGTGTGGACCCTGTAAATGGATTTTGGGCTTCTGCTGTCATTACAGCAAATAAGATGTTCATAATTTAAGCTCTAATACCATTTCCTCCTTGGATTTGGATTTTAGTGATTACAATCCTTGGATCACCCAGGCTGATGTGGTTCCTCTATATGGACTTAGTTGAAGCCTCACTTAGATGGCTGCTTGTTTGAAGAGAAGCCTTTAAGACCCCAGACACTATTCTTTCTGATAATTGGGCACCATCTATTTTCTTTACCTTGCATTGCTATACCACTCATCTCTTTAGTGATTTCTCCATCAGTGCAAGCATTCAGCAGGACCATACTATAAAATGGGTGAGAATTAAGGGTAAATCCAAATTCCATTCATATATTTATGGTTTACATATTCTCTGATTCACTGTGGATGCATCATTGTCATTTTATGCTAAGTAACATTATCAATCATTTACCAGAGGCATAAGGTAATTCTATTGATAGTGTCATTAATTTAACCAGTGGTATAGAATTTAAAACTCTGTTGAGAAAAGGCCATCATAAAAGTTTAGGCTGGGTATGAACCTCCATACATGAATTGTTGGATTGTATAGGTTAAAATATTAAGTGAATGGACACCATTTCCACAAACAATGGTGTAGATGGTTTGGTGATGGGGCAAAACTTTCAATATTACTCATTGACAGAGGCTGAACCACATCTACACGATTAATGCATGTCATAAGAAAGCAAGGAAACCATGAAAATATATGTCCACTCATTGGGCACCCCTAAGGTAAGAGATCCACACCAAAGTCCAATGACCACAATTTTGTATTCTTTGTAGAGCAGTTATCTGCTTTTTTTCAAACTAGGGACTTTCAGCTTTAAGTCCAAGGGCTACCAGTGAGTTTGAGGTAAAGCCAAGTTCACGTAGTGAGGTTCCACATTGTGTCCTTCTGATATGGTCTCTGAAGGATGTTGTGCACCTCAAAGGAACAGTCTGAAGCCCCCCCTGTCTATAGCACATGGCCTGGTTACCAAAGACTGGAGGGAAGCGAGGTCAAAAGTGTCCAAGGAGGAAGCCTGCACCAGCACATGTTCCCCTTGGGTTCTATATAAGTATTGTGAAGGGATTTTCCTGATGGGAGATTTCTCCTCCCCATTTTCCCACCAACATAATTGCCTCCTCCAAGACATACATGCCCCTAACCCTTCATCTTTACTTGAACTTCTAGCAAGGTTTGCATATTACTCAGGTATGAGTGTCTGTTGACTTGTTATGACCTTAGCACAATTTTGTATGCAACAACTGAATGCTCATCTCTCTCTTGTCTAGTATTGAAAACCTGACCCCAGCTGAGGGTGAGGTCTTCTCTGTTTAAGTCGTTTTTAAGATGTAACTATTGTGGCGGGGTTGTTGGGGGTGGGTGGGGGGAAGAGGGTTAATGGATGCTTAGTAGACACTATACCTCATTGCTTGATAGAGATTATTCCTTTATACTTCAGTGTCTTTTTACTCTATTTTAGGATACTATTTTCTTGCTCTTTCTTTACTGTCAGTTGTAGGCATCAGAAACTCAACAGTAAATGGACATATAAGCCCCGCCCTCAAGGAACTGACATATTAGTTGTAGTATAACATGCTGGGTAGCTATGCGACTATATGATGCAGTGCAGTTCGTGTAAGAATATGAGGTTAAAAAGGCAAATACATCTCTTGTTGACTTGGGATTAACCACAGGTATTATATCTCATTTGTCAAATAAAGGTGGTATATAAATTATTCTTTTCTATGTACTACCCAAGCTTCCTATTTTAATAATTAGTTAACTTATCATAAATAGACAATTTTATCTTCTTTAAGGTTATTCAAGTTTTCGTGATATATTGCATGCCGATTCAAATATTTTCATTTTTGTTATGAAAATGAGATATCATCTTCAGGGAAGATGTTTCGAAGAAAGAACTGTATGTTTTCCTGCATACCTAATATGTGTTTGCATGCCTATGTTATGCTTTAAAAGTTTTTTTCACTATAAGTAATTAAATATATACATTTCTTGATGTGTTTGTTGTTGATGTTGAAAAAATGTGACATTCCAGATTGAGTTCATAATCATAATGTTCTAATAGGGATTTATGTTATTGTTTTTGTTGGGTTTTTAAATATTTTATAGGAAGTGTAGATGGAAGATAAGTCAATCTTCCATATTTATTTCAGAATAACATTTATTTTACATACATATTTACAAAGAAGTAAATTAAAATTTTTTATTCAAAATCACAGCTTTTACAAATTTTTTTTCTGAGAATATAACCAATCCTTCCTGTGCAGAGTATAAGATCTAAGGGCTAATGCAAATTAAGGATCATTATCTCACAGTGCCCAGGATCAGATTTATACAATATAGCTATTTTACCCCTATTACATATCTTGTCTTGCTCTAAATCTACTTAACACTCTAAAATAGATGGTAAAAGAGATTTTTATGGTTCAGATTGAAAGACATTACATTTTCTGCCTTCAACATTTTTCTTCCAAATTCATACAATTTGTTATATCTTGCTGATTTCAATTCACTTGTGCTTTAGGCAATTTTGACAGTGTTTTCTCTTTTTCTTTTTATATTCTTCTAAGTTGCTTACTTAATGACTGAATTTTTATCCAGGACATAAAATAGTATCAACTAAATTACTTCAGATGAGCAATTAGAACATATACATACATATAAGCCTATAAATTGTTGTGGTCTGATTCAACATAAAACAAGCAAGCAAAAAAAAAAAAAAGATTTTGCTGCTATATATGTAAGTTGATTCCTTTAAAATAATTTTCATATATTTGCTACCAGAACAAAGAAGTAAAAAGTTATATTCAAACAAAAGTATCTAAAATCGAACCCACTGCTATCATGTCAAGTCCAACAACTCAAAGGGACCCGATAGTTGAGGTTGTAAATCTTCAAAAGAGGAGACAGCCTCATCTTTCTCCTTAAGACTGGCTGGTGGGATTGAACTGCTGACCTTTCAGTTAATAGCCTAACAGATAATGCTATTTATGATTTGGTGGGAATGAAATAAGCTATAGAGTCACTAGTATTTGTATTAATTGTTCAGAAACACTCATGCCAACCATACCCAGTCCTCCCTGCATTTCCCAGCTCCTTATGCAGCTAGGCAGGAATGTGGCTGCAAGCCACAGGAAAACATGATACTTTCAAGTGAATGTAATGAAGATCAGAGTTATCTTCCTTTTCCATGGATGACTTTGAGGTTGTTTACTTCACTAGCACAGATACAAATGATGAAAGTCATTCTGACATGCATGGGTTCATAGAGCAAAATAGATAATCTTTATCATATTAATTTATTGACTTTTTACTGTTTATCTGTTCTGAGAATGTTGAACAAATAATCAGAGAAGTTGGATTATATGAACAAGAATGTGGCGATAGGATTGAAGGAAGTTCTAACAGCTTGAGATATGTGGATGAAACACCTTGCTTGCTGAAAGTGAGGAGGACTTGCTGATGAATATCCAGCTTTTGGTATGGGGAACAGCTCACTTTAACAATAACCAAAATGCTCACCACTAGATTCATAGGTAGCATTGTGATAAATGGAAAAAAGATTGAAGTTTCCAGAATTTCATCTTGCTTGAACCCACAAGTAATTCCCATCAAAGCAGAAGTCAAGAGATCATGGGACAGGTGGCATTGCATAAATCTGCTGCATAATGCCTCTTTGAAGTTTTTGCAAAGAAGGATTTTACTTTGAGGACTAAGGTGTACCTGACCAGGTAATTTTCCATTACCTCATATGCATGTGAAAGTTGGATGTTGAGTAAGGAAGAGTGAAGAAGAATTGATGCATGTAAATTATGGCACTGACAGAGAATATTGAAAATATCATGGAATTCCAAAAGTACAAACACATCTGTCTTGGAAAAGGTACAGTCAGAATCCTCCTTAGAAGCAAGGGTGGCAACACTGTCTCATGTACCTTAGACATCTTATCAGGAGAAACTAGTCCCTGTAAAAGGATCTTATGCTTGGTAAGTAAAGGGGCAGTGAAGAAGACGATTCCTGACAAGATGGATTGAGACAGTGGCTTCCTCAATGAGCTCAAGCATCAGAGCAATTGTAAACATGGAGCAGGAGTGGGCAGGGTTTCATTTGTTTTACACAGGCTCTGGCCCTGTGAGTCAGAACAGATTCGAGGGCACCTAAGACATTGGTAGAGAATAACAAAAGAACTAAAATATGGTCTCAGTTTATTATTCAGAACACAATATTTATATTGCATATTGGTTGTACTTGACAATTGTGGCAAGAAAAAGAGCTTGGGAAAATAACAAATTTGCAGGACAAAATAATATGAGATGAAAAATGTGGAACACCTAACAGAGTTGGAAACACTGCTTCTGAATCTCAAATAATAACACATGAAATTTAACGATGCAATATATTTTTACCAAATTAAATATAAATAAATGACAGATAGGTACATGATAGATAAACAATTTCAATTAGTGGAGGAAAAGGTCACTGCTTATAGAACATTTCTAGTAAGGTTTATTTTAAAATTTTGGAATGAATAGTGGTGATGTTTGTGTATGATGAATATAATTAATGTCACTGATTTGTATATGTAAAACTTGCTTAAATTGCAAAAGTATGTGGTGCATATACTTACTAAAATTTTAAAAACTCATCAGTAGACTATTGGATATTAACAATGGAATTTTTTTTAAAATTTGAGATGTTGGTATTACTAAGGGAAATCATTTCATTGCCTGTAAAACAGACATTTGTAAACAACCTTATTAATTGATCAAGAAGCAATAGTTTATTTTTCATGTTAACGTGTCGAACATTACCTTTGAAAATGATTTTATCTATGTAGAATATAGATAAATAGGCTCCAGGATACTATTTCCATATGAAATATCCAACTCTAAGAAATGGATTAATAGTTTAGAGATGAGGCACTCTTTTTCCAACTCTGTAGCTGTCATATTTCAGCTGCTCCCCAATATAACTCTATTTCATGTAAGCTGTTCACACTTCAACTTTTGCAAACTTTAATCTTTATTGTGACATTATTGGAGAATATCTTAGATAAGCCTTTTATGCTGCACCGTGTGTGAATGGGAGGATGAGAGGAGACTTTTTACAGCTCCTTCTTTATCTTTAGTAAGAAAATAAGTCTCAAAGGGAAAGAAAAAGAAAAACAACAACTGTGCTATAACAATTTTAGTGACCGGTATGACGTTAAAAAAATCAGGGAAAACTGGATACATAACAGAGCTTGATGCTACAGATTTTTTCCTTATATTTTATTTTCCCTTTTTCTCCAATCATTGAATAACCTCAACTCAACACTCTCTTATCTTCTGAGTACCACAGAAGACCATCTGCCTGCGTCAAGATGTCAGGAAGGTCTGTTGAAAACAGCTCCCACGTCAAACCCATTTGTGAACAGTGAGTGCATAGCAGCACTGATTTTAAATAGGCTTAGCCCATTTGTTTCTTCACAGATGGCTCACGAATCTGTAACGCATTTAAGACCAAACAAGCTCTGCTGACCACAAATGGTACTGCCTTCTGAGCATTCCTATGAGTGCTCAAAGATCCATGTGACAGTTAAAGCTATCTTTGCAGACAACCAAAAATAAACTGAATATGTTGTGAGACAGTTGTTTCGCTCCTCTATAGGAAAGTGCTTATGAAGCACAAACACAGTGATTTTATCATGAAGTCAATGATGTCCTGTCACAAAATATGTGTTAAGTTGGTTGGACAATGATTTTCGGTAGCTTGGCAATGATATAATGTAATATGGCAATTAACAGGGTAAATAAAAATGTAGTTTTATTAGGACCTTGGATAATGCAAGACAATGAAGACCATCAACCCCCAAAAGTGAAGTAACTGTAGGAAAGTCCAGAAATTGACAAACACAGAATTATCATTTATGTGATACTAGAATTCCTGGCCACACACACATTTTCCCAAAAAAAACAGTCTGTTGAAGTATGTGTCTGCAATCCTTTGGTGAGTGCAGAAAAGTTCACTCAGTAGTATATTTCTCTTAATCTCCTTAGGGTGCTTTTAAGATAAAACAAAACTTTTTGTGTCATTAAAAAATGATTTTTAGGTTAGGTCTAATGCCAAATATTGAAGCTCTTCCTTCACCATTGAAGCTTTGTATCAAGTTTTGTGCTGGCCCACACAAAATAATAGTCTTCAGATGGGTGAGGGGCTTTAAGGGAAATGTGGAAGACCTCAGGGGTAATTCAACAGAATGAAGACCATCAACCCCCATGAACGAAGGAACTGCAGTAAAGTCCAGAAATTGATGGGGGAAAAAACCATAAAATTTTGCCCCTTCCAACTTCTTTTTGCTCCCTACATTCAAAGAGCATTTAAAATGAACAGTTTGGGCCCTTCGAGGAGGATCAACATGTGATCTCCTCCCTGGGGGATAGACAACAGAAGAGAGTGAGTGAAGGGAGACGTAGGACAGGACAAGATATGACAAAATAATAATTTATAAATTATCAAGGGTTCATGAGGGAGGGAGGAGCAGGGAGGGAGGGGGAAGAATGAGGAGCCAATGCCAGGGGCTTAAGTGGAGAGCAAATGTTTTGAGAATGATGAGGGCAATGAATGTACAAATGTGCTTTACACAATTGATGTATGTATGGATT
>NW_022104341.1:49326105-49332271 GCF_000313985.2 Echinops telfairi
GTGTGCTTCTTCTCTGTGGGCTTTGTTGTTTCCGAGCTAGATGGCCGCTTGTTTGCCTTCAAGCCTTTAAGACCCCAGATGCTATATTTTGATAGCCACGCACCATAGTTTTTAAAGAAAATGCTCTTTAATTTTATGGCAATATTTTTTGGCTTACTTTCTATGTAATGATGAGTTACCTCATAAAGGAATGGCAGTGGAATACAATCTGTTACTCATGTCACAGTCCTGATCTGGTCTATCAGGAGTTTCCCTTACAAAGGAAAAAAAAACAAATGGTGAGAGATGCAATGGAGAAGGAGACCTCATCACCACAAATAAAGAAGATCAGAGGGCGGAGTGTCATGAACCCTTTGGACATGTGGTCCCTGCACTATGCACCACCTAGACCCAAAGAACACTTATGGCGAGACACGTAGAGTCTACAAGGGAAGCTGTTAGCCCTCCAGATGTTGACAGGAAATGGAGATTTCCCCCAGAGCTCACAGAAAGGACATGTTTTCCTCTGGAGCTGGTGTCCTACGTATGGACTTCTCGGCTCCTAAATTGTGAGAGAGAAAAATTTCTGTTTGTTAAAGCCTTCCCTTTCTGATATTTCTGTTATAGTAGCACTACACGAGTAAGACAATATATATGTAAAAATTCAGTTTGTGAAATTTATGGCTTATAGTTATAACCTGTCACCTCAATAATTATCTGATATTATTAATAAAAATTGAGTGTCTTATCCTCAGTCACTTAGTATTATTAGTAATCATGTAAATAGAAACAAATAATATTAGTTAAAAATAATTTTGTTAAATGTAGGGATAAAATGTTAAAGTAGTATTGTATGAAGAGGCTTCAAAAAGTTCATGGAAATGGAATTTTTTTTAATAGAATTTTTTTCATGAACTTTTAAAAGTCCCCTTATATTATTGACAATTTATAAGCACCTTTATAGAGAAATACTTTAATTATGACATATTAATGTTAGCCATGTGTCTGCATATGAAAACTATGTCTATAAAAATAGTAATATATGATAGAATAAAACCAAATCTGTTTTTTCTCCAGTTTTTTATCTCAACAAATAACACCATAATTTCCTTGGAAAACACAAATCAAAATGCTAGTATCCATATTAATTGTTACTTTGGTCACCTCTGTGATTTAATTTATTAGGAAGACATGGCCATACCACTAATCATATACACAATATTTATGCTTTTCTGTAGCTTTATTATTTTCACCTTGGACTTATCTGTTACCAAATCTTACCTGGGTCACATCAGTTCCCGGCATCTGCTCCCTGCCTCTATGATCATATGTCATACTACCTATCTCACTGGGCTTCAGCAAACATGGTTTTCCCTGTACAGCGCTCACACCTCCTTTCTCGCTAGTACTTTTCCCTGGAAGGTTCTTTTCTCCATATTTGTCCATAGCTTGCTACTTCTCTTCTATCAGATTAAGTAGAATTTGCTTTAAAAACATTTTCATCTACCCAATCTAATTGCAAAACTATCTTGCTATCAGATTTTCATAACATTCATAGCATTTAATACTATTTATATTTTCTTATTTATTTCTTGGTATTTGTCTCTTCCACAGTAGAATATAAGTAGCATGCGATCTGGGATGCTGCCTTTATCAGACAGTGCCATATGTCTCTGGTCTAGAAAAAATGGCTCACACATAGCAAATGATTAATGTCATATATGATGCTTTTCCATGTATGACATTTATGTCTGATTAATATATTTGGCACAGAAAACATTTTGTTATAAAGGTATTGATAATTTTCATAGAAACCAGATAATTCTCAAACAAAAAGGAAAGAAAAAATTGAGATGAAATTAAGAATTGGAGGAAATTTGGTTAAGATGGTTCATATTTGTGATTCTTGAATTTCTGCTCAATATTCCTATAGAGCAGTGGTTCTCAACCTGTGTGTCCTGACCCCACTGGGAGTGAACAGCCCTTTCACAGGGGTTTCCTAAGACCATCAGAAAACAAATATTTCCAGTGGTCTGAGGAACCGAAACACTGCTCCTCTATCTGTCTCCAGGCGAGTCCGCCCATATGTAGATGTGCCCACATAAAAGTACCAGGAGTGAAGACTGTTACCCATGCTACATCATGCTTCAAGACAAAATTTCATTTATTTGTAATTAGAAAAAAATATTTCACAATATATAATTACATATTGTTTTTGTGATTAATCACTCTGCTTTAATTATGTTAAATTTGTAACAATGAAAATCCATCCTGCATATCAGATATTTACTTTATGATTCATAACAGTAGCAAAATTACAGTTATGAAGTAACAATGAAAATAATGTTATGGTTGGGGGTCACCACAACATGAGGAACTGTATGAAAGGGTCTCAGCATGAGGAAGGTTGAGAACCACTGCTTATAGAGTCTCTAGATTGACACAATGGTTTTTGATTTTGGTATCCATCCTTCATTGATCCATTCATATTTCTTAGTAGCTTGTTGAGATGTAATCAATTAATATTGTGCTTCTAGTCATAATATCTAATGTGATGTATTATTAATTATACCTTCCCCGCTGTGGTAGTTGCATAATCTGGCGTCAATTTGTGGATTAAGAGTGTAGGGTTGTGGTCTAGCCTGTCAATCAGTATACAGACAATGAGGCCTATGTTTGGGCATAGGATTCTCCTGAGGATTCTGGTCTGGGAACACCGGTATTTCCTCCTTGGAAATAGGAGACACTGCTTCTTTCTATGCTTACTCCCTGAGAGACATTCTACTGACCAGACACATGGATCTAAGCTAGATCCTTGCAGCCAGAGAAGCCACGTGGAAACCCCTGCCAGGAGGGAGATACTTATAACACCACTGGATCCACAAGATTTCCCACCCACTGACCTGTGATCTTCCTGAATTCAGCGTGATTGCATGTGTTTCCTGAGTCTGAAGAGGACTTCATAGATTGGTATAAAACATATGGGCTAATTTTGGACTTATGGACGCTTTCTCAACGTTCAGTGGTGATCATTATATGAAACTCTTATATAGATATGTGTCTATGAATTTGTTTCTCTAGTCAACCCAGACCAACACATTATGGTACCTTTGGAGTGGAGTGCTAGAGAAAAAAATCATAAACATGAAGAGTAAATATTTGTTTGACTTCTGCCTTATGGTACTTTTTCTTCTTTGGCTAGCCAAAGGTCAGATATGCCCATGCAGTTTACTGGGCTGTTTTCAGGAAAGAATATGGTAAGTTAAAGTTTTGATTATTTTGTTTGTTGTAGTCTTTGGTTATTCCTGTGTGAAATAGCAAATATGAATGTGATTAATGTATATTTTGGGTTCAGGGGTAAAAATCGCCATCAGAATTTATCAGAATCCATGCTGCTTAAAGAAAATGGCTGAAAGAAGGGAAAAATGGCTGACAGAAGGGAAAAATGCCTGACAGAAAGCCTGGATTTTGTTTGATACTTTCTGAACCCTAATCTCATAGTTTTGTATCAATGGAATTGTTCAGATAAGGATTAAGATAAGCAAAATAAGGATTGAATTTGACTGTTGAGTTTAGGATCTGATTCTACTTGTTTATACTGATTTCTTCTGTTTATAATTATTGATATAAGGATTTATAGAAGTGTTTATTGGGAAGTATGAAAATAGAGAGCTTGAAAGCGCACTTGCTTTGAATGATTAAAAATCTATCTTTAAATGGATTTAAGACACACCTGCAAAGAAGGTTCTGAAAAGATAATCCCTTCCCAGTGCTTTGGAGTGCTCATAACATTTGCATTCCAAGAGACTTGCCTGGGGGCATGGTTGACTGATTGCAGAAAGAGGAATTCTTTGGTTTTCTGGAAATCTTGAACTAGTGGTTTTGTCAGAAGCTGGAAACAATCTGCAACCATGAAGAAAAGTGATGTCTATAGCTGAACAGTTAAAGGGAGCCTGTGGGCAGGCTGAAATGCTTGCTAGGTGACCACCTGGATCCTCTGATTGAGTAGAAGTGGGAGAAATGCAGCAAGAGAGAGATTGGTTGAATCTGACCACTGATACCCATGGACCTGGTTCACAGGAACTAGAAGAGAAGCTGAGAGCAGGTTGATAGGTCTGAAGTTCATGACCTAGCACAGGGGGCTAGAGAGGTTGAGAATTTGGGAGGAGCCCATGGTCTAAAGGCAAGGCAACCAATGGGCACCCTGGTGAGGCTAAGTGAGGCAACCCACATTGAGCTGACCAGAACCTGACTAGATGAAAATATATTTGAGCCTGTGAACTGGTGACTATTGCTGCAGAGTTTATGGGTGGCCTGTCCTGATTTGACTTTGCTTATGGATGCACTCACAAGATTCCAACTGGAATGAAGATTCTTCACATCAAAGAATATGATTGTCTCCTCAGAGCACTGAGTTGATGTAAGTGGACAGTATAGAAATTGTATACCCAAAATTGGGGGGATAAATGCATGATTTGGTTGGCTTACAAACTTTCATAGATGTGGGACTATATTAATAGAATTATAGGATTAATGTGTAGATGTTACTTACAATAATTGTTAGGCATAGGATATTTTTGTTTTGTTCACTTAAAGAGTTTAAATGAGTGTGGCACATACTGAATTGTAGGCATTTTAGTTTTTGTCCTGTTAAGTACAGATATGATTTTATTTTTGTTTGTCTTAAAATCGTATATGACTAAAGAGTTGTATGACAGTGTCAAATTGACAAGGGGAGGTCTGTGGTAGTTAAATAATCTGGTGTCAATTTTGGACTTCAGAGGATTAAGAGTGAAGGGATGGAGTCTAGTCTTTCATTCAGATCATAGCCAATGATGCCTCTGTGTGGACATGGCCTTCTACTGAGAATTCTGGGAACTCCTGTATTTTCCTCCATGGAGGTGGGAGACACTTTTCTCTTTTGGCTCACTCCCTTGGAGTGTCTCCACTGAAAAGACTCACTCCCTTGGGGATGCTCTACTGACAGGACACATGGCACTACCTTGATAGACCCCATGCTCTGGGAACTGGTGAAGCCACGTGGAGACCCCTACCAGCACTGAGATGCACGCAATGTCACTGGATCCAAAGGCTTTCTTCCCACTGACCTGTGGTCATCCTGCATTCTGCATCATCGCATGTGTTTTGTGAGTCTGAAGTGGACTGTATAGATTGGTATCAGACTTATGGACTTGATCTGGACTAGACTGGGAGGTTTTCGCTATATTCAATTGCTCTTGTACATAAACGTCTTTTGTATATAGATATGCATGTTCATGAATTTGTTTCCCCTATCTATCTGGACTGACTTAATAACATATAAGTTTTTATTGCTGTTTTTTTTTTTAATTAAAAGAGCATCGATGGTGCTATGAGTTAGGCATTTGGTCTGTTAACTGCAAGGTCATCAGTTCAACCCCACCAGCCACTCCATGTGAGAAAGATGAGGCTTTCTGCCATGGTGAACAATTACCTTCTCAGAAACACTGTGTAGGGTGTCATTGATTTACATTCAACTCAGCAGCAGTGCTTCTGACATCTTTTTTGACCACTTTGACTTTCATAAAACTTCACAATTAGATTTGGCATTTTGATATATATGTATATGAAGGGATTTTGTACTAAGAAAGATCAAATCCTTATACTTGAGAGCAGTACTTTTTGTCAGCTGTTTTTGAATCAGCCCCCCAACACATGGCAGAACCATGTGCACAACACATGGCAGAACCATGTGCTACAGACTAGAACTACTTTATGGAGTTTTCCTGACTGCAATCTTTTAAAAATGGCTTCATTGGTATATATTTCACATAGCATACACTTTAATTGTTTAATCACATTAAGAATATTTGTGCAATGATCACCATCAATTTTAGAATATGTCATTCGTGTACTCATTGTTGTTAACCCCCATTCCCCAACACCTCCATTGCCAAGCTCCTACACAATTATAAATCCAGGTACTGGCTCTAGAAAATTACCTATTCTGGATATCATATGCAGAAAATGATATAAAGCACAAACAGACTACAAACAAACATAACAAGAATGATTAGACAAAACACAGATAAACCCCAATTGAAAAGAAAGCAAAAAATATTAAAAGCTGAAAAAACTTTAGAATGACTCAAAAGGGAGATTGAATGATAATGTATTTCATTTTAACCTAACTACATCTGCCACGATT